>NC_090924.1:98018599-98321643 GCF_040938575.1 Ambystoma mexicanum
TAGCTTGGGTCTCTAGGGTAAGCAGTCACAGGCCTTCATCCCCATTTTATAAACTTCACATATCATTCTCATGAAGCAGGCTTCCTGTGAGGGGTAGATTTGTGGTTGTAAAGAAGTAGGCAGGCAGCTTGCCGACGGGAGGATGTTTTCTTCTACGTCCTCCAATATGCTGTCTGGAATGGGTATGGTGGGAGTTCTCCTACTCTTCCCTTGGGGGCAGGCTGTCTGTTGGGGGACAGATCTAGAGGTTTTTTCTCATTTGGGTTAAAGCCATTTCAGAAAACTGAGATTTTAATGTGGTCAGTAAAAGCTTTTCCATCAAATGCTCTAGTCTGTGTTCAGACAAAGACTTCCATTTGACTTTGTTGCTCATGAACTCTGTAAAGAACCCAGCCTTTCTTGTAGGGTGCACAAGATGCTGAAGAAGAGAGTTATTCTCGGGAGGAGGGGTGGGATACAGTGGTTGTCTCGATCTTCTTTACTATAGTGAAATCCTCTGCGGCCTTCCACACTATCATAGAACTCAAGTGGGTGAAACAATATGTTGTCAGTTCTATTCAAGATGAGAATGTTGGAAGAGTTCATCCGAGAGGCGATGGAAGTAAATTTCCTTTCACAAGTGGCTCTAAAAGTTTAAGATGCTCCAACAGTTTAAATATGTGAATTACCATGGTCAATCATATGATAAAAGGGTGGATTTACACATAGAAATTGGCCGCACAGTGAAGACATAGAAAAAGGGCACATCGCAGGGGCACATCAGCCTGCTGACTTAATTCAGACTCCTCTGGGGACCTCCTTCCATTAGCTGTTGAGCTGACAGCATGAACCCTCTGTGACAAATCAACTTCGGGGGAACCAGTGGTCTAGGGATGAATATCGGTTTCTAAACCATCAATCAACCCCACACCTCTAGTACACCAGAAGGGATCTGAACAGATTGTAATACAAGTAAATTATAAGACCCCCTTGTTCAATGTTGGTAATGTGGACGGAACGGCAGGCTTATATCTGCAAGGTAGTGGATCGTTGGTTAGTTTCAACACAACAAAAATAAAATTATTACCCAATGATAAAAGGGTCTGTCCCATCAAGGTTGTATAAAAATATTGACTTTATTATTACTACAACAGACAATTTTAGGACACTACAACTACAACCCACACTGTAAGGGAACAACGAGAACAGACAGTTTCACCAAGGAAAGGGATGCGTTCTGGATTCTGACAGGAGGGTAGTTGGTACAGTAATCAGTCTTACAGTTCAAGGGTATTTGGTTTCAACACCAAAGGGGCAAAGAGTCATAAATGTCTCTAGGGGCCTTCGGAGAAGGAGAAGGGGGGCAGAACCATAATGTACCTTATGCTGAAGAAGTTCTTGGTGCTCGACAGGATCAAGGTGGTTCCAGGGCTCTTTGCAGCCTGTGAGACAGAGTTTGTGGCAGGAGACAGCTGCGGGTACCAGGCAGCAGGCAGTTCAGCAAGTGAGGCTGAACGTATGTCTGCAGGCTGTCCAGAATGATGGCTCGGGCCAAGAATCGTTGTCTCTGTGCTGGTTGGTGGATTTGGAATGCTGGTCGAGGCGTCTCGGATGGCTCTGGAGCCTGCAGCGTGACGACACTCAGCGGTGCAGCCGGATGTAGTTCGAGGACTCCACTGTCTCAAAATTGTCCTTAAAAACTTGGACGCTGGATGATGCTTGAGTGGCAGTCCTCATAGCTTCTTTGCAGGGCTTGTGTCCTTTCAAGGCGGATGGCCCAAAGCTCAGGAGGGTGTTAGTAGGCAACAGCCTTGTCCTTTGTTTCAAGCTTCCTAGATGGGAAGTGTTGGAAAGTCTCTACTCTCTGACACTTCCCATCTAGCAAGCTTGCTGTCAGAACCTAGCAGGGCACGCTGTGTGCTGGCTGGGTACTCTTTCTGGAGCTGCTGGACAGGTCTTCTGAGTCCAGTATCTCCCTTTGTTCCCTGGGAGATGTTAAGGGGAGGGATCTTGCTTCCCTCTTGGAACTCCTGGCCCTCCGTCACTGGTGGAAGTTGTAGACTGTACCTTCAGCTCAGGTCCAAATTAGTCCTTCTTACTCCTTGCAAAGTCTTCAGATGATCTTATCAGCGAGGGGCACAGCCCTCTTTTAAAGCCAAATGGGCCCAGTGATTGGTGCAAGCTAAGCCCACCTTAATTAACCAGTCCTGGGTCGCCCCCAACAATCTTCAGTGATGCTTCAGGTCATAATCAGAGCACCTGGCAACAGACTGGGGAAGGGTGACAACATATACTTCTAAGTCCCACCCATCTTCCTGTCTGCTGTACATCACAATATCTCCCTAACTAACTGAGCCTTATGCAGCGCTTGGTCACAGCATGGGCCTCCTTGGAAGTAGGGAGTTGCAGGTAGACTTTCATCTGCTACAATTCACATGCTTCCCTGCTCTGAAAGGAGTGGTTCCAGACAGGACATTCACTACCCTTTCATATCAAGGAGGGTTGTTTGTACCAAGTTGACACATTGCATTACAAAGAGGTGTTGGTCTCTGGTCTCCATTGTCACTTCTTACACCCAGGCCTTCCCTGGGGCTTGCTAATTAACATTCTTCAGTATTTGTTACCACCATCACGGTGCAACGATGGAGATGCAAATCCATGGGGCCTTGACATGCTAATCAGGCTGCTCATGGCCAGAGGCTTTTGATGTATCCACAGCTATCAGGTGTCAGCTACACAGGACAGCCGAGGGTGGTGCTGGTAAGCTTTGTTCTCCCAGAGTACATGACTATTTTTCTGCTGTGCGGTGAGCATGGAAAATATGTGCGGGAATGGCCCCACATATTTTCCAGCGGTTGATCCCTCATCATTCATTCTTTTAAAATAAACAAAAATCTAAAAGCCCAGGGGAACGTAGTCTTCCATGCAGATGGTCAAAATCCTCACACCCTCTGCTGACAGATTCCAGTTACTCAGCAGACAACCCACCAGTCACCCACAGTTCCATATGCACACCTGCTGCACTGAATTTAATTTGTACTAGAACTACCAGCAATTAATTGCTTTAATCGATCCTTTCCCTTCTCCAAAGGTTCTTGGCCTTTTCAGAGATGGAAGCAAGTTTCAATTTAAGACACTCCACTTTGTGATGAAGTCAGAGATATGGGCCTGTACCAAGGTTCTAACTTTCTTGGTGGGGCTGCTACATTTAAAAGGTGTACTCTTTCCCCATTACCTAGATTACCATGTTCCCCGCATTAGCTTTCTCCTTTAATTGCTGTGGGGAACTATGGGCCTAATTTTTAATGAGGTAGCAAAATTGCTCAGCTGGGGGAAAGTAAAGGGTGCAGATGTGGGATGCCATAGATATCCTTGAGAAGGGAATGATTTCACTGAAGCTAATCCTCCTCTTTACCACAAATAAGTGGATTTACCACAGCAGGAATACCACATGCAGTGAGTCCACATAAATCCATATGGTGTAGCATTGACTTGAAAAATGGTGATCAACATCACTTTACCATCACTTGTAATTCAGCTGTAAATCCAAGCTGCAGTAACGGTAAATGAATTTGACAGCAATTCTGCACAAATGTTGTAGAATTACTGCCATTCTTGTAATGAAGCCCCTTAAATACTTTTCAGCCACCGCCAGGTGAGGTATAAAGAGTCAAGATTGCCCAGAAAGCTCAAGTCTGTTTCCTGTCTCCTGCCGTAACCAGGCTCTCCTGTTCTACATTAGAAGAGATTCAAAGCTGTGGTTGAGTTCTCTAACTGCCTCTGGATGCTCCTTCACTGTGGTTGAGGACAGCCTAACATAAGACGTGTATTTAACTGATGTTTCTGTCTGAGCTTGCTGGGATTGGGACCAAGTTAAGTGCAGCTAAAAAATGGAAGCTTGTGCCCTAGGACTCTGCTGGACAGTGTGCCCATGTAGAGTGGAGGCTGCTTACATTGGAGTGTGGGAGCCCCTCCACTGAGAACAAACATGGGGCAAACACCCTGTTCTTTGGAATTTCTTCCACTTAGGAGGGTCGACAACCACGTTTTAGCTTGTGCCGGGGTTTGCTGATGGTACTCTTGTTCAGAGGAGATTTTCCTAGCATTTCTGTGCTGGACTGCCCTTGTGAGAGGGACAAAGACTGATATGCAAATAGATATGTCTTCTCTGTGAAGGGTGCAGTGATCTATAATGTGGTTGTAGACCGTCCTGAGTGGAAGAAATTCCACAGAACAGGGTATTTTACCCATGTTCGTTCTCAGTAGAGGAGCTCCCACACTCCCTTGTAGCTTTGTAAAGCAAGTACCAAACTAAAAATAGGAGTGCGCAGGAGTGAGGGAGTTCCGCCTACCAAACTCCAACCTTTCCTTTCAAAATTTAATCCAGATGTGTACCTGTTGCTCACTGTGTCTTAGAAATACTGAGCTTCACCTCACTGATGAAGCTTGACTAGGCTGTGTAGGGTATTTTGTGGAGATTTGGGGCCTGACGGTATTTTATTACCGCCGAAAAATAACTTAGCAATAATCACTCTTTGTATTCAGATTTGGCCATGTGCAACAATAATACAATGGACATGCATTATTTCAGCACCCAGACCTGCATATTTGGTATACGTGGTTGGTGGTATTTTGGTGAGCATAATTCCCTTGTTTTATTTGTGGCCCCAATGTCCAGAATCCCTTATCTTTGCTTAGATTTTTCGTGTGATCACTAGAGAGACCTCAGACCTGCATTCTAGGAATACCACATTTTCCAGTGATAGTGTTGGTGTGCCACCATGGGCGAACTCACTGACTTATTTACGACAGAGAGCTATATGTGGTAGTCTTGTGGTAATTTCCACTACCTTATATACGGTAGGGAGCTATGTTCAGAGAGTCTCTCTTCCCGTTGGCTCATGTACCTCCAACAAGCTATGCTACAGTCACTCACAATTATTCATACTGATTTTGACATGCACACATCTGTCTTAAAATGACCATTGCACTGTTTAAAAATCTCCCCACATCATCAGCATTGTAATGGTAAACAATAAACATCACCCGTCTGTTTTCAAATATTTTTCTGTATTATAAAAGTTGTATTTAAAAACGATCTCATTCTTTACAGAAATAAAATGGTACAGTCAAAGCATTGTCTGTGACACTCTGCAAAGAGAGTGGCGGAGAACAGAACTCAAATTGCAACATTAGCACTTGATTAAGACACGCACAGGAATCCTACACTGACTGCATATTACCGTACACACTCAGCTCCCACACTTCTCATGACCTTATCTTTTTAGTTGTTCTCTTTGTGAATGTGGCTCTCTTGGATTAACTCCAGCAAAAAGGAACGCTTGCCTTCTCAAACCGGGGTCATTGCCTGGAATTCTCAGCTTTTGCAGATAGGAATGCCTCAGCCAGTGGAAAGGTCCTTCTTTCAGCTCTCCCCAATCTCGACTGCAGCAGGACACAGGAATCTGCATTCAGTCAGGAGCCCCACAGCCAGGTCTTCTCCCCAATAGTGCAGAAAGATGTCTGCCTGTCTTTTTCCCTGATACTGCCCACTAAAACTCTCCTCTCAGCCCTCTGTATGACGTGTCCCAATGAAATCCATCATCTCTCATCCTCCTACTCTTCAACAATAGCTTCGCTTATACATTTGCAATTGTTGCAAATCTGACTTCCTTCTTCCTGCAGTTAGTGTGCACAAAAACACGGAGAATCAGGCAGAGAAGAGAAGAAAAAATCTGCACACGCATTTAAATGGTTTTCAGAGTATGCCTAATTCTGCAGTGGAGAACACATTTTATTAGTGGGTTATGTTAAATAAGGTTTTATTAGTCAGGTTAATTGTTAATAGGTTAGCTGTTAATTTTCAAATGTGTCTCTAGCAATATAGGCATTTCAGGTGAAAAATAGTGTGCATTTTTAAATGAGCACGTGTGCTTTTAACTGTAAAAATAGATTTGCATCTTATATGTTAAAATCGTTTTTGACTGAATAGCCTGTCTTTCCTTGTTAATCTGGTAACCCATATAGCAATGCACCGCACCCTTGTGGTGGTGCTGCAAAAAAAAATGTGCTACTTGTGCAGTATTACTGTACTCTGTACTGTAACACGCCAAATATCCTTACATATACCCTCCTTTTGTTTTTAGAACTTGGCTATAATCCAAGCCAATTCCTAAAAACAACTTGTTCTATTTTTTTTACAATATAGCAATCCAACAAAATGAATATTCATGTGCATCAATGAAAATTTGCAATCAACATTTCATCTGAGTCCATCAGTTCATAAAATGTTCCACATTTGCCTTCTCAGTGGAAGTGGCATTACTTTAAGTTTAAATTTTCCAAGTCAATTAAAAACAATGAAGTAAAACAACTAACTAAAACAAATAAGTAATATAACAAGTTAAAATAAATAATTAAAATAATAAATACGTGGAACTTCATATGCCGGAACTTTTGTTTTTTCTCTTTTGGTATGTCCCGACCAGCGATGTTATTCGGTCCATTCGAGTACTCTTTCATCTTGGCAATCTTGAATCCACAGTAGTCATCTCTTTTGGCATTCCGGTTATTTTGTCTTCACCTCCACCTGGAGGCAGGCATCTTTTGGTCTTCATCCAGGGGACTCCAGGACTCCATCGTCTCCCGTGGCCTCTGATCCCGGAACCTCCGACCAAATAATGTTAATTGTCTAAATCAAAATAGAAAATAAACAGATTAAGTACATAGCACAATACTAACTTCATCCTTTTGCCAAAAATAAAACATGCTTGGTAAAAATATTTCGTTTTTTTTTTCTTTCTTCTGAAATTAAACACAAGTTAAAAGAAAACAAACACATATAAAACAGCATTCAATATTTAATACACTTTCTCTCTGCACACCAACCATGAGCTTCCATTATATGTGCATTTATTTATTTATTTATTTATTTATATTTATTTTATATTATATTTTACATATACTACAGTGTTTATGTGCCATCATAACAATCAACTTTTTAACTTCTTTGTCACTGCCTCCTGATTGTACCCATTTATTTTCTCTTTTTGTGTTCAAGTGATTTTATCTGTTTCTACATGCTCAAGCCGCCTGATCTCATGTCTGGGATGGCATGGTTTGATTTGATTTACATGGACAAACTGCTCTATTGCTGTTTCACCTTCATTTTTCAAAATTTTATACACTACAGGAGAAACCTTATCTATAATTCGAAATGGCCCCTGCCAGGCTGCTAGAAATTTAGAATTTTTCTGTTTACTTTTTCCAAAATGAAACTTGTACACCTGATCCCCTACATTGTATTCCTTTACTGATGTCTTTTTGTCATAATATGACTTAGCACTGTCAGCAGCCCTTTCCAGATTTCTCTGCACAAAAGCAAATGCATGTTGCAAATGCCTCCTCAGTTCATCAATATATTCATGAACCGTGGATGCACTCACTAGAGTTTGCTCATGTGTTCTGTATAGTAGGTGTTGTGGTAACACCATTTTCCTACCTGTCAAGACCTCATGGGGGCTAACACCTGTTGCTTTGGCAGGAGTCGACCTGATTGCCATCAGAACCAACGGTAAACGTAAATCCCAGCTGGAACCTGCTTCTGCCACAAATTTCTTTAAAATATCCACAACAGACCTATTGCTTCTTTCAACTGTACCTGAAGACGCCGCCCGATATGCGATATGTAGTTTCCTTTTCACACCTAGTATTTGCCATACCTTACTCATTAGAGTACTTGTGAAATGACTTCCTCTGTCTGACTCAATTCTTTGTGGCAACCCAAACCTTGAGAACACATGGTTCACCAGTAATGTGGCTGCTTTTTGCGCACTACAATCTGGTGCAGGAATGCACTCAATCCACTTCGACATCAAACATACCACACTCAAAATATAACGGTGTCCCCTGCTCGACCTTTTTAAAGGACCTACATAGTCTATTTGCAAATCTGACCATGGGAGAGTTAGGCCTCTTTTCATCAATGGTGCTCTATGCATTGGTGAAGCAGGTTTAAATTGGGCGCATACTAGACATCCTCTAGTATATAATTCCACATCTTGGGACATATGAGGCCAGTAAGCATAATCTTTTAGTATTTCTAATGTTTTTTGTGAACCTCTATGGCCTGCAGTTATGGCATCATGTGCATGGTGTAGCATTAGTCCTCTGAATGAAAGGGGTACTACCCACTGTATTTGTCCTGTTATGGACTCTCTAATCATGAGTCCATCCTGTAATCTGATTCGTGTTTTGTTCTTTAATAACACCCTCAACTCTTCTTTTCCCATGCAATCTTTTTCTGTTAAAGGATTTTGTTCAGGATCTATCAAATGATTATAATAGATTCCCAAAATTTGATCATTCTTTTGTGCCTCAATCAAATCTTGGTCTGGCGTGTCATGACTCCACTGCACCACCGGTTGATCTATCTCCTTTGGTGCTTTAGAACGTGTCACTGCATCAATTTGTATTTCACCCATTAAATAATCAATATGTAGCAATTCTCCCATCACAGCCCCAATCTTAGCCAGATGGTCTGCCTTATCATTTCCCTCCTTATCCTCTCCTGGTGTTTTTAAATGCCCACGAATTTTTCTCCAGTATATTGTTAAATTATTTTCTGACACCAATTTGTCTATGGCTTGTATCATTTTTCCATGTTTAAGTGGCTTTTTGTTGTATGTAACCATGCCTCTTGCTTTCCAACCAGGCAAATACTCCACAAAGCTATTCCGTGCATAGTCAGAATCAGTCACCAGGACAATTTCACTGAACTTTTTATCAACTGCAGTAGCAATTGCTTTATAGATGGCTGCCAATTCCGCCACCTGACTGCTCCTATCTCCAATCCTCATCCCTATACTAGGAACGCCTTCACATTTCAACCAGACATTTCCTATTCCTGCCACTAATTGTTTATTACTGTCATTTTCAATGTGAAAAGCACAACCATCCACATATACAGTTGGCAAATCCTTGCATGTTTTTTCATCAAAAGCTTTGTGTGGTGATTGTTCAAATTCCTGTAAACTAGCTCCACTTCCATTTCATTTGGTATTTGTTCAGCTGCACAGTCATGTAAGTCAGCTAACCCTTGAGCAATTGGGCTCTTTTTATTTTGTCCATATCTTACTTCTACGGGAAAACCTTGTAATGCCAGCGTCCATGAAGTGATTCTGGATTGCGCTAGATTGCCTGATCTAATTCTTTTACTCTCTAAAAATTGCAAAGGTTGATGATTTGTTTCAATAATCACCTTTTCTCCCTGAACAATGGGGCGAAAATGTTGTAGCGCCCACACAGTGGTTAATAGGGCCTTCTCACATTCATTAAATTTCATTTCAACTTGGGAAAATGCCTTACTTGCATATGCAATGGTTTTGTGATTCAAATCGTGTTTTTGTGATAACACTGCTGACAGAAAAGCCTACTTCTATAAAGAAATCCCTGTCCTTTATGGGGTATGCTAAACATGGTGCCTTTACAAGACATTCCTTCAATCTAGCCACTGCATCAGACTGCTCTCTTTCCCATCTCCAGGGAGTATTTAGTTTAAGCAGTTTAGTCAATGGTTGAGTGATTTCTGCATAATTCTCAATGAACTTTCTGTTATAGCCTGTCATCCCTAATAAACTTTTTACTCCTTTCACATTTTTAGGATCTTTTAATCTTTGTATGGCCTCTATTTTCTTCCTTTGTGGATTTAGCCCATGTTCAGTCACTTCATGCCCTAGAAAGTTCACTTTTTTCTTGCACCATTGTGCTTTTTGCAAAGATACTTTGGCGCCTGCTTTCTGCAATTGGCCAACCACATGTCTTATTTCATCAAAATGGCTTTTAAGGTTTTCATTTTTTATCAGGACATCATCCACATAAACTATTGTTCCTCTTTCCGCTGCATCCGGCATGGCCTTTCTCAAAAATATGCCAAATTCACTCCCACTATTGATGTACCCGAACGGAGCTCTAAGCCAGGCATATTGAGTCCTGTCAAATGTAAAGGAAAATAAGTGTTGTATCTCCTCTGCCAATGGCACACACCAATATCCAGAGGTGAGATCTAACGTGGTAAATACATTTGAACCATGTATCTGAGCTAGGCCCTGATCAATGAATGGTAGTGGCCATCTAGATACTGGTACTCTTTTATTTAACTCTCTTAAGTCTGCACACAGCCGCCATTGACCATTTGGCTTTAACACACCTAAAATAGGCGTATTGGATGTGCTATGAATGGGCCTAATTATTCCCCGTGATTCCAAATTTTTAATAATCTCTGCCAATGATTCTAAACATGCCAGCGGTAGTCTATACTGGCGTACAAACACTGGATTTCTGCTACAACCTTCTGGTAGTGTGGCCACATGTAAATCAGTTAAACCACAATCATAAGCATCTTTTGCAAATACATCCTTAAACTCCATAAATATTTCCCTCAGGTCGTTTCGATCCCCATCGCTGTCACATGCATCCGCTAAGGAGATCTGCTCTTCTACCATTCTGGAAAATTCTGGAAATTCTTCTGGTAAAGGAATCTCAGCGCTTTCCTCTAACTGTGTGGCTGTGTCTTTTTGTAGAGCTGCCACTTTTAAATATTTTGGCATATCAGCTTCCACTTCAATGGGCTGATTTCCTGTTTCATTTTCATTTAAATTAAATATTATGCAATCCTCTTGATGGCAGCACACTGTCTCATTTGAATCATAAGGATACACAGAATGAATTTTAAATATTCCTTTGGGCTGAGAGTCCAGGTGTTCTGGCAACTCGCCCTTGGCATCTACATATTTTTCAGGAATATTCCCAATCACCATGTTATTTAAATCTGCCGTATAATGTGATTTTTGTATGGCCATTCCTAATGGGGAGTTTTCCTCTAAATGAATATCCTGACAACCTTTATTATTTACCATGATTTTTACAGATCCCTCACCAATGTCTACCAATGGAATGTATTCATAATCCAGGCCTTGCTGTTTTATGGATTCATTCAGGCATACAAATGCATCAGAGCCTTTCATCTGCTGCCCATTTTTGCATTTCAGTGTTATTGCAAACTGTTTTGTAAATGCAGGAATAATAGTATCTTTCCTTATTTGTAATTCGATGGCATAAGGAACCAGTTGTGCACAATGATAAGCCCTTCTTTTGTCTTCAAATTCAGGTGCCGGCCCACCTAGGCGTGACCATATTTTTTGATTAAGGAAATCTAACACCATACACATTCTGTGCATGATGTCATTGCCCATGTAAAATTCATTTTGTGCTCCATTCACTATCCATACATTATGGTATATTGTTTTCTGCCCAATGCTAATTTTAATCATGCATCTGCCTGCAATTCGGTTTTCAAAGTCTGGACTGTCCAACCCAGAAACATATTGGTTTTTAATCCTAAATTTCGGGATTTCTTCCCTCTCCATAATTTTTTGCAACAATTTCTCATTAATGAAACTCCTTTCATGTTCAAGCGCTAAAGTGGCTTTTATTGTTTTAAGATAATCATTTATACCAACGTGAACCCATGGCTGCTCATCTTCCATGTGTATTTCTGCCAGAGTGGTAATGTGTTTTTCTGAATCTGTTTTAGGAACAGTATTCTGTTTGCATGTATTCTCTTTTAAATAGAAACGTAATGTGTGCTCATCTATAGCAGTCTGCCAATCTTTCCTTGGGTCCAAGTATATTTGTACAGGTAGTTTTTCATTGTCGCTCTGATCTTTGTCTTGACACATTAATATAACAGTGACACTAGGTATGCAGCTATTCTGGAGATATACCTCCACAGCATCATTTGTTTTGGCAACGGTGTGACATTCATTTATATTGCTGTTTTGTGATTTTAGTTTCTTAGGCCTCAATGGTTTTTTGGTTAAGGACCACAGCACTCCATTCACCCCATCTATGAGAGGAGACAATCTTTTCAGGCAATCTGTCCCCATCAGAAATGGAATTTCACAAATAGATGTGATCAATACCTCTTGTTTCATTCTGTGCTTTCCTATTTTTATGTCAACCTCAGTTACACCTATGATGGGCACCTCCTCCCCATTAAAGTTATGCACTGGGCCTTGATTTGCCTTCACTGTGATCTGACTCTGTGGAGGCCTCCCTTCATTGATACTCTTTACCAGCTCCTTGGACATAATTGTGGCCTGTGCGCCAGTGTCAATCATAGCGAAGGTGTGGCATTTTTCTTCTACAGTGATGGGTGCATAATATCTGTCCTCAACTTCCTCTAATACACATAAGAAATGTGAATTCTTACTGATTTCAGGGCTCACCTTTCTCAGGTCTTTTTCACTTTTGGCTATGCACATTGGTAAATGAAAAGACATTTTTCCCTCCTTTTCACCCATTTCTGCGCAAGAGACTTTATGCATTTCTCCATGATCAGAGGTTTTTTGGAGTGTGGCCACTGTTCGCCCATTCATCTGGGTAGCATCAGAGACCACATTACAATCCTCCAACTGAACATGTGTAACAACATCATTCAGCAATTTGTTATTTTTTACTTCTGTGCATTTGTGATCATTTAGTGTAATACCAGCCCTTTCAGCCTCTTCAAAAATATGTGGCTCAAAGAATTCTTCAGGTGATTGACTTGTACCCTCCTTGTGAGTATTTCCTTTTTCTGTCTGTGTTTGGTCATTGTTTTGCTTGCCCAGGGAAGGAGCTATGGCATCCCCACTTACTCCCTGTTCACTGGTATTCCCCATGCATGAGTCATTTTTCTTAAATCTGTTCCTTTGTTCTTTTGGAATTCCTAATGTTTCTTTTTCATTTGTGCAAATCTTTACTGTTTTATTTAGCTCTAAGTTAAACCGTACCTCTTTTTTAGAAGTATTTGCACTTTCTGTCACAATTTCATTTACTGGTACTTTCATTTTTAATCCATTAGGCATCTCAGAGTCGTTATGCAAAATTATATCAGAGCAATCTGTCATTTTGGCACTGCAGTTATCATGAGTACTTAGTCACTTTTCGGAAGCCCCCCGGTCATTGCTATGGCCATCAGCCCCCTCTTTGGAAGGTTGTTTTTGCGCTGTATAGAGCTTTCCTATTTGCTCAGCTAACATTTTCACTTGGGCCTCAAGGCACTGGAACCTTTCCATCTCTCTAGGATCCTCTTTCTGTGGCCTAGGTCGATATTGGTTGTTTTCCCCCTGATTGGATCTATTCTGATACCTCTCAGGTGATTGATACCGGTTGGGATGGTTTCTGAACTCTTGATTCATTTGTGGAGGGGAGCGGGTTGCACCCATCCTTTGATCATAGTCCCCTGGTGGGGAATCATTGTACTGGCGTGGACTGTAGTTCACGTTTTGCCTCATGTCCTGTCTCTCAGATTGTGGGTACTGGCCCCTATGTTGATTTCCATTATCAGTAAATCGATCCACATATCGGGGCCTATCCTGATTACCATATATCATGGTGTTGGGATCAAATCTGCTCTGTGTCCCCAATGACTGGTAGGGACCATCATTTCTTTGATCTTGATTTTGTCTCTGGTTATTGTTCATACCTGCCATATCAGACCGGTATCTTACCCGGGGTCTATCCCCTAAATATCTAGGGCTGATGTAGCTCTCTCTATTACTAGGATCATGTGATTGGAACATTGGTACAGGAAATGGCGATCTTTGTTGATTACCCCTTTGTTCAGGTGTCACATTTTTACCTTGACTTTGAGCAGACTCAAGGGACATTTTGGCTGACCTGATTTCCATTACTGTGGCTGAGGGTTCTTTAGATTTAGGCCTAGTATCTTTCATTTTATCACTTTCTCTACCCTGACAATAGAGTACCTCATATAGCTTTGTGCTTTGATGTACAATCCATTCAAGGGACTTGTCACGGTCAAATTCACGGACCAATTGGGATATGATGTCTTTCTGTAGCCCATAGAAGTATGCAGTTTTAAACTCATTGGAATTTGAGTCAAAAGATACATCAAAACGAGAGAATGCTCTTCTTAAGTCTTGTAAAAATTGGCGAGGGGATGTATTAGGTCCAGCAGTAATTGTGTACGCGACTTTCTTTGCCTCCTGCAATGACTGAAAAGGAGAAAAATGACGCCTAATTTCTTTTTCAAACTCCAGCCATGTCATATTCTGCTGTTCATTTAATCCCCTTATGATGCTGGCCGTCGGGGCATCTAAAGTTAAATGAAAATATTGTCTGTACTGTTCCTTAGGTATCTGGAGTGCTTTAAAAATGTCATGCACCGCTTCTAAGTGATCCTCAATGCAGCATTCACCTCCCTTTTTAAATGGTTTGATCAGGGCTTTAATGGATTTCATTATTTTTATGGGGCTACTTGTTGCAATACATGGAATTGCACTATTTTGTGAGTCAATCCTGTTTTCAGGTGTATGAGATTGGTGACTGGCCCCAATGGGAGTATCAAATCCCCCAAGGGCGCTGCAACCAAGTTCAGTCACCGGCCCAGTCACTGGGGCACTAGCTCTTTGGGCAGAGCTAGAATTCACCTCCACTCCATTGAATGTGGTACCCTGCCGCCTCTCCTGGGACCTGGGAATGCACATTTGCTGTTCTAAGTCCTTACACTTTTTAAGGAGTCTGGTTGCTTCATTCTGCAAATAATTATTTTCATCGCTCATTTTATTAATCGCCTCCTGCATGTCGCACATTTGCATTTGGCATTCATTGAACTCTTTATTTCTTTTGTCTCTTTCTTGAATCATTTTAATCATTTCTTGTTCTGCACTCTGGAGATCACCTTCTTTTTCACAATGTTCTTTTTGTAAAATCTGCATTTCTGAAACAACCTCATCTTTATCCTGCCTAATGTGATCCACTAAGGCTTTTAAGTGTGTCAATTCTTGCTCACTATCTTCAAATTGTTTCTTGTTTTTGGATAACTGAGTATCAAAGTCTCTGCATTTTAATTGCATGTCTTTTTGGCATACATCCAATTCTGCTCTCAACATTTCCTGATTTTTACTTGTCCCCTCTAATTCAGTCTTTAACCTGTTAATTAGCTGAGTATCATTCTCTTGCATTCGCAGGGACTTTTTTAAAATAAACCATATTTTGCCGCATAGCCGTATTAAACAGTCTTTCGCTGCACTTTTATCGGCTGCATTCAATAATCTTGTAAGGCAGACCTGAATTATGCTGCCTTCTGCAAAAATATTGTCTAGTTTTTCTTTCTGCACCTCACCCTGAATGCGGTTACTCCATTCTAACGTGCTATTCGAAGACCAATTCCCATGTGCAAATAACTTTGCCTCTAAATATTGCACTAGATCTGAGAATGTGGTTTCCCTTTGTGACATTCTGAAATTCGTTTTTAGTGGCACTCTGCTATTATAAAATGGGTTCCCTTTAATGTGCAAATGGCAGTGTGAGACACGCTTGCCACGCCCAGTAGGTACTCGATGATCACTTTCCCGGCCTGCAACGCACCATAAATATGTAGGGTATTTTGTGGAGATTTGGGGCCTGACTGTATTTTATTACCGCCGAAAAATAACTTAGCAATAATCACTCTTTGTATTCAGATTTGGCCATGTGCAACAATAATACAATGGACATGCATTATTTCAGCACCCAGACCTGCATATTTGGTATACGTGGTTGGTGGTATTTTGGTGAGCATAATTCCCTTGTTTTATTTGTGGCCCCAATGTCCAGAATCCCTTATCTTTGCTTAGATTTTTCGTGTGATCACTAGAGAGACCTCAGACCTGCATTCTAGGAATACCACATTTTCCAGTGATAGTGTTGGTGTGCCACCATGGGCGAACTCACTGACTTATTTACGACAGAGAGCTATATGTGGTAGTCTTGTGGTAATTTCCACTACCTTATATACGGTAGGGAGCTATGTTCAGAGAGTCTCTCTTCCCGTTGGCTCATGTACCTCCAACAAGCTATGCTACAGTCACTCACAATTATTCATACTGATTTTGACATGCACACATCTGTCTTAAAATGACCATTGCACTGTTTAAAAATCTCCCCACATCATCAGCATTGTAATGGTAAACAATAAACATCACCCGTCTGTTTTCAAATATTTTTCTGTATTATAAAAGTTGTATTTAAAAACGATCTCATTCTTTACAGAAATAAAATGGTACAGTCAAAGCATTGTCTGTGACACTCTGCAAAGAGAGTGGCGGAGAACAGAACTCAAATTGCAACATTAGCACTTGATTAAGACACGCACAGGAATCCTACACTGACTGCATATTACCGTACACACTCAGCTCCCACACTTCTCATTACCTTATCTTTTTAGTTGTTCTCTTTGTGAATGTGGCTCTCTTGGATTAACTCCAGCAAAAAGGAACGCTTGCCTTCTCAAACCGGGGTCATTGCCTGGAATTCTCAGCTTTTGCAGATAGGAATGCCTCAGCCAGTGGAAAGGTCCTTCTTTCAGCTCTCCCCAATCTCGACTGCAGCAGGACACAGGAATCTGCATTCAGTCAGGAGCCCCACAGCCAGGTCTTCTCCCCAATAGTGCAGAAAGATGTCTGCCTGTCTTTTTCACTGATACTGCCCACTAAAACTCTCCTCTCAGCCCTCTGTATGACGTGTCCCAATGAAATCCATCATCTCTCATCCTCCTACTCTTCAACAATAGCTTCGCTTATACATTTGCAATTGTTGCAAATCTGACTTCCTTCTTCCTGCAGTTACTGTGCACAAAAACACGGAGAATCAGGCAGAGAAGAGAAGAAAAAATCTGCACACGCATTTAAATGGTTTTCAGAGTATGCCTAATTCTGCAGTGGAGAACACATTTTATTAGTGGGTTATGTTAAATAAGGTTTTATTAGTCAGGTTAATTGTTAATAGGTTAGCTGTTAATTTTCAAATGTGTCTCTAGCAATATAGGCATTTCAGGTGAAAAATAGTGTGCATTTTTAAATGAGCACGTGTGCTTTTAACTGTAAAAATAGATTTGCATCTTATATGTTAAAATCGTTTTTGACTGAATAGCCTGTCTTTCCTTGTTAATCTGGTAACCCATATAGCAATGCACCGCACCCTTGTGGTGGTGCTGCAAAAAAAAATGTGCTACTTGTGCAGTATTACTGTACTCTGTACTGTAACACGCCAAATATCCTTACAGCTGAAACATGTGTCTGGGGTTGCTGATGGTACTCTTGTTCAGAGCAGATTTGCATAGCATTTTGGTGCGGGACTGCACTTTTGAGTGGAACAAAGACTCATATGCAAATGTATATTTCTCCTCTGTGAAGGGTGCAGTGAGCTAAAACGTGCTTGTACCGTCCTGAGTGGAAGAAATTCCATAGAAGATGGTATTTGACCCATGTTTGTTCTCAGTAGAGGGGCTCCCACACTCCTTTGTAAGAGCAGAGGCTGGTGTTTGCCCTTCAATTCTGGCAGTTCAAGACCTACCAGGATGTAACCAAGTGTTAGACATTCATAAGGGTTGGGTGATTTTTGTTTCCCTGGACATTTCTGTTAATGGTCAGAATATAGGAATCAGAGGATTGGAGTGGTTTTAGGGACAGCCATGCTTATGCTAATTAGAAAACCTTCAATATTAGAAGGGAGTTGATTTCTGGCCCCGGTAATTCATCAGAATACTGCATTCGGGTGGTGTTGTCTGGCTTTGCTTCATTTGTACAAGTTGTTAGCACGGAGGATGCAAGAATGTGTTTTTTGATGAATTTGAGTACACAATGCAACTGAAAAGCCACAAATGGCACTCTAGTGTTGTCTCAAATCCTACATTTCATTTGCAATGCTAGTACATTTTGGGATGTGTAGTTTTGCTTTATTTCACTAGATGTAATACACTTGATAATCTTTTTTTTTTAAAGCGTACCGCTAGCTGTTCTGTCAGCATCAAGTGCTTTTACCTTCGCCATAGATGCTGCAGCCGATCCATAGGCTATGGGGATACTCTTGTTGTCTAAGCAGTGTGCATAGACTCCCAGTGGGATGGCAAGACCGGAGGAACAGTAAGTGTGAAGACTTCTGGGGCCAGATTGTCAAAGATTTACACTGGTGCTAAAAGGTGAGCAAATGCTTTCATAATGAAAAATGGAGCGAACAGATATTTTCACAATCCATATTATCTAAACACATTCGCACTAAGGCAAACATTTATCATGCTGTTTTTTGCACTATATTTGCTGCATAGCAAACAACAAAAGGTGTTGACTACATTTCTTTTCATGTTACGCAGCAAACATAGCAAATAAAACAACCTGATCTAATTTCCTCAGGTGACATTTTTCTTTTTTCAGATAATATCGATTGGCGCTAAACCAGTTTGGTCCATTCTATATTATCACAGCAGAAAAATTGGTGCTAAATTCCTTTGCTCCGCTTTTTTGCACCAGTGCAAATCTTTGATAATCTGGCCCCTGGTCTTGGTAATCCACTTGGCATGAGGTCAGGAGAAAATCTGTGGAAAAAATTTGGAATTTTCACTCTTTAAAACTTTTATTGAATGATTACTGAAAATAATACTTGCAGTGCTGTCTTGAGGTATAAGTATAATATTTTTTTGATAACGGGGTGTTGCCCCGAGCCATACTACCCGTGCCCAAAATGTACTTCTCTGAATTTGCCTTTGAGCTACTTTAGTCCAGACATTATGATTATGGATTTACGGTGCAGTTGTGGGTTGCCATAGATCCCCAAGAGGGGGCTGAAATACAGTGGTAACTCACTATCTAGGTACAAGATTCTCCATGCATTTGGCAAAATCTCCCACCCCATATCTATGGCTAATAGACTGCCTCTTACAGTCTCAATCATAAGGGTCAAGAGAAGGTTCCTCCTAATGAATGAATGACATTTATAAAGTGTGTGTTATCCCTCAGGGTATTTAGGCAATGATGCATCTTGCAGTTTTCTAACTTGAGAGGCAAGAGAAGGTTCTAGGTTCAGTGCAGGAGGCACAACGAGCCTGCTTTCTGTAAGAAATATGCTTTTTTCCAGCTCTACGAGAACTCATGCATGGACACAGCTCCTGACTCTTTTCTCTTGTTTTTCCCAGCAGACCAGTTCGAGATCAGTGGACAGTTGCTCCAAGAGTTTACATAATTATGGTAATAGTGGGATATCTTTACTGCATAACTACCTTGCTAGCTATCTTGAAAGCTTCTGCTTACTGCAGAGGACTAAAATTCCAACAAGGAGATGCATTGACTGTCGGGCCAGCCTGCCCGTTTAAACCGCCCACCTCACAATATCACCCTGTGCGGAGAACTGATGTACCACCTGTCTGTGTTACAAAACTACCTTGCTCGCAGTCTAGAAAGCTGCTGCTTGCTGCAGAGGACAACGATTCCACCAAGGAGAGGCAGTGTCTGTTGGGCTAACCTTCCCTTTGATCTGCCCCAGATCAAAGGGAAGGTTATATCACCTGGTCTATATCACCTGGTGTGCAGTACTGAAGCGGTGCTTGAGCGACGCAACAGTGCTGCGTGCGGGTTGCATGTGAAGTGCGGAATGCGTGTCGGCATCTCACCGTCTTCGGACCCGACGACTGGTGACATGGTGACTAAGGAAGCTGCTGTCTGTTGTAAATCTGGCCTGTGGATTCTGTGTGTGGAAACCTCTCAATGCCTTGGACACTGATATTAGCTTCATCGGTACTAGCATTACTGACCAATATCTTACATCAGTCAAGTGCCTGAATCTAAGACAGTGACCAACAATGACACTCATCCAGTCAGCTCCAATAATCTTGATGAGCAGTTCATTTCATCGATGACCTGTCTGGGCAGCAAAGTGACAAGTTCAATAGTAGCCCTGTTTGGGTCTACCTCCCAAGCTAACTGGACTAACACCATGAAACATACTGCTAATAAAAAATATATTAATAACTATAAAGAGGATTTGCTGTT
Organism: Ambystoma mexicanum; assembly: GCF_040938575.1. Lineage (NCBI taxonomy): Eukaryota > Metazoa > Chordata > Amphibia > Caudata > Ambystomatidae > Ambystoma > Ambystoma mexicanum. The sequence goes on from NC_090924.1 coordinate 98,038,447, forward strand.
GTTTGATCCCACACCATAGAATCCATGTCTCCAAACAACACCTTCCTAATAATATCAACAATATGATGGTCATTACTGGCCCCTCTCATCTCAACAACATTATTCCTCACTCCTCATCATTGACAACTGGTTGTATTGTTGAGGAGGCTAACGATCCCGCTCACAAAGATGTGTCTATCTGTGATTCCATCCTCCCGCGATGTTCTATAATGATCAGCAACTTGAATGTGCACTAGAGTGAATTGAGTCTACTCAACAGGAGTCTGCTGGCTTCACCTTTGCTACCTTTAAACAATTTGACTGTGTCCAGTGTCTATGACTCTGGGCAGAACGATAATTAAAATTCGGACATTGATTGTATTGGCAATGCTCAGCCCCAACTTCAAGCATTAGACCTTCTTCTCAAGATTTGTGAAGATCTTCATAACATTTCTGTAGATCACAAAACTATGCTCAACTGTATTATTGAGAAGGTGCCCACACCCATTGACTAATGTTGCGTGCAACATCTCCAACTCAATTTTGTTAATCCAAGATAATGTTGCCTATGACCCTGAATGTAATAACGTTGGCCCTGTGACCAATACAATAGCTGCAGCTAATGGAACCATTTATTTAGCAGCTGAAAAATCTTGCATTCCATTGGCAGTTGACCTCTGCACTCAAAAGAAAAATGCTCTCATACTGACACTTTGACATCTGATCACAACTATGAGGAGTATAATACCAACTCCACATCACATTTTGTTCTTGTAGCCCTGAGGAAGGTCCAACATGTACAGTATTAAGGACTGAAACAAGAAGGATCAGGTCTATGCCATTGGGGCATTACATTCAAATTAGGTTATTTGGTGTTGTCGTGCGTGCTATCATTATATGTGAGTTTTCACAGTGTGATTTTACGCATCTTTATTTGGTCTGTGTATTTTGTGTTCTTTTTTTCTCCAAATACTGTCTTGAAGAAAATATATTGTTGTAGGTGTTGTTTTAACAATGGTTTCAAGTGTTGAATAAAGGATCTTTTTACTCTGATCTGAAACACTCCAGCACCATCTTTAACACTCTCCCCGTAGACTCAAAAATAAACCCCTGCACCTTTTTTTGTAATGTGGTATAATAAGATGGACACCTATGCTAACAGCCACTGCAAAGCGCACGCCAACGCTGTCTCTAAATGCACGGTGTTAGCAAAACAAGCTAAATGTGTCAAAAAGAAAAAAAAGAACAGCGGCAAATGTAAAAACCTTGCATGAAAAAAGTGTCATGCGGGATGTCCTTCTACCTCACTGAAAATGATCATGCTGTCAATGAAGTGGGTTGTATGGCCTGTCTGCCAGCAATGGCTACAATTAACAACTCGAAGAAAAGAAACTCCATGGGCACAGCGAAACAACCCTCGACTGAGGAAAGGGTAAAGGTCAAGGTGCTTGATCATGGTTAACCAACTAAGGCAGGTGGCAAAAACCTATATTCTAAGCATAAGGATATTAGACAATTTCTTCTTCAGTTCCCAATCCGCCCTTGCCAGGGACTTCCAATAACAATGTTGATGATTCGGTTTCTGACTCTTCTATCTTGGAATCTATTGCCCCGTTATACTCTGGGGGATAGGCTTTGGGCTGGAAGTCTGCTCATTTTAACTTGGCAGCTAATGCTATTCCTTATAACTCCACCGAAAACTGCCCTACTCAACCCACTTGGGTCAGGCTTCAACTAACCTCAGTGATAATTACGACATGGGGCAACACAAAGGCAAATGAGACTGCTACGATCCTAGGATTTCGGAACATACGGCGGATAGAAACTGCAGCAATCGCAATACAGCTCTTCATCATCATGAACTTTTGCTGATTAATGCACATACGCTGACTACTACAAGGTATCATGTGGAAAAAAAACATAGGCACACACATGTCAAAAATATTTCTGATGATAAATGTCACCTTAGAAGCGACGTACGCTGGTTATGTCAGTATTTGTCTGACAGTTGTGATAGTTGTACATCAATTAAACAATCTAAAGCTCGTTAACGACAATGGCTGAGAGTACATCACGGGACAAGATTTGTTCAGCAACGGATATCACTATTTCTTTTAACTAGGCAAAACAATAGTCGTGGGTTTTGGAAGCTATTTAAAACCAAATCTTTTAAATAACCCTTATTGGGAGGTGCGCTCTTAAGCAGACTGGGAGGCCCATATACGTAGTACCTTTGGATTGTCGTGCAAAGCACACCCAGTCATGCCTGATATTACTGACAAGTGGCTGTATACTGGGAGTGAAGAGACTATTGTTGACATCATTAAATTGCTTAGAAATTCACAGGCTCCTGTACCCGAAGGCTTGTGTAATGTCTTAATTAAACTGAGTCCTCTCTGGTTGGGCCGGCTACTGCATCTCCTTTTCATGATTATAAGCCTCAGTGGCAGTTTAAGTAGTATTATCACCCCGGTGCATAAAAAGGGCCCATGAGCTAATCCCAATAATTATCAAATGTACGCGATTCTTGACATTTCTTGACATTGATTCCTTGCACGAATACTGCTTACCACTCAGCCCACAATCAGAATATCATACCGCTGAACCAAACGGTTTTCTGCAATGGTTCTGGCACATCTACCAACCTATTGGCACTTATTGTCACTGTTGAATACTCATGGCGGGTTCTGAATCGAAGCATGCATGCGTATTATATTGACGCCAGTGCAGACATCAGTACTGTGCAGTCTGAAAAACCTTGGCTTAAACATGTCAAGTGGGGTGTGTAGGGTGTCTTGGATGCCTCAGCTAGCTAGAAAAAATTGAGACTCAACAGCAACTTGGTGCTGTTCTCCAGTTTGCAGGTTTGCCGGTGAACATCGTGGGTATTCCATTTATTCCTGCCTGCAGGTATATAAAGATAAAATGAAATCACTGCTACTGTATGGTTCTGAACTCGGGGGCACATCTATCTATTTTAAGAAAGATCAAATAAATGCACCAAACTTCATTAGAACATATACTTGCCAAATGTGGGCTACCTAGTATCGGTGGTGCTCTTCTAGTGAGAAGAAATTTACATTATTGGAAACTGATGAATAGTGCTGGATTCAAACTGCTCAGCACCATACATTTAGTCTGTCATATCCCTGTTATTGGACTGGGTAGAACCTGCCTTAATTTGATCATGGATGCAGGCCGCATGTGGAGTTCGACTCTTTCTATTGACCCCTCACATATTTCTTATCTTTGCTTCAAGCAAGACATTAAACCTGCAAGTTTTGCTACGGACCTGGCCAATAAATCACACTAAGTTACATAGTGGCAAATATATTCTTCAATTTAGCAAATTAGATTCTTCCCCTCAATCTCTATTTGAGTTTCCTCAGAATTGTATTATTATCGAATACTTGCGGCTGATGTTTAAGCATGTCAATTTGCTTGAAGTGATGGGGTCTATGATGGGCTTAGATATACAACACAGACTATTTAGGCTTTTCGGAGCTCGGTCACTAGAGACAGCTAAAAACCTGCTATTCTAATGTGAAAGTCTAACCAACATAAGAAGGAAGGCATTTAGGTCCACAGCAATGTGGGTAAACAATCCCAAAAGTATTGAAAGTACATGAGAACTATTATATTCCTTAGGGGTAACAATGTGTTGTTCATATATCATCTGGTAAAAATGTGGATCACCACTAAAGAGGTATTACTATACATGCATTTTAATCTTTTTTACATTGATTGGTCTTTTATTCATATTGCTTTGTTTGATATTCTTTTATAAATGTTACTTCACATTCTCTTGTATTGAAAGCCTTATTGGCTGATGAATACTTCAAAATAAATAATTAAATAGTGGGATCATGGCAAGATTTATCATCCCCAACACACCACACTCCCAAACATGGATTGGTGTGTGCCTATGCTATGGTGTAAGACTCCCGGCCCCATTCTACATGGAATGCTTTTTCGATTTCAGGTAAAAATAACTTCCCATTTTCTGGGCAGGTTCGTTCAAGATGATCTAACCTTGAGTTTCCATTTCTTCAACATTTACCCCATAAATTCATTCATAGATGCCACGGGGAAAACAGCATTAGAGATTGATTGGCTCATGTTCCCATTTGCCATCAATCATGATGCCCCCACCAGTGTAGAGGTGGGTCCACCACTGGCTATTCGATGACTGTGAAGGCTTTTATGTTAGGGGGCAGCAGGAGTTTTCTCCGAAGAGCAGTGACTCAAGTGTATTTCAGCTCCTTGATGAACCAGTGTCTTTCTCGGCAGTCACACAACCAAAAGTACTGTGTCATTCCAAGTCTATGATACAGACCTCTCTTGTCACTAGTCTTGGTGGGAGAGAAAGGTGCCTGTTGGATATGGCTCTCCATTTTCCCATTGCTTTAAACCATAAAATGATATCACGCTTTCACAGTGCGAGGCCACTATTTCTCTTCTCATGGTTCCCCTTTCTTTATTTAATCAGCACAATATGTTTGTGCCAAAGTTCTAGTCCTCTTGGTGGTATTGTGTATTTCTATGAGCAATGGTTCTATGCCCACCTCTATTTGGACATTTCTCTATTTATCCCACCTTCCAGGTGAGAAGTGCAGAGGAAGATGGTCTACGACTGCAGGGTTTTACAGCCTGCCAGCTTCATAAATATGTCTCTGAAGCTCCCGTGGCTCCTTCCCAGGCCCAGGTACTCATTGAGGACTGGTGCTGCTCGGTCCATGGCTCTGTTGTCTTCTTGAAGAGTGAGTAGCCAGGCTAGAGAACCTCCTGGAATCTATGCCTCAACCTTGTTAATCTGTGATTATTGGGCATTATGGATTTCTGTAAAGCAAGATGCCAGGCTACATCTCTGCCATCTTATGATGTCTTTGCACATATTACCACCTGGAAGAGATTGCTGCCACAGATTCAATGTGTTGTGGTTTTCATTCAAAGTGGATATTTTGGTCTTTCCTTTAGAGGTTCAATGTCTTCTGTGAAAGGTCTGGATAACAACAGTTATGGATGTTTGTCTTCTGAGCAAGTGCACTCTCTTCTTAAATGTTGATCATGGCCAAATAGTGCCTTTCCGGCAACAGTTGCTAGTAGTTCAGATGTGGGTTCTACCATTACAACTTCCCTCATCTTTTAACCCACCTTGTGCTTCCTGGAGCTTGACATGTTTATTGTAGAGTAGGGCAGGCAGGATTCGGGGATCATGGTTTCTTTCATGATTGATGAAACTATTCTACAATCTATTCTGCATCCCTCTACAAGGTATTGAAGAACTTATTGATGTTGAAGGTTTTGCTAGGGGATGCAGAATAATTCAGCAACGTCTATCAAAACATTGTAGTTCTGTCAGGGTGGTTTGTGATTTTGCCCTTTTAAGGGTGCAGAAGGAGGAGACTGACACAGAGTGGCATGTGTGGGATGTTCTGACCCACTGGCTCTGCCCTGCAACATCGCTGTGTGTTGCTTTCATCAAAAACAACAGAAGGGCCGCCAAAAACCGCTCTAGAAATCGTTGCGAAGTGCGCAGGGAAACCTGAAAAATAGGCCGCCAATCCATTTTGCCTATGTCAGTGGTAAAACAGGAGACCACACTGCCAAAACACATCATTGGGCTGCCCACAGAGTGAAATAGAACTGCTTGAAAAGACAGTGCTGCATTGCCAGGAAAATCCATAAGTGTTTAAAATCCGTTTTTCCTTGGCTGTTGAAAGTGCAAAACCATGGCTCCCAAACAGCAGAGAAGATCCAACATCCTTGAAGGGTGTTCACCATCAACTTATTTAAGGAATCCCCATAAGCGCAATGTCAGGAGAAACACCTTTCATCATAAAATAAATCCACATTCAAAAGGTGCTTGCCTTGGAAAAATATGTCAGATGTGGGCACAGTACCGCCGCTCGCCTGTGTCAGACGCTCTCATTACTTACTTATATTGACAGTTTAAAACTTGTGTCTTAAAATCAAATTATAGAAAATAAGAGACTTGGCATCTAAAGCAATATGGGTTGCTACAATTCAATGTCTATGTTTTAAAAAGACTGGAATGAAGAGATTTGTGTGTATATTCGTAGAAAATGTAAATTGTATTTTAGAAAAGCCCATTTTTAAACAGTGTTTTAAAGTGGACTAATGTCAGCCACACTGGACTTCAAAGACATTCCGCAGCTTCTCCCCAAACAAAGGAATGTTCCCCCTGCACTCTGCTTAGGAACTGGCATGGGGTTGTTAATGGAAGTGGGAGGAGATTTTGGCCTGCCTAGGGACAAAAGGCTCCCGTGGCTGAAAGGAAATGCAAATTCGGGTGTTGACAGAAACCAACTGCCAAAGGAAGAGAGGCTCAGGTTGCTCTGGCCCAGCCAAACCTTGGAGGCGGAGCTAGACTGCTATGTGTATCTGAAATTCCAAGGAAATATCTTTTTGGAAAAAGACTCATAAAAGACTGTGAACAATTTGGAAAAATCTGCATTTTATAGGTTGTTAATATGAAAATGCTGCTCACATTTTGAGACTACTTTGAACCCTGTGCGATATTCAGAGACCGGACTACTAAAATGTTGATATTGTATTAATTGTGATCATGCTAGGAATATGAAAGTTTACAGGATCATGCCCAGATGTCATGCGCATGTATGTGGAAAAATGTGTACAGATCTGACAATGGGTTACCAACCAAAAGCGTGAAAACTGTCAGTTTTGAACTGAAACACTCAAGAAGATGGTACTCGGACGGATAAGTGCTTTATTAAATATGTGATGTGGATATGTAGTATTATCAAGTTGGTGATATTGTAGATATGCTTTCTATGAAAAATAGGTTTCTGTGTAGAAACAAAGGGGAGGTTCTTCCCTGGATTGTAAATTGCAGCATCACTATGACACTTGATTTCTTTCTCAAATCAGGAGAGGGAAAATACTCTGACCAATCAGATTCCTAGAGGGCGGGCTTAGTATAATCAGCCTATCCACCCCTTTGGGAAATAGATAAATAGGGACTGTTTAGGACCTAGAGACACACACACATTCACCCATCAACTGATTTACTGGCGAAGCGCTCTGCAGGAGAACCCAGATCCCAGACTCCAGAACTCTGAAAGCAGAAGGCCCAATTACAAAGCTGAAACCTTCTCAGCTGGCCTTTAAAATCTTGCAACCTGATTTTAACCCCAGACTTCCAAGGGGCACATCAAAAATTGAACAGCCTGGCTGTGTTGTTTTCTGCTACTTGCCAAGAACTCTTGCCAGAACCCAGAGATCCAAACCAGTAGAGCAGAGCTGAAACCAGACGGCTGTGAACTCCAGAACCAACCCATCAGATCCAGTCCAGAATGCTGGGCAGAAACCAGAGTGCCGTGCTGAGTGCAGAACTGGGTGCCTGAATCCTGTCTGGGGGGCTAGCCGAATTCCAGTCCAAAATCTTTGACCAGATCCTGACGGGCCTATTCCAAAACCATAGTTGTGAGTATTTAGCATAGAATTGTCCATAGCCAATCTCTTATCCTTAAGTAATCCCATCCAACCCATTCCAAGATATCCAGACTGCGTTGTAGAATCTGTTTTGTCTGTTCTGAATCCTTCCCTCATCCATATAGTCCTTTGTTAATTGTAGTGATAATATCATCTTTGCACTAATATATTTTACTGAAGAAAGACAAGTGTCTTGGCGGGCAAAAGTCAGAGCGGAGGCGCCCTGTTCTTGTGGCTGTACCGTTGGGTATCCTGCATCTTCATAGTCTCCTTAGTGCCAAGAAAATCTTTGTTTGATAATATTCAAAAGCGCATCTTTCATTTGAAAACCATGACTCTTTCTGAAAAAAATCAACCTCTACTAAAACCTTCATAACTTCTGAACCGTACATGCTATCAACGAAATTTAAGTGTCAGATTGAAGCTAACATCCGCAGCTTATAGATTTTCTGTAATCGCGTTTCTCGCACGCTCAAAAGTTTGCCGCGATTCTGCATTTGGCTCAATTTCAGAACATGTAAAATAGCTATTTCTTGCATTCAACCTCTGAATTCAGTTTCCTATCTGCTAGTTATCCAACCATCATTGCTAGTGTCTACCTGGAACTATCCAAAGCGGCTCCCACTAGTTTTGAATCCCATTTAGAGAATTAAATCCATTTTTAGCATTTTTCCCATTCATTTATAATCACATTCAAAAGAATTTGTCCTGTTTTAAATCATTCCTGTCTCTCTCTAAGCTTGCTGGGGGAATTGGGATTGAAACTGCAATTGTAAATTGTTTATTCCTAAAACCTGTTTACTCTCCTTCCATCTCTATATTGCATATTAGGGGGGATTGAGTCGTATCAAGGGGAAAGAGTGATTACATTGCATTTGATTGAACACTCAAAAGTATTATTTCTGTGCTGCATTAATTTCCTATCATTGCATTTCATTGAACCCACACTAAGTTTTATTAAATTCTACATTATTCTTCTCATCCATACTCTTACTGATTAAAGAGATTGTTGATTGTAATATCACCCAACAGTGATTATTGTATACAAATTAATAGGGTGATATCTAGATATTGTTCAAATTCATAAAAGTGTGATATATATATATATATATATATATATATATATATATATATATATATATATATATATATATATTGTTCAATTCATCAAATAAATCTTTTAACTTTGCAAAACAACCTACTTCTTGGTTCAGTGAGACCGGGGGGTGGGGATTCAAAGAGAGGGGCATGATATAAGGGTGCATCATTCAGAAATAAAAGAACTTTAGACATAAAAATATATAATTAAGGGTTCCAGCTGGGCATCACATGCTAGGCATTGACTTAGGTGGAGTGCTGGGTTGACACCACTTACACATGGATGGTGTCATAAACATTTATTATACCAGCAATAAAGAGAAAACCTACCTCTCCCCAACTCGAAGAGGGGTTCCCCTACCTCAACTAAAATACTAAGGATTCAGTCCATGTAAATCAAGAGTCCACTGGCCTGTGTCAAGATCTATTACTGTACCGTGCACTTGTACCTAAGTTAATGACGTAGAGGATCTTCTGGATCAGGTAGAATGGCTCCCTTCTTCTGGACAATGGATCAAAGTTCCAAGTCTTTGCTGACATCTTTGCTCCAGGGAATGACTCCCTTCCCCAGTCCTCAATCCCTTTCCAAGGCATGCAACAAAGTCCCAGGTTGAAATGTTAAAACATAGTACATCAACAATCCTTATTGCCCATAGTTGTTTCTTCAATTTTGGGATCCTGAAGAATGCTTCCCTTCTCCACATGTCTTGGTCTTAGTATTTTCACTATGCCAGGGGAATGACTCCCTTCCCCCGGCCTTTTCCCGGGCTTACTTTGCAGTTCACAATGCCAGGGGCAATGTCTCCCTTCCCCAGGACTTTTCTCAGACTTTCTTTGCAAGGGGGAATGTCTCCCTTCCCCTGGCATTTTCTCACCTTTTGTTTCAAAGTTCCCAACATCAAGAGGAATGACTCCCTTGTCCTGGCTTTTATTACACTATGTTTCACAGTACCAGGTGGAATGGCTCCCTTCCCCTGTCTTTTCACACAATATGTTCAGTATGGCAGGCCTGTTTCACTCTTGTGCCAGGTACTGCCACAAAGAAGATGGCTTATGCTATTCTCCCTTTGGAGTTCTGGGCTCCGGACCCGAGCTTTCCTCTGGTTTATGTTTGGAAGACCTGGTTCACTCTCCTGTCAGGTACTTCCACAAAGAAGATGAATAATCTTCTTTTGTGGGTGCGAGTCCCACACCCGTGTTTCTTTTCGTTTTTCTTCTGTCAGACTTGGCTCACCCCTATGCCAAGTACTACCATAAGGAAAATGACTGTAAACAATCTTCCTTTTTGGTTGGGGGTCCCAGACCTGTTCACTATGCTTCTTTCTGTATGATAATTAGTGCCTGCATCTCTCCTCCTGCACTAGAAAGTCTTCACTGGTTCCCGGTTGCTGCACAGATTAAATTCAAATCCCTCTGCATCATCCACAAGGCTGTCTGGGCCAAGGGACCACACTACACTATCTTCAACGTTATCTCACTAATTACTCTCCCTCTAGACCACTTTGCTCCTCTGGCACCAACTCTTTGTGTGTAAAGCATTTAGCTAAATAGAGGGCAGGGGGTCACTCAATTTCCTCTGTGGGCTCCCTCCTTTGGAACAATCTCACTCTCTCCCTGTGCCTTGAACAGTATCTTCTCAAATTCCGGAAACTCCTTAAGACTTTGCTCTTTTCCTCCTCCTTCCCTCATTCTCTCCTCTGCTAATCCCACAGTTGCTGAATCGGTGTCCCTGACCCTTATGCATCTTCGGGGCCATTGATCTCCCACACCAATTCTTCCCAGCTCCTCTCTATCCACGGCACTTTTCTTCTGCACACCCTCTGCTCTGGAGGCACCTCCCACAGCCCAGGCCGTGTAGCACTCAACATTCCTAACACTTCATCCATGGCTCACCCATGAGCTCGGACTCCCCAGCACTTACCCCCTCTCCCCTCTTCCTTCTGCTCTTGCATGTTCTGAATACTCACAAGGCATAGTAGGTTCGTCCCTCTCCCTCTTCCCTTTCTGCTCTTAATATTGTATTGTAATGTATTTAAACCTGCTCTGTGGGCAGTTTTGAAACAGTGGGCCTCATTGCAAGCTAGGTGGTAGAGGGTTAACAGCGCCGGTAGAGCTGCCGGCGCCGTTCACCCTCTACCGCCTCATTAAGAGTTCTGCTTGCGGGACCCGTTAAGGACATCTGGTAAAAGCAGGCTTCCTTAGAGGGTCCCACGCACAGACCAGGATGCTAACAACGGCCCCGTCATTAACGGGCCCGTTGTTAGCATCCTCCCCATTGGGGCTCAATGGGAATGGGGATATACCGGGTCTGGGTTCCTGGAGTAGGGAAATACCGGGCCCTCCAAGGTCAGAATGGCCCGGTATTTCCCCATTCAAGGAACCTGGACCCAGTACCCTGTATGGGGTAGCCATGCCGCTAAAATACGTAATGAGGCCCAGTATATTCTTATTGTATAAGCGCCTAACAAGCAAACAACAAATACATAAATAAACTATGGGGACTTTCCCTCTTTCACCTGCATTGGGAAACTTATATTTGGTTCACCTCATGTTGCCTCGGCAACCTTTTTGCACTTCCACTAAATGTTCCGGTAACCCCTGTACCTTCAGGGTTTGACCCGGCGTCTCCTGTTCAGTCTTGGGAACATCTCTATCTGGGTTTGGGTATTGTGCAGCTTCCCTGGTTCTCTAGCTGCTACAACAGCTCTGCTGCTGTTGGTCCTGCAGGTGGTGCATCTTTGACTACACCGTCAGACTCCTTCATTCACCTGGAGTTCTGCTATGCCCACTTCTCGCCCGGTCGGTGACTGTAGGACCGCGTTTTGACACATCGCTCTCAATTGCCTGGTCATCAGACTCTTCTTCCTGTACCACACTACCATCTCATTCTCTGTTTCCTCCAGGAAGGGATTGACAATTGGCGAGGTCCTTCCTTTGTCTTTATTTGTTGGAAGGGCCACTAACAACTGGAACACTCATTCACATTCCTCCAAGTGTTCTTCAGTGCTCTGCACCTACTCCTCATCCCAGGGTATCTCAGGGAAGTCCTTGTTAGATCATCCCTATTCTTCCTCATCTCAGTGCATGTTGGAAATTCAGTCTTACAGACACACATAGAGGTGGGTGATATAGAAGTGTGGTTCATAGGGTAGGTGGATGTTTAGGGTGCAAGGTGAGGTAGTCATACTGCGTTCTCCCTAGATGGTTGTCCTTGTCCGCAGAGGGGGAGTTTCTCCTCATGAGATCCTCCCACTGTGTACCACCCCAAGGGGGGCTATCAGGTAGTGGCATCACCACCCTGGCCTCATAGGAAGGGGTTTCCCCTAAGAGAGAAGTGATGACATCTGCGGATTTGTCACAGCCTACAGTATCCACCCTACACCTGCACATGTCTACTGCTAAGGCATTGAAGAGAGCTGGGGTGGTTTGGCAACTGGTGCATCTTTAGCAATCATCCAACGTCTGTGTTTCCTGTTTATCTTTCTTTTCTGGGGCATCTTATTCATCTAGTACTGGGTATGATGTGTTCTGTTCCTTGCAGTTGCCTCCTTTGAATAGGTATTGGGGGGCAGTATTAGAACACTCAAGCCCTAGAATGTTCATTGGTTCTCCAGGGTCTAACTTTACATGTTGCCCTGGGTGTGAGATATAAGGTTCTACTAGGTTCTTCCTCAAATCAATATAAAGGCAGTCACATAGGAACTCAGAAGAGTCAGTGATTGACACTTTAAGATGAGAGAGTGTCTCTAGATTACTAGGGAATGGAATTGTAGCTAGGATAGTGTATGTCACAACAAAATTAATTTAATAACAGAGGCTAGGCAGGGTTAAGGAATTAGGTTGTCTTTTGGGGGGTTATGGGTTCAAGATTGGTGGGTGGAGGTGCAGTGCACCAAACACACGAGAGTACTTCAGTGGTAACCACCCTTTTTTGTATGTGTAGGAGAATTCCAAAGCAGCAAGAGTATCATATCCGTTCTTTGGCAGTCATCGGGGAGAAACAATGCTGTTAGGCACTCATGCATTATGTAGGCAGGAGACAATGCCAAGACAGTGACAATTCCAAAAGCATTTGGTAGGTGTGGGAGAACACCACATGCATGTAATTTTCAGAGTAGAAGGCCAAAACACTGAGAACACCATAGACATTCAGTAGGCAGAAAAGAAGGCCAACGCACTGAGAACCCCAATGCGCATTTTGTAGGCAGGGAGAAGGCCAAACCATTGAGAGGTATCATGAATTTAGTAGGAGGAAGAGAAGGCCAAAGTGCAGAGCCCCATATGCGTTCAGTAGTAGACAGTGATGGCCAAAACGCTAAGAACTCCACATGAATTAATAGACAGAAAAGTAGGCTAAAACACTGACATTCCAAAATGCATTTAGTAGGTGGAAAATAAAGCCAAAGCAGTACGATCCCCATATGCACTGGGCAGGGGAGAAGGTTAACATACTGAGAACCCACATGCATTTATTAGGCACCAGAAAAGTCTAAAACACTGAAAACCCAATGTGAATTTATTAGGTTTAGGATAATGCCAAAGTACAGAATATTGTGCTTGCATTTAGTAAGCAGAGGAGTATCTTTGAGCACAACACTTGCATTTGGTAGGTGGAGGAGAAGACAGAAGTGCTGAAAACCCCATGCGCATTTAGTAAATAGTGGATAATGCCAAAACACTTAGAACCACACTTGAATTTAGTATGCGGAGAAGAAGGTACCAAGAACACCATGTGTATTTAGTGGGTGAAGGATAAGACTGTAGCACTGAGAAACCCACATGCATTTAGTAAGTGAAGGAGGTTGCCAAAGCAATGAGACACCCAAATGTATTTAGTAGATTGAAGAGGAGGCCAAAGCTGTGAGAACCCCATGTGCATTCCCTAGCTAGAGATGAAGGCCAAACACTTAGAACACCAGGTACATTTATTATGTATATGAGAATCAACAAGTGGAGTAGGCCAGATCACTGAGAACCCCACCTGCATTTTCTAGACAGAGGAGAAGTCTTAACCACTGAGAACTCTTTGTAAATTTACTAGGCAGAGGAGCACTAAAAACATCATCTGCATTTAGTAGGTGGAGGAGGATGGAAAAGCACTGAGAACCAAACACACACTGAGTAGATGTAGACACATGCAAAAGTACTGAGAAACCCTATCTGTACTTAGGCAGAAGAAAAGGTCAAAGCACTGAGAATCCCATGAGCATTTAGAAGGAAGCAGAAAAAGTCCAACACCCTGAGAACCTCATGTTTATTTAGTAGGCAGAAAAGTCCAAAGCACTAAGAACTCCATGTCCATTTAGTAGGTAAAGTAGAAGGTCAAAACACTGAGATAGCTATGTGCGTTTAGTAGATGTAGGAGAAAGTCAAAGCACTTAGAACTCCATGTTCATTTGGCAGTGAGAGGAGAAGGCCAAAGCACTGATAACCGCTTGTGCCTTTTTTTAGGAGAAGGAGAGCGTCAGAAAATGTAAACTCACATGCATTTAATAGACATTGGAGAAGACCAATTCCCTTGATAATCCCATGTGCATTTACTAGGTTAGGGAGATGACCAAAGCACATACAGCCTCACGTGTATTTAGTAGACAGATGAGCAATTCAGAGCACTGAAAAACGCATATGCTTTTAGTAGAGTAGGAGACTGTCAAAGCACTGAGAACCCAAAGTGCATTTAGTAGGTTCAGAAGTCGTTCCAAGTGAAACTTATCACACTGAGATCTGGGGATATGTGAATGCCATGGTTCTACAAAAAAGGGAAAATGCCCTTTTGTATGGTGTATTTGGGGGTTGAAAGGGTGCTCCTACCTTTCTGTTACATTGTGGAGCCAACCTGGGATATATTGCTGACAGGTTTAACTTAAGTCCAATAAAACTGTGGGTAAGGTTATGTCATAAAAATGCAACACATCTTATACACAGAATTATAAGGGACATAACGCCTTCTGATGCGGGTTTCTGCAGTCTCTGGCTTTAATATATTCAAAAGGAATTAACCTCCCTGGATTATGAACAGATATTTAACAATCTGTTCTGAGGAACCAGAAGTAAGGCTCAGACACAGGGTGGCATGTTTTTGGGTATAGATTTTTATTGCTCACAAAAAGTTAGTACAAAAGGCCTCTCTAACCCTAAATTGGGATTCCCTGCCTCAAAGGAACTAATGAGAACATTCAGGCTGTCCAAAGGTAAAAGTCTGTCCCAGTCACATCCCCAAAACCTATTTCTGTCCCTCACTCTATAAACTAACAAAATAGTGCAGGGTTGATCTCACTCTGAAGGAAAAAGTGTTCATCAAAAAAAACATAAAGGTTCTTAGCCAGTCACGCTTCCAAAAAGATTCAAAAACAATGTTCAAGAAATAATGTTCCAATATTAGGGGGTTGCTCTTTTCCCCTAGACTTCAAAAGGGACACATGTCTTTTCAGTCTCTTCTTATAAAACACACAGTGGTCTTCCAAACAATATTACAACACATTTCTCAGTCTTAGGGCCTCATTACAACTTTGACGGTAGCCTTGCCGCTATTGCCTGCATGGCTGCTGCCGAAATCGGGTCCAGGTCCGGGTTCCCAGAATGGGGAATTACTGGGCCATTCTGAGTTCGAAGGGCTCGGTAATTCCTCCCTCCAAGAACCCGGGCCCGGACCTTCCCCATTCCCATCTGAGCCCCCATAGGGCACAATGGGAAAGGGAGAGGGTGCAAACAATGGGCCGATTACGAGCGGCTCGTTGTTAGCTCCCTCTTCCCCTCGCGGGACCCCCTAAGGACGCCTGGTGTGACCAGGCGTTACTTACCGGGTCCCGCGGAGGGAGCTTGTAATGAGGCAAAACAGGTTTAACGGGTCCGCCTCTTTTAGCGGAGCCCATTAACCCGTTCCTCCTCAGTCGTAATGAGGCCTTTAGAGTCTTAAACCTTTTTGGTTCCAGCTTTCTATTTTGGTGTGATTCCCAGACTCACAATAGTTGAGGGATCTTGGTATACTCTCCTGCCAAAATGCAGTTGGTTCTCATATTATCCTTGTTTCTCATCTAGGGTTCCAGCACCTGTTAGTTTTGATTATTGTTGGGGTCTCAGAACCTTTTATCCTCATCTCTCTTTTGGGTGTGGGTCCCAAACTCACAATACAACTTTGGGCTCATTTGGTTTACTCTGGTGCCAAATGCAGCATTCCTTCTTTTCAAACTTGCTTTCATGCGAAGCTCCTGACTCCCTCATGTGTTCTTCTTCAATCGGGTGCAGATCCCAGACTTGCAATTGTGGTCCACAAAAGCCTGGTTCTCTCTCCTGCCAGGCTAGCATTTATTTTACCTTGCGCTTAATTGTCATGCGTTCATTTGCCATATAATCATTATTAATCTCTCTCCTTCCCTGTCAGACTGGTCTTTTCTCTGTGTCGGTCTCGCGTCTCTGTGTTCTGCTCTCTAGCTGGCAGCTTTGTTTCTCCGGTCACAGTTACCAGGAGGGACCTTCCTTTGCTGATCAGCTGTACTATATTTAAGCTCCTGCGTTGGGAAAGGGAGTTCTCCTCGACCAATGAGATTCTGAAAAGAACTAGACTGCTCACTTCAGTTTACCAGAGTGATCTTCATTCTCCCAGTCCTCTTCCTCGTCTCAGTACATACGCTCGGGTTTACTAAATCAATACTGTTTTTCTCTTTACCCTGCATGAATGTATTAGTTGGATTGGTTTTATAACAGAACATATCGGTCTTATCAGGGCAGATGGGAGGGGAATTTAATTCCTGACAAGGGGGTTAAAGGACTTTCAGCGGGTTTATACCATGTCTCCTAAAGATGATCGTCCCCAGTCCCATAAGGGGCTTCCCCTCCCAGGTGATCCTCCCACTGCACTCCACCCTCAAGGGGATTATTGGACTGCACCGCCCAGGCCCCCTGGGAATGGTCTCTCCCTAGAGAAGAAGGGACGATATCCTCAGAATTTTCACACTGCCTATAAATGGAACATTTGATTATAAAGCCATGGCTGTGATCTATGTTGAACGGAAATATCTAGGTAGATTAGGTGCAGAAAAAAAATACAAAAAAATACCATGCCATAAAGTTATATTCTGTATCCGAGAGATACATTATTTGGTTTGAAAGTCTGAAAATAAGATGTATGTTGTTTAACCTCAGGGAAATTAGATTTCATATAGCTGCCTCAGGAAAAAACTGGAACAGTAAGTGTTTCCAAGCAAGGCAACCTTACTGTCCCTGTTGCCATACAGGGGTGGAGCACTCATTCTGGTTTCATGTTCCTTCTATGCTCTCCCATACAGAAATTATCTAATCACTATTCTTAACGATACGAATGGTAATCAAAGGGGAGAGGCAAAAAGATGTGTGTGCTCTATGCCAAACAAATCAATTGCTCTGCTATTGTATGTCTATTTAGAAATATGTTTACAAATTAAAAGGTTTACATGTATGGAAATATTTTACCCGTACCTGCCTCACACTCCTAAAGTATATATTTCATATATGTATTCCACGAAAAAACTTTGTTAAAGTGACATTATGGTTAAGTTGCACTAATAAAAACCTATGAAATTAAATGAAAATCTTTGTTAAAGGGACGTTATGGCTACGAGTAAAACCACTGTGCACTGCTAAGACTAACACCCAAGACATCGAAGATGACATAACAAATGTAATTTATGGCTTCACTGATGACATCACATATCTGGTCCACTTGTTTTTGTTCACTGACATATCTAGGCCAGGTAGTTTTGTTCACTAACAGTCAGAATATTAAAATTCAAAAGGTGCTTTAAATCCAGACGTTAACCTTGTCCTATGTTCTTAAAGTACTTTCCTTAGGGTTTGGTCTCAGCTCATGGTGCACGTACATAGGGCAATAGGCAGGCCTCAAACACACAATTCATGTGTATACATGAAGATAAACTTTAATGCTATTAACATTTTCTGATGATGCTGTTTCTTTCTTCCTTAAATTAGTTTCCCTGTATGTGCCTCTGATTTGTATGCATTGTGGGTCTTCATATGTATTGTTTGTCCTAGCACAAGTGTGTAGTAAGATTTGAATTGTTAGCTAGTTATTACATGTTTAACATTACACAATCACCCCAGGCATCTTATTACCAACACTATAAACACAACCCCTTGTAGGGAGTTTTCATCAAAATGAATTTCACATGTGATAGCATCAGTGATGTCATCAAGGACATTTGTGATGTCATCTTTGATGTCCTTGGTGTTAGTCTTAGCAGTGCACGGTGGTGGCGGGAGTTATGGTTGCTTAGCTTACCATAACTGGTGAATTTCTGAGGTTATTCGGATTTACTTGTAACCATAACATCCCTTTAACAAAGTTTTTTCATTGAATTTCATAGGTTTTTATTAGTGCAAGTTAACCATAACGTCCATTTAACAAAGTTTTTTCATTGAATTTTATAGGTTGTTTTTTATTAGTGTAACTTAACCATAAAGTCCCTTTAACAAAGTTTTTCAGTTTTTTTATAGGTTTTTATTGGTGCAACTTAACCATAGTGTCTCTTTGACAAAGTTTTTTCAGAGAATTTCATGGGTTTTTACCAGTGCATGCTTTTTTCCTACAACTTACTAATATCATACTTACCTCAATATAGCAACATTTTTGTCCAATTTACAAAGTTTCACCTTACAACTCTGCCATTTCCCACCTTCTAGCATAATTTTTAACACTTCTATACTTTTTCCACTGTTTTTCTTTCAATCGACGTCTGCGACCATCTGACTTCATTGTGGACCTTCCGGACAATGCCACGTGACCCTGGCTTGTGCGTGGCATGATTACATGTCCATGAACGTGTTTGCACTTCGCGTTCAGGTCCTTGCTTCGAGGACAGTTTGGAACGGTATGTAATCATCATTGCTTTTAAAGTCATAAGTATCAATCTGTATTTTTTGGGTTGTGAATGTCCTAATTTGAAATGCGACTGTCTGTCTGTTATCATGTTCATATGCACATCTGGCAACCTTTTTGTTTTAAGCAGATGTTTTTATTGTATTTGTACTGGTTTTATGGAAGCAGTTCCAAAATAAGAAAAAAAAGGTGCAGGAGTGGGCCAAAGCACTGAGAAACACATGTGCATTTAGTAGGCATAGGAGAAAACCAAAGTACTGAGCACTCCATGTGCATTGAGTAGGCAGAGGAAAAGCCCAAACGTTGAGAAGCCACATGAACTATGTAGCTATAGGAGAAAGCCACCGTACTGAGAGCTCATGTGCATTTAGTAGGTGTGGGAGAAGACCAAAGCACTTATAACCACACAATCATTCGGTAGACAGAGGAGAAAGCCAAAGCACTGAAAAAAACATATGTTTTTAATAGAGGAGGGGATGAAACCCAAGTGCATTTAATAGCGGTAGGTGAATCCCAAAGCACTGAAAATGCCATGTGCTTGCCGGAAGCAGAGGAATAGGCCAAAACACCGAGAACCCACACAAAATTTAGGAAATAAGCAGGCATACAAGAAAGACAATGTACTGAAAACTCATGTGCATTTAGTTGGCAGAAAAGAAACCTAAATCACTGAGAACCCCATGTGTAGTTTGGAGCCAGAGAAGAAGGCCAACGCAATGAGAATGTCACAAAGATGTTGTGCAAAGATGAGAAGACTGAAGCATTCTTAGGCAGTCTGCTTGTGGCTGGGTGCGGTTAGATAAAATAACATGTATTGAATCTGCTGTTGTGCCCAGGCATGGTAGGGATCGAGGAACGGGCTGGGGTCCGATTGTATCTGTTGGGCAGGTTTTGCCTGGCACAGGAGTGCTGTATGCATTGGAAAAGCCCAGATATTATGTTGTTCTGTGTGCCAGACACACGGGTAATTAGGGAGCTGCAGATCTCTGGCTCGGCAATGGACAGAGGTATCTTTCTCAAGTCAATGTAGTATACTGGGAAGAAATGAAAGTGTGCATACATCGCTGTTACACTTCTATCAGGTGACAGAGCATGGGGTCACCCAGATATCACTCATTTTTTATTACCTACATATTGCCAATAAAAAAACTATTGGACGGATTTACACCAAATTTACAAAAGCACGCTTTCGGAACGAAGCTGCCGCTGTTGCCTCAAATTTGCTGAAAATCCTTCTAGCGGTTTGGGCTGTAGGCATGAGCAAATTATTTTTCCATAGCGCATATGGGAAAAACCATGCATTTTGGGACCTCTCTATGTTAAAACTGATACAATATTGTTTTATCCTCATTGTATATGTTGGCCTATGCCCAGTCGCTCTGCGAGGAAATCCGCATTGCAAGGTCGTAACCTTAAGTTAATCGAGCCTCCATTTTAGGTCAAAGCCGCCATTTTAGTTATTCGTGCAAAGTCACCCCGTGGCATAAAATGGCCGACCTGTGTTCTCTTGTTCTAACTTAACCTCTTCAACCTTTGTAGACGAGTTAATGTCCAACCTGCCTGCAGGCTATATGTTAGGGTCATGTAGACCTTGTCCTTTGTTGACCTCGGGATCAGGGGATTGCTTGAATCGGTGATGTTAACCTACAAGTATATAAGAACAATAACACTGTTAAAACATTAAAGCAATGTGTAAAGAGTGTAAAGTTAAACCCAGAGAATAATAGTGCTTGTTAGTAAATGTACTAGAAGCTAAACCGCATGCACGAGATATGTAAATTAGGAATGAACCTGGCGCGACCCTAGCCCAGTACATGATTAACTTGTAGGGGGCTGGACGTCGTTATGAAGAAATTGTATAAATACGCTGATGTCCAGCTAGCAATTCCTGTTCGCTGCTCACATTGAACCTGCTGGTGGTCTCTGTGATGTACTGACGGCCAAATAGCTATTTGTATACTTTGTTTTGTAAACTGTACAGTATTGCAATAAAGATTCTGGGAATCTTTACAAGCCCGTGTTGGTGTATTTCTCTTTGCATGGTGTAAAAGCCTTAATATTGTATTTTTCTGATTCCACAGATGGCGCCCAAATAGGGACC
Source organism: Ambystoma mexicanum (assembly GCF_040938575.1). Lineage (NCBI taxonomy): Eukaryota > Metazoa > Chordata > Amphibia > Caudata > Ambystomatidae > Ambystoma > Ambystoma mexicanum. The sequence continues at coordinate 98,058,972 of NC_090924.1, forward strand.
CTCAAGATTGACTTCGTCTCGTTGAAGGTTGGCTCGGCTATCGGACCGGGATCGGATGGTGCAAACAAAACGGCCCCTCTGGACAAGAAGTGAATTCCTCGACGGAACAGCACGATCCGATCCCTGAACGGTGAGCGGTAGCCCGAGACGACGTCTTGACGAGGGTCCACATATATCGAGGTGGGTAAATTTGCCGAAATCACCAGACACGTGGGTCCTTAGAACTGTTCTTAGTAACCCGATCGGGCCTCCCAGTCCTTTGGTGTGGTGAATCGTGACCCGATTCTTAATTTAACCCTGACAATTTGAATTTGGCGCATTGTACTCGCGAGCACAATTATTTGACCAGGTAACACCAGAACTCTGATATGCCTGGGAAATTGTCTGCCTGCTTCAGGGCATTATTCCACAGCGACAGACAATCTTTGGAAGATAGCCGTCCCGCACCACAGGAGGGGTCGCCGGCATGTACTATGTACTGTACGAAAGGCTTTGGTAGTATAGCATTTAATGACATTTGGCACAGACAGACCAGACATAATTCTAATCTTCGGTGGCCAACCAATGGTAGCTTTGAAATCCCTCGTATAGAATATTTAGAGTCTGTATTGGTAAAGAAAAAGGCTAGACCTGCAGCATTTGACACATTGCACAGTTGGAAAACAGAAGCTTTGCAGCAACAAAAGAGTAGAGAGAAGCATATGCGTCGGCATATGACGAGTGTCGAAAAGGCATGGTTATATGATCAAAATAAACAATTGGAATCAGTTAGGAACACGGACAGAGCGTTTCAATTAGGCATTCACAAAATCTACCCTTCGAAAGATTTTCATACGTCCGATGAATTGATTAACAAACTTTTGCATGAACGAAGGTCCGATGCCTCTGCACCACCCCAGTAGTCCCTCCTCCTGGTGCTTTGCCCCTTCCTGTTGTTATTCCTCCTCCTATAGTTCCTCCCGTCCTCCCTGCTGTTCTTCCCGTTGTTTATTCAGCCGCCGCCCCTTTGCCTTCCCCCTTGCCTACACCTGTTGACATTCAGAATGTGCCTACTCTTCCTCTTCCAAGTGATTCCGTATCGCTTGTAGTAGACCAGGGAGCGGGATCAAGGGTTGTGACTCGTAATACTGTGTCCCAAGATAAAAAGAATGAATTGATTGCTTGGGCTAAACATTGTATGGAGAAGGGTGAACAAGCAGATGTTTTTTCCACACTCGACAATTTAAAAGGTATTCCTGAGAAAAATGTTTTTATTGAAGGGTTAGGAATTCAATTGAGCATAATGTGGAATAGATTAAACTATGTAGAGCTCCCAAAAGGGTTACAGGATTTGAACGCCTTAGCGTTGTCTAGAGATACTGCGGAGAAAGTATATGAGCATGTCAAGAGGATTTTTGTTCATAAGAAGGAGTTGGAAGATTTACAGAATGAAGAAGTAGATGATGATAGTTTAGGTACTGTGGGCCTCATTACACGGATGGCGGTAAGGGTTTACCGGTACCGGTATTTTACCGGTACCGGTAAATCCTTACCGCCTTACTACGAGGACCCTTTGCGGGTTGGGGAATTTAACGCCTGCTTTTTGCAGGCATTAAAAGCCAACCCGCAAAGGGACCAGGGAGCTAAATACGGTACCACAATTTGCGGTACCGTAATTACCGCCTTCCCCATTCCCATAAAGCCCTATGGGGCAAAAATGGGAATGGAGAAGGGCAATGGTGGAAGGGGGAATTACTGCCCCACCAACCTTGGAATAGGGTGGTAATTCCCCTTTCCACCAAGGCGGTGCCAGTATTTTACCGGCATGAACCATGGCGCTAATAGCGCCATGGTTCACCGCCATCCGTGTAATGAGGCCCTATGTTCTTACAGAAACGGTTTTCTCCTCACTGGAATTGATAGGTGAGGAAGCACGAATTTGTACAAAGGATGCGATAAGATGGATTTCGGATATGTCGATAACTCCAGATGAAGCATATGACACGTATGGCCAGTATACGTTAGAAATGCAAAAGAAAGTGATTCAGGTTATGGTAGAATACCTGCAGAATGAGTGTGTAAAAAGAAAGATTTGTTGTCCCGCAGAATTGTTGAGTGTTTATAAGAGAGCTTTTTCGATGGATACCTCTTTGACTGCCTTTGCACTTGATTTGGCCCTGTTGCTTAGTAAGCGTTCGGAGATGCCTACTTCTCAGTTGCCTATGAGAGAGGTCCCTCCGAAATTTGTCCCAAAAGTTGAGATTGCGGCTGATGCTGCATGAGGTATACTCGCTGTGGACATTGCTGCACATTATGTATCACAGTTTGTTCACGTCCCGTTCTCAAGACAGGAAGTGAACACCATAAAGCAATCTATTCCCGGTATAAGAAAAAATCCGACGGGGTTCTATAAAGAAATAGAGTCTGTCTTACAATCATCGGTATTCACCTTAAGTGATATTGATTTATTATTTCCCGTACTCCTGCCAGTTGATTTATGGAAACAGATTAGGACTGTAGATGATTTAACTGGGTTAGGAGATACATGGGATAACATGGTTAGGCTCGACAGAGAAAGACCAGCTGGCGAGCGACCGCCTCAAGTGATATTAACTTTGCCTGATAGGATTATTGTGAAATTGAAAACTATAGTTCATGAAAAAAGGATCATTTGGGACAAGCTTACGGCCTGGATCCAAGGAAAGTCTGAGGGTGCCACTGAGTTCTTCAATCGGTTTGAACAGGTATTTTCAGATTTCAGTGGACAAGACTTAGGCACAGAGTCTGGGAAAAGGCTGTTTGTCGACAAATTTGTACGTGGATTGCTGCCTGACATCCAGTTACAGATTATGTCCCTCGAGAGCGCTTGGCAGGCGAAGTCTCAATCAGAAGTACTGCACATGGCTCAGTACTATGAAAATCGTGTAAACAAAACTACTATTGCAACAGATTGTTAGAAACCCTAGGGGAGGTAATCAATTTAGAGGTCAATACATTCCACAGGGAAGTACGACCCTAGCACCGGTAACCATTAACCAGTGTGCCTATTGTCGACAGGAAGGTCACTGGCGCGCACAATGTCCGACCTTGCAGCAAAGGTCATTTGGGAACATGGGTAGACGATCCAGAGGTCGCCCAGTTGCAGGGGGCCCTGGCAGAGGTCAGTTTGCACCAGAATCACAGCAATCTCCTTCGCAGGATAAACGAGTATTGAATGTGGAAAATAGAAACATTTTTGATCACCCTTCTGCCGCGCACCTCTCTGAAGAGCTTCCTTTTGATGACATTCTGTTTCGTTAGGATTGCCTGGAACAGGATTTGGAACCAACGCCTATTCCCGTTCATCAGAAAGGCCCCTACGTTGAGATGGCGGTGGAAAATAGGAAGCATCTATTTTTAGTAGATACGGGAGCACAAAAGTGTTCCATTTACCATTCACGGGTTCCAAACATTCCCCTGTCAGGGCAGTCCAACGTTTCTGTAGGGTTTTCAGGCACACCTACAGTTTGTCCAGTCTCTTTGTCGGTACCGATAACACTCGGTCCCTTTACGGAGCAGTGTCCATTTCTACTTACTACAAACTGTGGGGAGAATTTGCTGGGGTTGAATTTGTTGAAGGAATTGAATGCATTAATATATTGCTCCCCGGACGGAGTTCGGTTAACAATTTCACCTCAGCAATCACTCGCCTCTCAGTTTTTAACTCGACCCTTACCGCCAGAATTCAGTAACATTCCGGAATGCTTATGGGCAATTGATGATAATGATGTGGGCATTCTTCAAATTGAACCTGTTAAAATTATTCTGAAACATGGAGTAAAATTGCCTCGCATCCCGCAATATAAGATCTCAGTTGAAGGCGAACAGGCTTTGAAATGTATAGTTTCTGATTTTGTACATCGTGGAGTAATTGAGGAAATTACAGGTAGTGTGTGTAATACCCCGATTTTGCCAATATATAAAAAAGGTGATAATGCGATTCCTTTTCGATTTATAATTAATTTGCGTGCTATTAACAAAATTGTGGCTCCTCAATTTCCCATTGTACCTGATGTTACCACGATACTAACTATGATTCCGGCTTCTGCCACTCACTTTAGCGTTGTTGACCTTAAAAACGCGTTTTTCAGTATTCCTATACATAAAGATAGTAGGTATTTGTTCGCGTTTACCCTAGGAGGACGCTTGTTCACATTCACTCGTGCACAACAAGGGTACACTGAGAGTCCAAGTATTTATAGTAGAGCATTGAAAGAGCAACTTGATACTCTCCAGTTGCCTACTACTTGCATGTTACTACAGTATGTAGATGATCTCCTCTTGGCTGCTGATTCTGAGAGTGCCTGTAAAGAAGGCACTGTGTTGTTGCTTTGTCATCTAGCAAAACATGGCCACAAAGCTTCACTCAAGAAATTCCAATATTGTTGCCAGGAGGTCGCCTATTTAGGCTATCTCCTGTCAAAGGAGGGAAGAAGGTTGACACCTGAACGGATAAAAACTATTTCTGGCATGTCTGTCCCAAATACGCAAAAGGAAGTTAGAGCCCTGATAGGTATGGCTTCTTACTGCAGATTGTGGATCCCTAACTTTTCGTTAACGATTAAACCAATGCTGGCTTTGACAAAGAAGGGCATTTCTTTGCCATTGCCATGGACTTTGGAACACCAGACAACATTTGATTTGCTCAAAACCGCGCTGTGTTCGGCACCGGTTTTAGGCACTCCAAATTATGAAAAGGCCTTCGTGTTGTATGTAAATGAACATGATGGATGTGCTTTGGCTGTGTTAACGCAGGAACATGGAGGGAAGAATAGGCTGTGCGGCTATTTCTCATCCTTCCTTGATCCTGTTGCATGCGCTTTGCCGAGATGTTTGAGAGCTGTCGCTGCTGCTGCTGCGTCTGTAAAACAGAGTGAGAGAATGGTCCTAGGTCATGCGTTAACCCTAATGGTACCTCACTCTGTAGATATTTTATTGAATAGAACTCAAACGCAACACCTTACTTCTGCACGATTGACAAGATACGAATTGATCTTGTTTGCTCCCCATATTCAAAAAAGTGTTGTGTACTAAATCCGGCTGAACTTTCACCCGTCCCGCAAGATACTGTTGATGGTGACAAAACGTCACACGATTGCCTATACACTACAGAACAAGAGACTAAAGGTAGAATTAATTTGAAAGACACACCTTTGAATAGCCCACAAGGAGAGCTATTTTGTGATGGCTCTTGTTTCAAACTTCCGAATGGTACATCCACGGCTGCTTATGCCGTCACTACTTTAAGCACGATTGTGGAAACCAAAAGAATTATGCATAATTCTGCACAGGACGCAGAAATTATAGCGTTAACTCGAGCTTGTGAACTTTCTGAAGGTCTTACGGTAAATATATATACCGACAGTCAGTATGCCTTTGGGGTAATTCACAACTTCGGTAGACCGTGGAAAGAACGAGGTTTCTTGACCTCACATGGCACGAAAATACAGCATGGCACTTTAATAGTGCAATTACTTTCAGCGCTCGCGCTCCCTGTTCAGTTAGCCATTGTAAAATGTACAGCACATCAAAAGGTTACAGATGATATAGGAAAAGGGAATGCTTTCGCTGACCAGATAGCTAAACAAACTGCCACTGATTTTAGTTCAGAAATGTATACTGTAAGAGAAATTGTAAATGTTTGCACTTTTGGTGAAAGTATCGATTCTGTAAAAGACATTCAAGCAGATGCTACTGTAGAGGAGACCAAGAAATGGGTCGAGGGTGCAGGGAGATTGGACGGTGATGGGTGTTGGGTGGACAATGTTGAAGGAAAATGGTTACTCCCTGACGCCTATATTACGATGATGGTCATTAAGGCTCATGGTCCGACCCATGTATGCGCGCGTAAATTGACTAAAATGGTGCACAGTGTATGGGCCAATGATAACATTTTCAAAATTGCGGAGCGCTTTGTCCAAGTGTGCATGGTCTGCTTGCAGCACAATGTAGGAAAGGGTACCTTGAGGAAGTTTCGCTCCACCTTCTGTTCCGTTTGAAGTTATCCACTTTGATTTTATTGAGATGGAACGTTGCAACAATCGTAAATATGTGTTGGTTGTCATTTGTGCATTTAGCAAGTGGGTTAAGGCCTTCCCCATTAGAGATGCAACGGCCATAACCACGGCAAAAACTCTGTTGAAAGAGTTATTTCCTAGGTTCTGGCTGCCGAGAGTCATCTGGTCGGATAATGGGCCACACTTTATCGCTGCTGTAATCCTACAAATATGTGAAGGATTACAGATTGCTAAACGGTTCCATTCGGCCAGACATGCCCAAAGTGCCGGAATAGTGGAAAGGCATAACAGCAGTATAAAGAACAAGCTTGCTAAGATGTGTGCTGGCACCAAGTTAAAATGGCCGGACGCCTTACCGATTGTGTTGCTGTCGATGAGAACAACCCCTCAAGCTAAGACTGGGCTCTCTCCCTTTGAGGTGGTAATGGGGAGGCCTGCTAATATTTGGGGTATGTCAAAAATTCGCTTGTTGCGGGATATAGAGAATGTGCTTCTTTCAGATTACTGTAACCAGTTGACTAAAAATCTATTTTCAATTTATCACCAGGTGTGAGAGGCATTACCTGTATGGTAAGAGGGTCCTGGTCACAGTCTACGACCGGGGGACTGGATCCTCACAAAAGTTTTTGAGAGGTTGTCTTGCCTTGCACCCCGGTGGAGGGGTCCCTACCAGGTCCTGCTAGTCACCCAGACTGCTGTGCGGGTAGCAGGAAGAAACAACTGGATCCACGCTACACACACCAAACGAATCCCGCAGCCCATGCCATACGATACAGAAGACACAGAATCCCTTTCCAATGCTGTAACCAACGTGCCCGAAACAGCAACAATCGACAAGAGAGTATCGGAGACCGTTCCAGAGTTCGTTAGGCCGGACAAAACGGCCATCTTGTCTCCGCACTCTCCAATAGTGGTACTTCCAGATCAATAATTTTCTGGTCCCATTTCCGTTCACTCGCCACCTCCAGTGGGAAGTGACGACATACTTTTTTCTGATGCTTCAGCATCGGAAATTGTGAAATATAATTTACGTCCAAGAAGATAGGCACGGTTTTGACTGTGTGATCGAGGAAATCATTTGAGGGCTAGCCTTTTGGCCCGACTGTACGAAAGGATTCTGTTGGCTGAGGGTTGTGGGAAGGACATTAAGAAGACGTGCGACTGGAGTCGCCAGCAAACGAACAATTGGTGTTTTTCGATTGAAGACGACGATGCCTGCACCCGCTAACGCTCGCACTGAACTTTTAGATAAATATGTGGCTAGCAGAGACAATGATCAAGCGTGTAAGCGGACCCCGAAAATGTATTGTTGCCTTTTAATAATAATAACTGGGTTTGTAGTAACTATTGGTTTTGGGTTATGGTACCTGGAGGAAGCATATCCGCTAGAGGACTTTTTACCTGTTGAAAATGTATCTGTTTTCCCCACTCCTTCCGTGCAATTGCATACCTTGTCACATAGAGAATCTTCGGATAGACGGAGCTATCAGAATAATACTCTTTTTTCAGCGCCGCCTTCCATCAGGTGAGAGCCTCTCCGAGGCTTGTTTAAATGTTTTGGTTGTGTTTTGGGCTACTGTTTGTATTTCTTAACGGCCCGTGTGCCGTGGTCCCTGCTCCCCTTCCGCTTTCCCTCTCTCTCTTCCCTCCTCCCGCCCGCCTCCCTGCACGCCCACCCCCCTCCTGATTGGTCTATCGTGCCCTTATCCTCGTCCTCCCCAGGGCAGCCCCTGCCCGGCAGCCCCCTCATGGCTAAGGCCCCTCTAGGCAAAGGGCGGCTCCCTTTAGGCGGCTCTTGGTTGTGTCTGCAGGTGTCCGCAGGGGACGCCTGCTGCCTGTTGTTCACCCTGCCCATTGGTCCAGGCCACCCTGCCTTCCTGCTCCCCCTGTAGACCCCTCAACTAGGGTGTGTCCTCCTGTCTATTCATTGCATCATTTCAATTCATAATATGCACTGTCTCAGTATTTAAATTGCTTGTGAAACCTAGGCCTTTTTCCCCCTTTCCAGGATTCTCAAACTTAGGTGTGTCCGCCTAGTATAATATGCACTGTCTCAGTATTTAAATTGCTTGCGAAACCTAGGCCTTTTTCCCCCTTTCCAGGATTCTCAAACTTAGGTGTGCCGCCTAGTATAATATGCACTGTCTCAGTATTTAAATTGCTTGTGAAACCTAGGCCTTTTTCCCCCTTTCCAGGATTCTCAAACATAACTGTCCTTGTGTCAACTCTAAGCCTGAGTGTCTTCATCGTGTCCTATTCGCAATCTGCCTGCCACTCGCTCCATTGTCTGCCTATTCTCTGCTATTGTCCTCCCCCTGTACCTCCACCTGTCTCCTCTCCCACCTACTCTATGGTGCTCTCTATCTCTCCCATCTTCTCCTACTGCTTTTTCTATTGACTATCCTGCTCTCTAACCGGCTTGACTAACCAGATATGCATTACTGTGCTCACTGTGTTCTTGAATCTGTGGCAAACTAGGGTTTTTCTCCCCTCGCAGGATTTTCAAACTTAGGTGGCCTCTCCACTGGGTACCTGATATTCATTACTGTGTTCACTGTTTTCTGAATTTGTGGTAAACTAGGGTGTGCTGCTCTCTTCCTGTCCTCTCATGCTTGTTCCTACCCCCCCACTCCCTCCTATCCCATGGTGCTCTCTATCTCACCTATCTTTTCTAACTGCTTCTCCATTGACGATCCTGCTCTCTTCACTAAATCTGGTAGGAAAAAGTTTAAAAAGGACATCCTGGTCTCCAACCCAGGCCTCTCTATCGCTGACACCTACACCAGTGCCTCCTCTAAGGAAACTCTCACTGATATCCTCTTTTTCGTGCCTTCACCTGACCTATGGACCCTTCAAATGGTCTCTGTTCTCTCTCCTTTCTCCTCTTCTCCTATTAATGGTGACACCCGCTGGGACGTCCTCTTGGCCTCCTTCCACTCCTCTAAGGCCATCATTAATGTCTACGCTAATGGAACCGTCTTGGTCCAAGGCCCTCAGGCCAACCTTCTCCTCTTGATAGACGCTTCCCGTGCCTCATCAACTTCCTTTCCTCTCCTGCTGTCCCCCCTCCTCTGTCCTCGGCTACCTTGCCCCTACCCTCCCTCCCTGCCCCCTCCCGTGCTCCTTCTTCTCCTCCGCAGGGCGTACCTCTGATCTGTACCCCTCCCCGGAAGTCCTTCAAAGATGGCAACCTTCTCCACATTGCTACTCTTAACTCTCGCTCTGCCATCAAACATTCCTCTGATATCTGCCGCCTTCTTGAGGAACTGGACCTTGACGTACTCGGTCTCACTGAGACATGGTTCACGGCCAGCTCTGTCACCAGCTGTGACACACTCCTTCCCGACGGCTACAAGATCCTCTCCGTGCCCAGGCCCAACCGTGCTGGGGGGGGTGTGGCCCTTATCTTCCCTGAGTGGATTTCTGCCACTGCTATTCCCACGCAGACCTACTCCTCTTTTGAATGTCTTGTCTGTCGACTCTCCCTCTCTCCTAGCCATTCCCTTACTGTGGCTACTATCTATCGGCCACTTGGTCAATTTTCCTCCTTCCTCTCCGAGTGGGCGGACCTCTCCTCCTCACTCCTGTCCTCAACCACTCAACTCCTCTTTCTTGGAGACTTCAACATCCACCTGGATGCATCCTGTCCCCCCTCTGGACTCTTTCGCGACCTCTGCGACTCTCTCTCACTCTCTATTCTCCCGTCTGGGCTGACCCATTCTGCTGGGCACACTCTCGATGCCCTGATCTCTTCTGACCTTCCCCTCTCTGTCCCTCTCTCCACTCCTCTCTCCTGGAGTGATCACTTTCTCCTCTCCTCCCACCCTCCCTACCCCACAGGCAAAGCCACCCTCATCACTGCCATCTTCCTTCTCGGTCATCCGACCCATGAAGCGTGTGTCAGTTGAGGCTTTTGCTGCCACCTTCCCGCCCCCTCTTCCTCCCTCGGCTGACTCCCACCCTGACAGAGCCCTCTCCACTCTCTACTCTGCTATATCTGATACTCTTGATATCCTTGCCCCTGTCATGAGAATCGGCCTGAAGCCCAAAGCCAAATGTAACTCCTGGTATGTCTCGGATCTAGTCACCCTTAAACGCTTGTGCAGGGTGGCAGAGAGGAAATGGCGTGCTTCATGTTCATCCTCTGACAAACTGGCCTGTCGCCTGCTCCAAAGGCAATACCGGCTCTCCGTTCTCACCAAGAAGAGAGCCCTTATCCAAGCCCGCATCACTGCGGCATCTAACAATTCGGCTGAACTCTTTAAAATCTGCAAGGAGCTGGCCAACCCTGCTGCAGTCTCTACCTCTCCTATCCCCTCCCAGGCCCTCTGTACGGCACTGGCCTCTCACTTCATTTCTAAAACTCAGGACATCCTGTCCTCACTCTCCTCCCATCACCTCCCCCCCTCTATTCCCTGCCCATCCTCTGGCCCTTCTGCAGCCACCCCTCCTCTCTCCTTTTCTGCCTTTCCCCTTTTTTTCTGCTGATGAGGTTTCGAGACAAGTCCGATCTATGAAAGTCTCGTCAGCACAGGCCCACCCCTGCTCCTCCAAAACTATTAAGGACCACATAGACTCCTTGGCTCCTGCCCTTGCTGACTTCTGCAATCACTCCTTTGCCTCTGGAGTCTTCCCATCCCCTCTCAAGCACTCCCTTGTGCATCCCCTTCTTAAGAAACCCTCTTCCGACCCGTCCTGCCCAGCTAACTATCGCCCTATCTCTATCACTCCTTTCCTGGGCAAGCTCCTGGAGAAACTTGCCATCTCCCAGCTTTAATCTCCATGCTGAATCTGTTGGTAGCCTTCACGACCATCAGTCTGGCTTCAGAGCTGCCAGAAGCACGGAAACTGCTCTCCTGAACATCCGTGAGGACCTGCTCTCAAACATTGACTCTAACATTCCATGTGTTCTCATTTTACTTGATCTCTCTTCTGCCTTTGATACTGTCAACCATACCATCCTGCTCAACCGTCTCCGTGATAACCTGGGTATCACTGGTCTCGCTCTGGCTTGGCTGACCTCTTTCCTCTCAAATTGACCCTCCCAGGTCCAACTGGGGTCTTTCCTGTCTGACATCTTTTTCTCTACCTGTGGTGTCCCCCAGGGTTCTAACCTCTCTCCCTGGCTGTTCAACCAGTATCTGGCACTTCTCACCCACCGCATCGTTGCTATCTGCCCCAACTTTCAGTGCTATGCGGATGATACCCAGCTCATTTTCAGGCTACCCTCGGCCTCCTCTTCTCCTTCCCTCATCTCTGACTGTCTTTCTGCTATCCAGGAATGGTGTGCCGCCAACGACCTCTGCCTTAATGCCAGTAAGACCGAGATTCTACTCATCGGCACACCCACTCCCTCCTTCCCTGCAGCTCTCTGGCTGGCCTCTCTTGGCCCTCTTCCTGCTTCTACCTGCAAGGCAAAAAACCTTGGGGTCATCTTCGACTCCACACTCTCCTTCTCTCCTCACATTTCTGAGGTTTCTAAGAAGTCACACTACCAGCTGCACCTCCTCAGAGGTATCCTTCCTTTCCTCTCCTTCCCCCAGAAGCTCACTGTCTCCAGAGCCCTGGTTCTCTCGAATCTGGACTACTGTAACAGCCTCTATCTAAATCTTCCTGCCTCTACTCTCCGCCCTCTGCAACTCATCCAGAACAGGACTGCGAGACTTGTCCTTGGCCTCAAGCCCAGGGACCGTAACTCTCCAGGACTGAAATTGCTACACTGGCTCCCTGTGGCTGCGAGGATTAAGTTCAAAACCCTCTGCATTGTCCACAAGGACTTCTGGGGCCTGGGGCCAAAATACCTTCAACTCTCCCTTCCTAAATATATTCCTTCTTGAGCACTTCACTCTTCCACCTCCAACTCCCTCAGGGTCAGTCGCTTCTCCAAGCAACGAGTTGGGGGGAGATCTCTCTCCGCAGCAGGGGCCTCCCTCTGGAACAGCCTTCCTGCCTTCCTGATACTTGAGTAGAACCATCTCTGGTTCCGGAAGCACCTCAAAACCTTCCTCTTTGCTTCTGCTTTCTCTCCCCCTCTCCCCTGCTAAATCACTGAAACTGTACTGAATCAGCAACTGGGCCATTCACCAATCTCGGTCCTTGGCCCAGCCACTCTCCCCTGCACTGCCTTCCTTGCAACCCCTGCACTGCGGGACTGTCTCTGTATCCCTACAGTCCCCCTTCCCAGCACTTGTATGCACTTATCTTGCACTTGCCACCAGCTGGCCCTCATTATTTATCTTGTTCATCACTAACCCTGTACTGCACTTTCCCCTCTCCCTTCCCCCTTGCAATTTCCCCCCCCCCTACCCATGCACTTGCGCGATCTGAATGACACCTGGCCTAGTAGGATTGTTGTCTGTCTCCCCTTGTTCCCCCCTCCCTGCCTCGTCACGCCTTGAAACACTTGTGTATAGGCGCGTTACAAATGCCATATCATATCATATCATATCAATAATGAATGCCACTCATGCAATTTTGAATAGGACCAACTGCTGGATCTGCTCACATCTACCGCAACATGGGGATAAGGGGTTAGGTTGGTACATTCATCCTTTAACTTTGACAACCGCTTGTTATGCTTCTCTTAGAGCACTATTCTTTGGCCGATGGAATGACAACATCTCAGGGAACTTTGATGGTATAAATTTGAATAGTTTTGAAAAACGTGTTTTGATGCCCCTGGGATGCTCGCTTTTTGCAAATAGGAGTAAGCCAAACGTTGCTTCCGTTAGGCCCTCTGATAGATTGTCTCGTCCTTTTCAGTCTTTGATCTCTTTCAAAATGGCTCCTATAGGCAATAAGGATGCCACGCCTCCATCTTATTCTGTTAACCATAGCCCCAATTCAGTTTTCTTCTGCATACAGAGGAATGGAACACGGTCAATGGGTAATTTTAGAAAATGCGCCCACGTTGCGAATTTGACTAGTGAGAACAGACCTCTGTACGTAGGTGAACCTGTCTATTTCGTTTGCGGTAATGTGGCATTTCCATGGTTGCCCAGGGATTGGCAAGGAACCTGCTATTTAGGGATTCTATTACCTGGGGTATTTATTGCCAGTACTGCAGAAATTTCGAAGACTCGTCCATGACGAGATGTGAAGGGGGTTACCCCAGCGCAAACTCTAGGAGACATCATGAAATCCTTTGTGCCATTTTTTGGGCAAATTACGAATTCAGAAGATATCAGGGGACTAGCGAGAGTACTGGAGAGGACCATCAACCTAACCACTGACACACTCTATAATATGACGTTAGAACAGAAAGCGATAAGATTAGTAGCTCTTCAGAGCTCTGGCATTAGATTTCATTCTGGCAAAGCATGGAGGAGTATGTAAATTAGTGGGGTCCACTTGCTGCGTTTACGTACCAGACTCCTCTCCAACGCTTTTTAGGGCAATCCAAAATCCACATGTTCTTAGTTCAGAAGTGCATGTTCCTGAGGGAAACTGGGAACTTAGTACATCGTTTTGGGACCTCCTACAGTCATGGGGATGGAAGTTGTTTTCGGCCCTGCTGATTATCTTGGGTAGTTTTCTATTCCTTTGTTGTATACAGTGGGCCTCATTACAACCCAGGCGGTAAGTTCCCTACTTTACCACCATGGTGTAAACTCCATTTACACCATGGTGGATGTCGGATTTACCGCCCCATTCCAAGGTGAGTGGGGCGGTAAATCCCCATTCCCCATTTACCCTTCCCCATTCCCATTTTTGCACCATAGGGCATAATGGGAGTGGGGAAGGCGCTAATTACAGCACCGTAAATTACGGTGCCGTAATTAGCACCAAGGCGGGTTAGCGCCTTGCATTTTAACGCCTGCTAAAAGTAGGCGTTAAAATGATAATCAGACGTTAAGGGTTTGAGGCCCAGTGTCTCCCTGGTATATATTCGGTAATAGGGGGGTGTTGCGCGCAAGCAACAAGTGTTTTAGGGCATAGAATATACACCCCAGATAAGGTTTCTAAGGAGTATGTGTTGAAAGAAACTCTAGTGTCTGATTTGATGGCAATAGATATGTCTGATAATGATTTGGGGTGTATAGACGTAGAAATGTGGAGTTAGTCGTAAAGTGATTGGAAGTATTTGTATTTGTATTTGTTTTATTTGTAACGCGCACCATCCAGCCCGGAGGCATCAGGGCGCAATTTAGACATGGTTACATAAGCATACAATTAAAGTAGTTTAGCGCTTGGCATAGGCCAAAAGGAGGGTTTGTTAAAACTGATATAATATTGTTTTATCCTCATTGTATATGTTGGCCTATGCCCAGTCGCTCTGTGAGGAAATCCGCATTGCAAGGTCGTAACCTTAAGTTAATCGTGCCTCCATTTTAGGTCAAAGCCGCCATTTTAGTTATTCGTGCAAAGTCACCCCGTGGCCTAAAATGGCCGACCTGTGTTCTCTTGTTCTAACTTAACCTCTTCAACCTTTGTAGACGAGTTAATGTCCAACCTGCCTGCAGGCTATATTTTAGGGTCATGTAGACCTTGTCCTTTGTTGAACTCGGGATCAGGGGATTACTTGAATCGGTGATGTTAACCTACAAGTATATAAGAACAATAACACTGTTAAAACATGTCATGCGAAACATCTGTTTGACCTGCATTAAAGCAATGTGTAAAGAGTGTAAAGTTAAACCCAGAGAATAATAGTGCTTGTTAATAAATGTACTAGAAGGTAAACCGCATGCACGAGATATGTAAATTAGGAATGAACCTGGCGCGACCCTAGCCCAGTACATGATTAACTTGTAGGGGGCTGGACGTCGTTATGAAGAAATTGTATAAATACGCTGATGTCCAGCTAGCAATTCCTGTTCACTGCTCACATTGAACCTGCTGGTGGTCTCTGTGATGTACTGACGGCCAAATAGCTATTTGTATACTTTGTTTTGTAAACTGTACAGTATTGCAATAAAGATTCTGTGAATCTTTACAAGCTCGTGTTGGTGTATTTCTCTTTGCATGGTGTAAAAGCCTTAATATTGTATTTTTCTGATTCCACATCTATACCTTTGCCCTCCCTCCACGAAACTTCACAAAACTTCACCAAACTTTGCAGAATTATGCAAGGTTTTGTGAGGATTCGTCCACGGTAGGCAAGGTTATAAGCCTCCCAAAAGGGCTCTTCCTGTGGGTTGAGCAACTTATCCATAGCTACATGGCCTCTACAGCAGGCTGTGTAATATTCAAATATATATATTATTGTAAGCGTCATTTCTTTTGTATTCGTAAGTATAAATCTGTATTTTTTGGGTTGTGAATGTCCTAATTTGCAATACCCACTGTCTGCCTGTTATCATGTTCCTATACACTTATGGCAACATTTTTCTTTTAAGTGGATGTTTTTATTGTATTTGCACTGATTTTATGGAAGCTGTTCCAAAATAAGCAAAACAATGTGCGGGATTGGGCCAAAGCACTGAGAACCACCTGTGAATTTAGTAGGCATAGTAGAAAACCAAAGCACTGAACACTCGATGTGCATTGTGAAGGCAGAGGTAAAGGCCAAACACTAGAAGCCACATGAATTAAGTAGGCACAGGAGAAAGACATGGTACTAAGAACTCATGTGCATTTAGTAGGTGAGGGAGAAGACCAAAGCACTTATAACCACACAATCATTCAGTAGACAGAGAAGAAAGCCAAAATACTGAAAACCCCATATGCTTTTAAAAGAGGGAAACCCAGGTTCATTATTAGGCACAGGAGAATCCCAAAGAACTGAGAACGCCATGATCGGGTAGTTAGCAGAGGAAAAGGCCAAAACACTGAGAACCCACATACTTTAAGGAAATAAGTAGGCATACGAGAAAGACAAGGTACTGACAACTCATGTGCATTTAGTAGGTAGAGAAGAAACCTAAAGCACTGAGAACCCAATGTGTACTTTGGAGCCAGAGAAGAAGGCCAACTCACTGAGAATGGCACAAGGATTTTGTGCGACAATCAGAAGGCTGAAGCATTCTTAGGCAGTCTGCTTGTGGCTTGGTGGGGATAAATAAAATAACATGTATTGAATCTGCTGTTGTGCCCAGGCATGGTAGGGATCAGGGAAGGGCTGGGGTCCGATTGTACCTGTTGGGCATGTTTCGCCTGGCACAGGAGTGCTGTATGCATTGGAAAAGCCCAGATATTATGGTGTTCTGTGTGCCAGACACACAGGTAATTAGGGAGCTGCAGATCTCTGCCTCGGCAATGGACAGAGGTATCTTTCTCAAGTCAATGGGCCTCATTCTGAGGCTGGAGGTAGTCATGGCGCTATTAGCGCCATGACTACCTCCAATACCGGTACCGAGTCCGCCCCCCTTTAATGGGGACTTACCGGTCTATTCCGACCTTTGCGGGACCGGTAACTCCCCATTGAAAAAGCCATTCCCCATTCCCATTCGAGCCCCCAGAGGGCTCAATGGGAAGGCGCTAATAACGGTACTGCAAATTGCGGTACCGCTATCAGCTCTGAAGTCCCTTAAAGGGCCCCGTCCATAACGCCTGGTAAAACCAGGCATTAATGAAGGGACCAGCTAAGGGACTTCGGAATAGGGCGCAAAGGGATTACCAGCACCGATGTCCTTAACGGTGCCTGGTATCCCTTTGCGCCCACCTCGCAATGAGGCCCAGTGTAGTATACTGGGAAGAAATGCCATTGTGCATCCATCACTGTTACACTTGCATCAGGTGACAAAGCATGGGGTTTAGGAGGAAGGGGATGACATGAGCCCACACCCTTTGAAACATAAGATGGAGAAGAGATGGCAGCATTTCAGCAACAAAGAGCCGAATGCCCAGATGATAAACAACATGAGATTCCTGAAAATGCCTCACCTCTGATTTATTTGTAAACAGCTGACAATTAAGAGTATATAAAAAATTATGCCCTGTTCTCTCATTCAAAATTACAGGGAAGGACAGACAAAAAAGAGGGTGCGGGCATAGAAGAACCACACAGCTGTTAAGAAAACACTGTTCACAGGAAGCAAGCTTCAGACACAGCAAGTGTGCCAGAGCACAATCTTTTCCAAAAAACGGTCAGAAAAAGTGCATAATAGTGGCAGTGCAACTGCGCAACCAGTCACAAATACGCCACTGGCACCTTTGTTGAGAGCCCCCATACAGCATCCACTGCAAAGTACTGTGAGAAGACCCCAAGAAGAAGAAAGGGTTAGCACACGTCTCAGATGCTGATAAAAGTCAGAATGTGGAGGATTTCACACCGGAAAAGCAACACCCACACCTTACCCCCTGCCATTTGTGCAAAAAAGAGTCTTGCGAAGAAATCGAGGAACCAATGTGGGCCCAAATGAGATGGCATCATCCACATGCTTGGCAAAAGGAAAAAGGGGACGGATCAGCTAGTCTTGCCTTGAGTGCAGGCAACGGACACCTTTGCACCACCATGCCAAACCATTACACCAGAGAAGCGCGTTGATTCGCAGATTTCAACAACCTTTCTTTGAAAAAGATCATTGCCAGAAAATCTCATAGGACACACACACAACTAATGTCCCCCAGCAATGCACAAGCTCATGACTACTGAAGCTTTTCACTGTGTTAACAACATAACAGAAAGCACAAAAAGACATGTCCCTTCAATAGCAATCTTGGTGTGATGTCTTAAACCCTGGCTCCTGCTTCGTGCGCACTTCACTGCACCCATTTTCTGGAAGCAGTTGGAATGGTACTGGCCCAGCACAGGGTTAAAGGTCCACCTAAAAATAGACATGTGGACTGCTGCTCAAAGATTAGATTTCATGGCCATCGCCGGACACTGCGTCACTTTGCCACGTTCCTTTCATCAGCAAAGTCCAGGTAACTTTGCATGACTTTTTCTTTCAAGCTTAAAACATTTAAATCGAGACAGGTGACATACAGTATAAAACTACTTGGCACATAACAATGATCACAGTTCCCATGTTAGTACAATGTTTGCCACCTAGGGCAAAGGAAAAATCATGTGCAAAGAGGACAAACATTGTCTAAATTTCACAGCATCACTAGCTGGCACCTTGACCACACATACACCTCATAGCATTCCAAACACCAAAAATGTTTTTTATCACAACCGTATAATGTTATTATTCCAATGCATACTAACCTGTATATACAGAAAGTGGGAATGAAGAGAAACATTGTTTCTAATAAAATAAATTACAAAAAAGCACATGGGCCTCATTACGAGTATGGCAGTGCGGGAAGACAAGGGTAATGCAGTGATTACCGCTGAATTACCGCACCACGGTACTACAACTTTGGTGGTGAGGCAGAGGAGAAACCTCCAGAAAAATACTGGGTGTAATTCCACCACATAACTGCCAACAATGGGCACAATTGGCAGAATAACCGCCGGCAGAATCTCCGCCGGCAGCAATTCCACCAAAATCCCCATGGAGTCTATACATGGGGATTAACACTGCCATACCACCACTTGAAATCCAGCAGTGATTCCGTCGGACCTAGTGGCAGTATCAGTAATTCAGGTGGGTGATATGCCGATGGATTTACCACTGGAAAACTGCCACACTTGTAATGAGGTTAAACCTTTAAATTTAACACACGGTTTATCAGAGGTGCCTGGACGCAACAATAACATCGATGAGCATAAACGCACACCCATTTGCCTAGATTACTTGAACAGATTTGTGAAAGAGGAGCTCACAACTATTATCAGTATGCACAACCCACAGGGCACATGCAATGCAGGGGTCGGGGGTACATCGGGTATGCTAATTCTTGACCACTGCCTAAGTCCTAGAACTAATCCACAAAACTGGAGGTTCTTTCTGCAATTATTTTGCTCTAGTTACTAGGGTGGCGACTCTGGCATTTATTTCAGGGCTCTCCCAGTGTTCCAGCCCTTTCCCCTTTCACTCACCAGAGGTTAGGATGTGCTTTTCCATGGTATCACAGCTGCAACAGGGTCCAGCTCCTCCAACTGACAGACTGCATGCCTCATCCCTTTGCCTCTCCTTTCCTGCCCAAATGTTAACACCCCTCAACCCGTGGCTCGAGGTGGTAAAGTGTTGCTTCTTGTGGATGGTGCAAGTGTGTCAGGCTGTGCTGTGCCACATACAGGGAGTTTGGGAAGACCAGCATTATGGTTGGGTGATTGAGGGCTCTTGTTTGATCATGGCTGACATAAACACTTGTGTGCTATCTGGCAATCCCTTGCTTCTGCCGCCATTGTTAATGAAAGGTGCTGCAGCCTGTGGCACACGCACATAATGTGCACTACTTGTACACATCATTGTGGCGCGTTGATGATGTGCCTAAGTACTTGTCTGTGGGCCGCCCTGCTTAACTGTCTCCTGGTGGAGGTCGACTGTGTCTGTGCCTTACTTCTCTCTCACAACCTTATCCTCGGACAAGCTGACCTAGCCCCACACACATAACTAGATAAAGAGCAACTTCAAGGACACGGATGACAATTGACCTGCCTTCACCTTTGAAGAACAAGCCTGATGCTTCCTTGCATCCTCAACAAAAGCAGGCAATTACGCAGTGTGCCCAGAAGTCTCCTATCCCTAATCCATCTGCTGGTGTACAATCTGTGGCTCCTCTTCTTGGTACTCTTTGCTTTCCTGCAATGCCACCACCTCCTGCTCTCCCTTCTCCCTATTGTCCCCCTACCTGCATCTTTCTCTCTGCTGCTGCTGGGGCACCAGCTCCTGACTGCTAACGTAAAGTTCAATGTACACATTCACATTCTGCTGGTACTTACGGAATGGGGAATGACCTTGCATCTACCACATTCTGCTTATTAAGCCCATCCTTCCCTGCATCTCACAAGTTCCTTCAACCAGTGAGTTAGGCCTATGGTCTCCCTGTCCCAACATGGTCCCCTCCAAAAGACCAGCCTCTTCTTCCTCCTCCTACTAAAGCTTCACCTACTCCATCTCAACATCACTCTGCCCCTCCTCAACCTCCTCCTCAGGAGACAGAGGTTGAGAGGTAGTACAGCTCCTCCTCCTGTCTTCCCTCCCCTGGCACTCCCTCCAAATAGAAGGGCATGCTGCCTCCAGTGTCAATGTGCAAAACACAAAACAAGCAGCAAAGACAAAGAGATTCATGTAAGACTCACACAATGGTAAATAGTTCTCATTGCACAGCAAAGGGAGGTTTCATGGGTACATGCAACATTCTTCGAATACAGGAAAGTAAAGGTATTAGGAATCTTTATTAATCTATTTTTTTCATATTTTTATAAATAATTTTGGTTATAACAAAGAGAAAAAGAGCAGAGGAAAATACCTTTTTTCGATTTTTATATTTGTTGGCTGACAAATGGCGAAAAGAGAAGAAGGGAAGGTATTTTACAATAAATATGCCTGTAAGGGATTAAGAGTAAAAAGGGAAGATTACCTGCGGGGGCTAAAAAAGAGCGATGAAACAGAAATCAGCAAAAACCATAAAAGAGACAGAAAGCTCACATATTTGAGGGCTAATTGGGTATTGTGTCCTTCCTCTTCACCAATCAGACCTGTAGCTGCTATTCTCCATCTCTGTGTTTTTTCTGGTTGGACAGACTCAGAGCGCTTTGAACCCACAATGGTAGTAGCGGCTTACCACTCCATTAAATAGAAATAAACACCACAAATGACTAACAAATTCCTGCAGGTCTCTGCTGACTCACAAAAAGCATTTCAAACCTCGTCAAATTTGTGAGGCTCTCCTGTCCACCCATAACGTAAAAGCCCAAGAAAACCACAACGGCAGCAGGAACTAAACAGTGCCTTACAAAGTCTATTGAAACATTAATAGAAGGAATCAAGACCGCTCATTAACTGGGTGAACTCCCATCTCAGGTCTCGAGTCCTCCGATTAGACTGCAGGACTCAAACCTAGTCTTGTGTCGAAAGCCAGATTTCAACCCCTGGGAAACCAAACAGGAATGGAATGGTGCCAGGAAATGTGTTGTGGTGAGTGAAAGGTAAGCCCACATCTAGGAATGATATACCAAGTAACTAGGCTGAAGGCAAGCCGTATTTATTTATTTACAGTATGTTCCAGTTCATAGACAGGTAAGCCACTGATGATCCTCCTGAAAACTAGCTAAAGACCAGCTAAAAGGGACCTGGGGAATACCAGTACACAAACATTCGATATAAGCACATCGCAGATAGGAAATCACACACGTCCATTCATACAGTTCACACATGCTATAGTAAGTGTGCTGAAGTATTACACACATCACCACTCACAACAGTAATCTCTCAGACACATACTCCCACACTTCTCCCACACCCCTAAGGAACAGAGCACACACCACAAGATAAAGGCTCCATCTAGAACAGGGACTAAGAAGAGCAGCCATTGCAAAGTATGGCGCTCTATCACCAAGACAACAGACATGAGGCCTGATTTACGAAGTGTTTTTCAATGGGATTGTCCCATTTAAAAAATACTTTAGTATACCAGGGCACAATCTCTGCTGAGCCTAACACACGAGGAAGCTAACTCCACCAGCCGACACACATACACACACACACACTTACACACTTACACACACACACACACACACACACTCTCTTCCAAGGCGGCCACTCCTGATACCCCACTCACTTAAGTGCCATGAGCTGCCTCTCCGAAGACACTTAAGAATCAAGCAACTGGGGCTTCCACCATGTGAGGTTATTGATTTAAAAATAGGTGTTTTAAAATTACTATTAAATATGGGAAAGAGAAACAGCTGTTACTATGCTTGAGGCCTGGATCACCTGCTTTGTACTAGCTGACAGTGTTCATTTACAATTCAGGAAGTTATTTGTTGCATTTGGTTAGTCGAAGACTTGTTCCATTGGCTGATGATTTGTTCAGAGTGATTCGGACACCCTAGTCTCACGCAGTTTATTGGGCACGGGATTTTCTTCTTGACTGGTGGCCAATCTAATTCGGGGAAGGTCACTGCTTGGGCCGTAGTTGTGTGTTTGGCTCTCGTTTACATTGGCTGAGCAGATATCCATGATCAGCCGTGTTCTTCCATGTCCTTGGGCCATATGCACATTCGGGGTTATTCGACTGGTGTGAAGATCAAAGTCCTTTAGGTGGTTGATAAACGTCGTTTATTGTTCCGAATATTTAATTGCTGCTATTCTGTTTCTTTATATCTAGACCTTCTGCATCACAGTCTTCACATTCGCACCCATAACTCCCAGGGGTCTGAATCCTCTCCCAAGAATGCCCAGGCTTTGTGAATTCTCGTGGCCTTTCTAGGAAATCCTGTTCCTTTATCTCTTTATTTCTCATCTGGAGATGTGGGCAGGGCTGGCTCTGAAAAAGGTTGAACATATTTAAAGCAACCATGGTTTCTATCTCGTAGTGGGGTCTACCTCTCTTTAAGAAGAATGTGTCGAGGAAGTTTAGGACTAGAAGTAATGGCTGTCCAGTCATTTGGTCGAAAGACATTTGGTCGAAAGACAAATGGTCACATTTTTTATTTATTTATATATATATTTTTTAGGTTTTCGTTTAGGGAAAAAAAGTTTTTTTAGAAAAAAAGGGGGTTAGGGGAGACCCCCCCCCCAAAAAAAAAAAGTCAAAATACAAAAAAAAAATAATTCGACCATTTGTCTTTCGACCAAATGGTGTCGACCATTTGTCCTGTCGACCTTTTTTTTTTTACCAAATGACTGGTAACCGAAGTAATGAGGATGAACGGTAGGTAATCTAGGCATGATACTATCCACGAACTGCCAGTGAGGGCTGTGCAACACTGCCTTATTTATTTATTAATCTTAGCATTTGTTAAGCACACTAAACAAGTGCATCAAGGCACTGGTTACATACCTGTCTTCTGGAATAATGCGGGACACAATACACAACCCTCAAAAAACTATTTTAGTAACAATGATGGAATTCATCAATTGAGACAGGGCGCCTCATTTCGAGTCTGGCGGTAAGCGTGCCTGTGATAATGGTGTATTATAACCCTGGTGGACGGGAAGTCAGACGCTGGTAATTTTGTAAGTCCCCATTCCCATGTTGTCCCATAGGACTCCATGGGAATGGGGATCACAGAAGCATCAACACCGTTTGCAACAGTGCTGGTGCTTCCGTGAAACTCTTCGAGCGGGGGCCGTTCCGCCCGCCAGGTCTGCCGCTGGCGGGTGAGACGGCACCCGCCCGCAGAGTTGTAGCGTGCCGGTCTTGTTACCGGCACCTTTGTTACCGCAATGGCACACTTGTAATGAAGCCCAGTATGATGGATAAAGACGGCATGCTTTTTTCTGCATTTAATTTATTTATTAATTCTTTTAGCCTCATTTTCCACTTGTGGGGGAAGGTGACAAGAGGAAATCACGCAAGAGTCTGTATCTCGGGGCCTCAGTGGTGGTAATCGATGCATAGGCGCTAATGTGAAGATTAGCTCTTCAAGTGCATTTTAAGCCACCTGAGTTGCCACAGACCAGACTCGCAAATATACCCGCTGGGGTTCAGACAGGGTCAGTGAAGTTTGATCTCATGAATTATGTATGGAAACGCGGTTGGGGTTCGAGATCAGCCTATCAAACAGAGGCAGAAGTTTGCTGGTGGTCTGGCTAATGCCGTAGAGAGGGAAAGCCTTTTCATTCGAGTTACATTAGGTGTACTCAAGGGTCAGGTTGAAAACTAAATAGGATTAGTAGAAAACTGAAATAGGATATATATATATATATATATATATATATATATATATATATATATATATATATATATATTTTTTTTTTTTTTTTTTTTAATCCTATAGTTGTTATAGTCAGACAGGAGAGTTAATATTCAGGCACTGTTAGTGAGGTATTTCCCACGTGTGCTGAATTACGATTTCCCTGCATAACATTTTGCCATATTTATTACCACATTTTTTAACACAAAAAGGTAGTTGGTGGGCTTAGATTGTGTATATAGAAAGGAGGAGGGAGCGGGCGATTTCTCCTTGCTTTTTGTAGAAAATAAATGGGGAAAACGTCAAAAAACTGTCCGCGAAATGTAATTTGGCAAAACAATTCGAACTGACCTCATATATCCATTAATGAATGTGCCATCTTTTTGTGACAACTAGTGAGGAAAGCATCTCAGTGACCACCTTGCAAGACTTACAGAAAGGTGGCATGTGCTGTCGGTGACTATTTCGGTGGAGAATATCACAGACTTGTTGGACGGTAAGAGATCACTTTCAGTGACTGTAACTGAGTGCTGAAAACTGGTGCCATCTTGTTCTGACCCTGGAGGAGAGTTCACCATCTTGAGTGGCAACATGTACATAGAATCCAAATGTGAAAGGATAGGAATGCGGTGGTTAGAGGATATTTTAAAATAGGCCCTGCAGTGACTGTATGCACAGTGGTACTATAGTTCCCACAGTGTTAAGGGCCCGACTCATGGAATAATTTGCACGGGAAATAGGGAACTTGCGTGCCAAACTGCGTACGATTTATGGAATCGAATGTGCAGGGCTTTTTAAGGACTTGCCTGGAGTTCGCACTTGCTCAGCACGTCTCTTTGAGCCGTCAAGCTCCTTGTGCGATACACCACCAGTGCGGGGCCGTGGCTACGAAGGGGCAGAACACAGAAAATAGGGAACAGCATGTGAAAAAGTGAGCGTACCGAGGGACGGCCGTAGGTAGTCCCTTGCACGCCCACAATTGTGCCAAACGACTCGTATTCATGGACCACCCGCTCATCCTCTCACATAGAAATGGGCACATTTTCCGAATTTAACCTGAGTTACGAATGTTCATATGCATGTTGTCGGGCTTCCGACGACACTTACGGGGGACCCTGCGCAGGGTCCACTAGATGCAGGCCTGCTTGCATGGCCTGGGGGAGCACACAAAGGTAGCTGTTCGGGCTGTTTACGCTTTGCGTGGGGGTGTGCCAGGGGCGACTTGTGAATACAGTTACTTTTTATAGTTCATTTCATGAATACACAGGCGTGTATTTTTTATTCTGCATGCAGCATCTTGGTGTCTTTGCCGGCACACAGCAATTGCGGGAGAAATGTGCACTTTTCCATGAATCGGGCCCTATGGGTAAAACTACACTATTAATACAAAAAGGTTTCTGACAAAGGTGAGCATTCACTGAAGAGAGAAACATCCATCGCATCCACGTATTGTTACTTCTTTCATTAAATAAATGATTAAATCGACAACATATAACACACATATTTACACACCTGCATCTACAAAAAATGACTTCAGCAAACAATGCACTTGTTCAAACCAAACATAAAATTACTTGAAACAAGACATGGTACCTTTTGTATTACACAGTATTTACAAAAAAAGTAGTAATTAGAATATAGTGCATCTGGAATTATTCAATTACAAAAATTGTGTTCAGGTTCAATTTACAATTAATTCAAACTTCAAGTGGGATTCCTAAAATCTATCCTGTATGATCAGATTACTAAATCATCTAAGAATTAATCTATCACCTCTTATTTCATAAACGTGCTTTTGCGATGCGTCTCCTCCTACTAGTTTACGACCGGCGGTCGAAATGTCTTGGTAATGGCCATGCCCTTCATCAAGGATATGTGGATGATATGTCGCTGCTTATATCAAAACTCAGAGACTGGACCAGAAGCTGGGCACAACACCACCCTCCCCCATCTTTTTGACAAGAAATCAGTGGCTATTAAAGTTATTGCCTCCATGATTATGCCGAGAACCATATCAGAGGTCTATCCATTTAATTCTCAAAGGCATTTTTCCCCAAAAAATGTAACCAATGTTTTAATATACAAATCCCTTTACTTTTATGGGGATTTGCCACAGTCACAAACTTCACTTGGACTCGCACCGCCCACTCACACATTTGTTACATAACCTTTGCTTGCATTTTTCTTGGAACTTAAATTCTGATTTTTAAACAAAACTTGTGTTTGGTTGTTTGCAAGGGGATTTTGCTCCATTCCACTCTGTTCTATCATTTTATGGGAATAATACAGGTGTAACGCTCACCTGGCTCCCACGGAGGCGCTGGTCTGGTCTGGGTTGCTGTGGCCTCTTCAAGCGTGATGCGCAGAATTCGGACCACCGATTGAACAGGACCCCCAAATCTTGCTTGTCTGGCCCCTAGGAATATCCTTCTGCAGATGAGAAAGGGAATTAACTGACTGCTGAATAGTGTGCTTGCTCCCCCCTTTCCCCCTTCGTTCTTCTCTGACTTCCTCCAAAACCCCCGTTTTAAGCTCACCTTATGGTTTGGAAGGATGAACTCTCCATCCTGCTTCTGGTGCAGGGGCGCGCGTTCGTCCAGTTACTTCACTGGTTTTCAGAATGGCGCTGCACATCCACTTGACTTTTCTGAGCGATACGCCGTAAGTATGAAGATGCAAAAGTTCAAGTGTGAGCCTCCTTTTATGTTGTTTTTTTCTGTCCTTTATTTCAGGTGCAGAACAAAGGCGATGCGTTGAGGGGTTAAATTGCCGGTGGTAAAATCAGGTGAGTTAGTGATGAGGGCGACCCCTCTAAATGTCTTTATAATTTCCCAGTAATGTCTTTTGTCCTTTCCCCATAGGGGCCGGGTACGGTACCTGCCAAAGATGCAGCGCCGACCCGAGATGTGGAATGGTTCACCAAGAAAAGCCGGTAAGTAATATGGCTGAAAATTCGGCTTTCCTCTTGTGTTCCCTTGCTCACCTTTTGTCTCTTCTTCTCTGATCTAGGTGCAGAGATGTGGCGACCGGTGCTGAGAGCCGCGATGGAGCCGGGTGGCGTCTCGGGAACAGGTGAGTGAAGCGCGGCGCTGCAGCGAGCAACGCGGTGCTTTTAAATGGAAGTCTTCCTTCAGGAATGCTGGCGTGAAGATTCCGGATGCAGTTAAGAAGGTTAAATAAGTTCTTGGTTTTCACCTTTCTCTTCTCTTATTCCCTTACAGGTGTTCCAGAATCGAGGCGGGCATGGCTGGAGTCCAGGTGCAGGAGCAGACACGGTGAGCGTTCAGCTGCTGGGATGCAGAACAATGCGAAGCACGTGTGGCTGTCCGGGCGTGGCTTAAATAGCTTTGGAAGAAGTTCCAGGTGAGTATTCTTCCACAACCCCTCCCAAGTAACAAAATAGTTCCTTCAGAAAAATAGTCCCTCCTAAGCCTCATTTGGCTTGGTTCTTCATGCAGCATGGTCTGCATCAGGTGAGTGTGCAGCATGGTCTGCTTCAGGTAAGTGCACCAAACACTTGCCCTTATGAGCCTGGCGCCTATGGCGCCAGGACTGATGTCCAACATGAGCCTGGCGCCAACGGCGCCAGGACAGAGTCCAAAGAGCCCCTATAAAGGGCCGCTGGGCTTTTATCCGGGGGCGTGATGCCTGCTCCCGGGGGTGCTGGGCCTGGCCTGGTGCTCCGGGGGTAGGCATCATGACAACAGGAAATTCAAAATATCATTATGAGGGGAAAAAAATAAGTACTGTCAAAGAATTTGTATTTCTTTATTTGCTTTTGTGTTACATTGCAGATGCATGCAGGAACCTACTGAGCACAACAATGCACTGATGGTGTCCCCATTTGTAGACCCCACAAAGCAAAGCGCCCCTTCAGCATGAAAATCTTCCTCACTTCTGCTTCTTCACAAGTCCCAGATGCTCAGGCTGGCCTATAGGGCAACAGGGCAAAGCCAGAACCCAAAACACAAAATGCTAGTGTGGAGCAGTTTGTTTGGTCAAAGTGGGCTACTTTTTTGGCCCATGTGAGCCAGTTTAATAAATTAATTCACCATGCTGCTAGTAGTTTTGACCAGTGTTACTGAATAAATATTCTTCAAAATTCACAATTTGCATCAATTTTTTTATATCAAAATACTTTTATTTGTTTTGGTTAAATAGATGTGTAACCTTTTCAAAAATACAAAAATTCAAGTTTCATTTTATCAGTTCAGTTGGATTCACATAATGTAATTTCAGTTTAATTACAATACAATGCAGATTAAAACGGATTAAAACCTTTTAGAAACAATTAAAACCGTATCAAACTTTATCAAATTCTAAGAAAACCATTATTTTAGACACTATGTATCATTCATTTACGCTGTTAGGCACCATTCTACAAAAGTTTCAAATTCTTTAAAAAAAACATACAGGGGCAATATTCAATGATATATGTTCTGCATTAAAATTCCTTGTCCACATTTCGGATCACAAAAGAAAACTAAAATCTCCAAAAAATGTATCAAAACTATATTTTCTGCGTTGCAGCAAGGCTGGACATTCAGTAAACAGGTGCTCTAAGGTTTCAGTAGCTGCAGCATTACTACAAAAGCGACATGTACTATATTGTTCATGACCTTTTGTCCTCATTACTAGTACTTCTCTTGTGGGCCATAAATTAAAACAGATTCGTAACAAAACATTTCGGTATTCAGAATCGTGAAACTTTAGCAAAATATTTTGGAAGTTCCTTCATCGCTTTAGTGACAAAACAGCCTATTTTCATAATTCTATATTTTTGACATGTCTCCCACAAGTTTATCCAATCTAATTGATATAGTGTCTGTTTAGCACCATTTGGATTTTGTAGCAGCTGTTTTTCATGAATAGCCGCCTTGACCATGACTGATAAACAATTATACCTCAACATTTTCAAGAAATTGTCATGGCTGGCAGTTGAAGCAGCTGCTATCATTGGGATTCATGTGATTTTCTGAGCTTCATGCAAAAGACATTTCCTATACAATGACAGTGTCTGCCAATCTACTACTGTTTGCAATGATGTCAATCCAAGTTCAAACCTGATCTCTTGGATTGGTGTGCTTCCTGGGAGACTCAGGATAGATTTCCAAAACTTTCCCTCGAGGTAATCCCATTTTGGTTGGTCCGATGTCATTTTGATCTGGGCTCCATAGGTATCCAATGGCATTACTTTTTGTAAGTAGAAAATTACAATTGATTTGCATGAGAATGTATCATATTGGTGCAATACAACTTTTGCTTGGGACATTAAATTAAGGATCTTATTTTGTACATCCTTTTTTTATGGTATTTCTCCTATGTTGGCACTCATATTTACTCTTAGATAGTTATATTCTTGAACTATTTGCAACTTCTCATTGCCAATCCACCATTTACATGTTGCTTATTGAGGTCTTTTAGCATATGCAAGCACCAATATGTTTGATTTAGCAGAATTAAATGTGAGTTGGTTTTCCGTCATGTAGCCATTTATTGCATCTAGCTGCCTTTGTAGGCGCCTATAGGAGTTTGGTCAATGACCACTAAATCATCAGCAAAAAGTAGACGTGAGATTCTTGTATCTCATTTTTCAGGAGCAAATGAGCATGGGGTGTGTAGGACCTTACCTATATTGTGGATATTAAAGTTAAAATGCATTGCAGATAATGCGCACATTTGATTCAAACCCCGGAATGTTGCTATTTCTTCAGTTAGAAGCCCCTCTCGATTAAATTTTACTCTAACTGAAGTCTTGGTGTGCAGCTGTTGAACCATATATAAAATTCCGCAATACATTTCTAGAGATGAGGTTGAACGCCTGTCTAAAATCTACAAACGCCAAGTAAATAATCTGTTTACTGTTCACAGCTTGTTGTTTTAACGCTGATATGGTTATCAAGTTTACACCTGTTCCCAGGCCAGAAATGAAACCTGATTGACAACAGTCCATTATCCCCTCATTTCTCAGCCATTCTATTAGCTTTGCCAAGATCAAATTTGCAAAAATAATTCCTGGGATGTCCAGAAGGGCAATAGGACGATAGTTGGATTGTTCCTATTGCTCTTCTTAAATAAAGGAATGATGACTGACGTCCGCCATGAAGCTGGGACCACACCTGCCAATATTATCTTCTGGAAAATCAAAAATAATATCCTCGCCCATTATTCCAGATTAGCTTTTAAGGTGACATTTGCTAGACCATCTATTCCCGGGACCCTTGATAAGCTCAATCTCTTGATTACGTTTACAATGTCATTGTGATCAAACCTGATCATATTCAGATTTACACTGTCTCTCGTCAACTGGCCAACATCATCATCATTCCTTGCAAAAACTCTCGAGAAGTGAGCTATCCAAGTGGCCTCATTGATGGTATTCAAGGTAAAAGAGGCAGTAGCATCCGCAGGAGATTATTTTAATAGCCTCCATATTTCAGAGCTAGATTTAGAGATTAGAGCTTTAAACATTTTCTCACCTGCTGCTTGTTTTGTTCGTTCTCTATGGTGGCATTGATGATTTTTAAATCTCGTACAGAGGTTAATTAGCAGCTCAGACATATTTTAGGATTTCAAACATATAATCTTTCTTACACGCCTGACCTAGACTTATCAGTTATTTTTACTCGCCGGACACTCTTATAGATCTGCTGGAATATGTGCATGGTATCTATTTAGGTTTGCGCTTCCTGTGGGCAGTATTTTGGAAACTGTCAGATAGGGATTCTTCCAATTTATCCATTTTAAATGAACTCCATCTAATTCTATTTCTCCCGCGAGTTTACAAAAGAGTTTTATAAAACTTGTTCTTCTTTTTGGAAGGTATTGATCACGAGATCTCCGACATATCGTGGTCACTAACTATTGTAGGGAGAATTACAAAATCTTTCACTCTGGATAGCGCTTGTTCCGAAACAAAAGCATAATCCAAAATTGCTCTTGAGGATTTTCTGGACCATGTATGTTTAGGTGGAGTATCTCTTTCTGAGGAACCATTTAATATTTTGAATCCTCTCACTTTTATTATTTCCAGCCATAATTTGGCCTGAGTTGATAAATTGGTGCTAACAACACCAATACATTTCAACTTGAGGTTCCCTACTATTAGTGACATGCCCATTTTGTCATCTTTGGCTATTAAGTCAAGCATATCCATTGTTAGCTGGAGAAAGAGCAGATTCGATACTATCGCAGGATTCCAGTATGAATGTAAAATTGTTATTTTGGATGTTATGACATTTACTTGATCTTTAAATATCAATCTTGTCAGCTGTAGGCATGGATGAGGAGAAGCCCAGGCTAACAACGTGCTATTCATATCTAGCTTGGCGGCTGTTAACAGACCTGCAGATGGCCTACCCTTTCCATAATGAACTGCTGGAATCCATACCAGTTCATAGACGGGTAAGCTTGGTTCTGTTAGTAGCCACGTTTCCTGTAGGGCAATCATTTCTACATTTTTTAAAGGATTGGTGTTAGAGGGATTGAGTAGATGTGGGAATTCCAGCTGACCAATTTAATTATTCTTGATTGATCTTGCTTTTGGCATACATTTTTTACTTGATTTTTCATATCATGAATGGCCTTTGATAGCCACTCCCATTTTGAACGATTTCCTAATTGGTTATCTGATTCAAAATGCACAGTTATAGCCAGGTTACTCGAGTCACCCCTACAATTTATATATATGTCATCTACTTTGTTATTCGTATGTTCATTTTGCCCTTGTTCATTCTCCTTTCTAGTCACTGTTGTCTGTTTTATCAGTAAGTGGAATTCTGCTTCAGATAAACTTTGATTTTCCTTCCATATGAGATCCTTGATAATCATGGAAGGAATTGTTAATGTGACTGTATCCATTGCTCGATTGTTTTGGAAACGTAAAGTTTCTATATCGCATTATCTAATTAACTGCAATTTAGGGAATGTTTTGAATACAGCCGTCAACTTAGTTCTGTTTGGAAATGGGTCGCCTCTATGACGATTACTCATTGTCACAATCAGGGAATCTGCTGGCTTTAAAAGCTTTGTACTCAGAGCTTTTTATGGGGGGTGGGTAAATCAACTGATTTTTACCTTGGGTCTTTCTAGCTGGAGGTTTTTCTGACAAGCTATCTTTAAACAGTTTACGTTTTTCTTCTAAGGTGAGAAGCTGGGTTTCATCATAACCACTCTGGATACTAATCTTAAGGTCATCCAGTGCATAAAAGTTGTTTCCTCTGTATTCGCTCTCTGTAGGACCCGTCTCATCATCAGTTTGGGGTGGATAAGATGATATTGTGTATGTAGATAAATTCATCAATCCATCCTCAACAGAAGGTTCACTATCATTATTTTCTAGACCTGTTTCTTTACTATTTAGTTCCATCACTTTTACACACTCTAATGTCATGTGCCCTTTCTTCAGTTTACGTTTAGTTTTCTCAGTTTGTTTTTGTACAGGACTTGTCAGTTGGTCTATACAATTTTGGGCAATATTAGATCTATTTTGTTTCATCCCTGGTTGTTTTTTTAGGATTTTTCTGCATATTTTTAACTTCAAGCACTTTAGATTTCCTTTTCCAACCTTTCCACATTCTAAAAACTCCCAAAAATGGCGCACCCTCTTACATAGACTCATGGGCAATTTCATTGTTCGTAGCTGGTATAACCATCTCAGAGTCAAGGATTATTTGCTGTGAGTTAGCACTTCGTTTTAATTCTTGACTCAAGTTATCTTCTATGAGTATAAGAGGGATATTTGAGAACTCTGGCAACATCCTTGCCTCGTCCCTTTGCTTGCCCACATCATTTGAGTATCTGAAATGCTGTTCAGTACCTCAGAGGTTATTTACATAGTTTGTTTATTTTTTTACTTTGCCCACTGTCTTGTTTCAAGTCTTGTACAACTCAATCGATCTTTGCGCATAGTAATTTGCAGATGTCTTCTTGTACTGACATCTTCGCAACCAGTGTTTCATAAAGTTGTGTCACTGCAAATAAGCCACTGGCATCTAGGGCGGCCTCTTGTGCAAATAGGGTAGGAGGTCTTAACCCAAAAGTCTGTCTAGGAGTGGGCTTCACAAAGAATTCTGGCAAGGGTGTCGACGAGTCTATCGTCAAATTTCCCTGGTTTACATAAAGATTTGGTGACTGTGACAAATGTAACTCTTTTCTTATGGCTGCAACTCTATTTGGGTTTCGAGTTCTATACTCGCTTAATTTTCTTGAGTAATATCCTGCTGCATGTATTTTTTTCCCTCATTTTGCTCCGCTAGTCGGTACTGACCACTAGACTATGTCGGGCTTTTGTGATTTTGGACCCAACTCTTGCGATACTGCTTGTGAATACAGCATAGGTCGTTCTGTGGCATCAGCAGCATGGCATAGTACTTTTGTTAGTGGGGCTATCTCAGCCATGTTAAAATCTAACACTTTGCCCACAAAATGTGTCATTTGTCCCTCTGAGGTTCTTAAGCAATTGCCACAGTCTTTTGACACACTGAATGCACTAGTTAAACCATTTTGAGTACTTACAGCAAGTAATTCCTAATCAGAGTTAAAGTTGTTGCCACTTTAACATTGTCATTTTCAGACAACACTAGAAGGCTTTTTACTGGATTACAAATAGATACATTTCCCGTTTCAATAAGATTTTCTGATTGTCACGGTTTTGTGGAGACAGTTATACTCCATAAGCGTCAAACGTCCATCGTTAGCGTTTTTGATTGTCTTTTTCTTTGTTTCCCCTCACTCTGTAGGTTGTTGATATTGCACATATCCAGATTGCCTCGATAATTTTTTTCCGTACTTGTCAATTTCACTGCAGTACGGTTGACGTTAGTTTGTATATTTTTTATAATTCTCTTCGAGAATAACCTTACTATTCCTCACGTTGAACGGCACGCGGTGGTGGGCACCAAAGTACCAAGCTTAATTAAAGCCAAGTGAAATCTACGTGGAGTCGCTGCTGGCTGTGCGCTGTGCTGAGCCACCAAGCCAGCAAACAGCCACCCAGCACTGCACAAGAGCACTCACACGATTGCGCATGCACGATTTCGCGTGTGTGCCTGTTCAAATAGACAGGCTGCATAGGGGGTGTGGCAGGGGAGTTGCTAGGTCTGGAAAAGACCCGGGCTACGTTGTTAGTCTTTTGGCTGTAGCTCCTGAGATTATGTCCGGGGCTACAAGCAAAAGATCAGGGGCTATAGCCCCCTTAGCCCCCCCTAGCAGCGCCCCTGGGGTGTGGCCTGCACAAATCTGTGGTACAACAATAAAGAAAAATGATGTTTAACCGCTTTCAGCGTTTGCCCAATAGTAGAGGCCCACTCAATGGAACATTCACGTACCAAGTCTTTCTTTTTAAAAGTCTTTGGGGCCGATTCATGGAACAAACGTGCGCCGAAAATCTACGCGCAAGCAGGCGCAAGCAGGCGCAAGCGGAAAAAAAGAGGCGCACGCGCACGCGTGCGATTCATGGAAGTCCCTGCGCGTGTCTTCCTCGGGATGTGCGCCAAACCCGTGCATGGCGCACACATCACAGCAACATCGCGAAAGGCGTGCGCGACGCGCACAGTGAAAGCGCACAACCGCAGCGCACACACCAGAAAGTGGGCGGGACATGGGGCGTAAAGCGCGGAATGGGGAACAACACGCGAAAATAAGGGCGTAACTGGGGATGTACTGCAGGGAAGCAGACGGAACGCCCACACGCACTCGAACCACACGTATTCATGGAATCGAATAGGGCAAAGCCACGCACAGCCAAAGACACGCACAAGCTGAAACACGGCCGCCACACGAAGGCAGGCGGTAGAGTCCCAGCGCATCCAAAAAGTGGTGCGCGGGAAGTTAAATACGCGATTGAGCGGGTACGTGGATTTCAGGGGTGCGCGAGAAATTCTACACGCGATTGGCCTGGGTACGTGGATTTCAGGGGTGCACGAGAAATGCTACACGCGATTGGCCTGGGTACGTGTATTACAGGGGTGCGCGAGAAAATCTACACGCGATTGGCCTGGGTACGTGGATTTCAGGGGTGCGCGAGAAAATCTACACGCGATTGGCCTGGGTACGTGTATTACAGGGGTGCACGAGAAATGCTACACGCGATTGGCCTGGGTGCGTGTATTACAGGGGTGCGCGAGAAAATCTACACGCGATTGGCCTGGGTACGTGGATTTCAGGGGTGCTCGAGAAATGCTACACGCGATTGGGCCTGTGCGAGTGGGGCAGTGTATTACGTGGGTGTGCGGGAAGTTGAAGAGGTGAATTGCCAGTGTGGATCCTCCCAGGTCTCCCCTCTACCCCCTCCACGACCTCTGCAGGCAGCCCACACCACAGGGGACTACCCTGCACCCCTGGTCATGTCCCGCAGGCAGCCCATCCACCATGGGCATGCCCCCCAGCCAAGCCACATGTCCCCTTGCACCCCCACCCCCCAGCACCGTGGGGCACCTGCCACCAGGCCCCCAACCATGTCCCACTCATGTCCCCTTGCACCCCCACCCCCCAGCAGGCCCCCACTCATGTCCCCTTGCACCCCCACCCCCCAGCACTGTGGGGCACCTGCCACCAGGCCCCCAACCATGTCCCACTCATGTCCCCTTGCACCCCCACCCCCCAGCACTGTGGGGCACCTGCCACCAGGCCCCCAACCATGTCCCCTTGCACCCCCACCCCCCAGCAGGCCCCCACTCATGTCCCCTTGCACCCCCACCCCCCAGCACTGTGGGGCACCTGCCACCAGGCCCCCAACCATGTCCCACTCATGTCCCCTTGCACCCCCACCCCCCAGCAGGCCCCCACTCATGTCCCCTTGCACCCCCACCCCCCAGCAGGCCCCCACCCATGTCTCCCACCACCCCCACCACCCAGTCACCAGGGGCAGCCTCCACCAGGCCCGCACCCATGTCTCACACCACCCCCACCCCCCAGTCACCAGGGGCAGCCTCCACAAGGCCCCCACCCATGTCTCACACCACCCCACCCCTCCAGTCACCAGGGGCAGCCTCCACAAGGCCCCCACCCATGTCTCACACCACCCCCACCCCTCCAGTCACCAGGGGCAGCCTCCACAAGGCCCCCACCCATGTCTCACACCACCCCCACCCCCCAGTCACCAGGGGCAGCCTCCACAAGGCCCCCACTCATGTCCCCTTGCACCCCCACCCCCCAGCACCGTGGGGCACCTGCCAGCAGGCCCCCAACCATGTCCCACTCATGTCCCCTTGCCCCCCCAGTCACCAGGGGCAGCCTCCACCAGGCCCCCACCCATGTCTCCCACCACCCCCACCCCTCCAGTCACCAGGGGCAGCCTCCACAAGGCCCCCACCCATGTCTCCCACCACCCCCACCCCTCCAGTCACCAGGGGCAGCCTCCACCAGGCCCCCAACCATGTCCCACTCATGTCCCCTTGCACCCCCACCCCCCAGCAGGCCCCCACCCATGTCTCCCACCACCCCCACCACCCAGTCACCAGGGGCAGCCTCCACCAGGCCCCCACCCATGTCTCACACCACCCCCACCCCCCAGTCACCAGGGGCAGCCTCCACAAGGCCCCCACCCATGTCTCACACCACCCCACCCCTCCAGTCACCAGGGGCAGCCTCCACAAGGCCCCCACCCATGTCTCCCACCACCCCCACCCCTCCAGTCACCAGGGGCAGCCTCCACAAGGCCCCCACCCATGTCTCACACCACCCCCACCCCCCAGTCACCAGGGGCAGCCTCCACAAGGCCCCCACTCATGTCCCCTTGCACCCCCACCCCCCAGCACTGTGGGGCACCTGCCACCAGGCCCCCAACCATGTCCCACTCATGTCCCCTTGCACCCCCACCCCCCAGCACTGTGGGGCACCTGCCACCAGGCCCCCAACCATGTCCCCTTGCACCCCCACCCCCCAGCAGGCCCCCACTCATGTCCCCTTGCACCCCCACCCCCCAGCACTGTGGGGCACCTGCCACCAGGGCCCCAACCATGTCCCACTCATGTCCCCTTGCACCCCCACCCCCCAGCAGGCCCCCACTCATGTCCCCTTGCACCCCCACCCCCCAGCACTGTGGGGCACCTGCCAGCAGGCCCCCAACCATGTCCCACTCATGTCCCCTTGCACCCCCACCCCCCAGCACTGTGGGGCACCTGCCAGCAGGCCCCCAACCATGTCCCACTCATGTCCCCTTGCACCCCCACCCCCCAGCAGGCCCCCATTCATGTCCCCCTGCCCCCAGGTCCTGACGAAACGCAATCATGGCAGTAATGGGCAGCATACCCAGCACAAACACCCAGGCAAGGATTGCATCCACCCACATAGTAGATGCAATTACATGATACAACCCCAATGGCAAGTATGTAAATGAACACATGTCCCTCACACACACATACACAATGGGTGCAAGTGAATGTCAAAACCCATATCATGACATGCATGAAACCAATGAGAAAATACCACAAATGTAAGTAATAAATATATGTA
Organism: Ambystoma mexicanum; assembly: GCF_040938575.1. Taxonomy (NCBI): domain Eukaryota; kingdom Metazoa; phylum Chordata; class Amphibia; order Caudata; family Ambystomatidae; genus Ambystoma; species Ambystoma mexicanum. The sequence goes on from NC_090924.1 coordinate 98,096,100, forward strand.
TTAAAGATGAAAATGAAGTAAAGAAATAAAACACACAACAATGGGGATGACAAAACAAATGGTCCATGTCCGAGAACAAATAGAAAAAATCAAAAAAAAAGGAATCCAAAAAATAATGTAGTCCAAAGCAAAATCATGGGGGGAAAAATAAGGAAAAACCATTGCCTCATGGTGAACACAAATATAAATCCAACAAATGTTTTCCAAACATCAAACTATGTACAAGAATATCCCAGGGTCCATGAGCCCAACACCATAAATTAAACCTACTACTACTAACTAATAATAAAAATATATACAGAAAAGTGGCCATTGTCCGAGCGGTCCAAAAAAAACTTAAAAAATAAAGGAAACCTAACACTAACTAACTAAAGAACTATATACAATGGCAGCGGGCAAGTCCTGCGGCTCACTCTGTGATGTTGCCGGCCAGGGCATCCTCGAACTCCATGTCGATGTCCCGGAGGCGGGACTCTGTCCTGGCCCTGAGGTCTCGCAGGGACAACCCCGTGTCCACCACAAACTCCCTGCGAGCTTCCTCGAGGCACTCAGCCCGCCTCAACGCCCGACGCATGGAGAACTCCGCCCTGACCATGGTGAGCCGCTCCTCTTCCGCCCGCTGCCGCTCCGCACCTATCCGCTGGACCAACTGTTCCCACACGGAAGACACTGCCATCCCAGGGTTCCCCTGCCCTCCGGCCGATGCCTGCCCCTCTGATCTTGATGGCCCCGAGCCATGATGCCTCCCACGTCGAGCCTGCTGCTGCCTCCGACGCCACTGCCTCTGCCAGCACGACGGCATCCAGGCTGATGGAATCCACCGATGCCGTCGTGCACGTGCCCTGCCAGATGATGCCGGCACATCCTCCATCTGCAGGGGGACAGTTGCTGGTGTGTCCACCCCTGCTGGACCTTCGACTCCCGACTGTGGCAGGGATGGGGTCCCCACCGAGCTGGCTGCGTTGGTCGGGGCAGGTCCACAGGGGGCCCTGGTGGCATCTGGGCCGGAAGACGGCATGGAGCACGACTGGCGCATAGCCTCCACAGAGGAGGAGAGGGTCGCCAGAAGGCCACACACATGTAGGAAACCCCCGACCATGGCGGCTCCCAAATGGTTCACGTACGCACGGTGCTCTTCGTGATGATGTGCATGCTCCTCCCGGGAAGCATGCACCTCATCACGAATGCCAGCCGTGCGCAACGCGACACCAATCAGGACCCTCTCCACACGGCCAGGGGTCCCCTCGTCCGCAGGTAGAGGAGTGTCAGATGACATGGACATCTCCCCTACCTGCGGACGGGCCTGGGATGGGGCATCCCTGCTGGTGCATGGTGGTGCAGTCACAGTGTCAGGGACAGTGACATGCACAGGCACCTCCACGGCGACCTGTGCTGCCTCCTGCCCCTGGCCCTGGACTGCACCACTTGCACCAGCGGGGATGCCCCCACCAGGCCCCATGTGTGGCTCAGTAGCGGCCTCCTCCCCCTCTGTGGAAACCACCAACCTGGATGTCTCCACGCCGTCTTCCGCCGGTGCAAGCCCCTGTGGGGGCTCACCCACCCCTTCCGCTGCAGCCGTGGCGGCATCCCCGCCGCTCTGCTCCACAGCGCCTTCTCCGCCCTCTTCTTCACTTGCCACTGTGTAGAGGGAGACATAGAACACAAGCATCAGGGTACTGTACAATGGTCCCCTAGACAGGAAGCAACAGCAGATGAGTGGCACTGTCATACATCACTTCCATCATGTCCCGCCACAACACATGGGTCAGTGCAGGCAAAACACATACAGTAACAGGCATGGCGCATGCCATGGACATTGGCATACATGACCAAGGGACTCATGATTCATACAATGTTGGTTTCAAACTCACATGCATCATGGGTCTTGCCATCACATGCACACACCTCACCGTAGTTCCATCCATCTGGCCTCGTACACCACAGACGCAGTGGATACAAGGATGACTAGGCTGCATCAGTGAATCTGAACATTGTCACAGACATGTGTCATGCATCCATGGCAGTTACAAGTCACAGACACGTAGTTCAGACACACACACATGGGCACCATACGTGTACATGGGACCAGCACCCATCCCTCACCCCCACCCATGTCCAGGGACAGAGACTGCCATGCTTCCATGTGTCCATTCCGCACAGAGCCCCCCATGTTGCAATAGAACACATGCACCAACCATGTGGTTCACACATCACTGTACTCACATGCCTGACCATGATGTCCCTGCACACACACATACGTACATGGCCTATGTCACACATACAGGCAGGTATCAGACAACCAGCACACTGCAACATGCCCTGTCTCACACAGTAATGCTTGGCCACTTACCGGCCAACTCCAGATGGATCTGCCTCCGAAGGATCTGGGCGTGGAGCGCTGGGTCTACGCGTTCCAGGACCCTCATCTCGATGTCACTCAGGCGTGCCCGGCCCCCCTCCGCGAGGCGCCGGGCCTTATTGAGGGTCCTGGACCTCAAGTCCTCCCAGCGCTTCTTGATGTGCTTGATGTCGCGGGTTGCCACCCCCTCCGCGTTGATGGCAACCACTACATCGTCCCAGATCCTCTCCCATCCTTCCTTGTTGGCGCGTGGTCTTCCGAAGAGGGCATCATAATGCCCCAGGACATGCTCCACCAGGACACCAACTTCCTTCTCACTGAAGCTGGTGGCCCTCTGCCTCTCTGGCTGGGGGTCGCCACTGGTCTCAGATGGTGCTTGCCCCGACATGGCGACCCCCGAGGCAGGCGTGGGTGGGCAACTGGGTCCTGGGGCTGGGCTGTGGAGCGATGGTATCCCAGTCGGGAGTCTACTGTTCCAGCAGGGGTCGACACAGCAACTGGACCCCTGCAGATGGCTGATGTGCAGGCACCAAATGGCAGGGCACGGTGGCAGCAGGCAGGCAGGCAGGCAGCAGCAGATGGCACGTGGGAGGCTGCTCGGGGCACTGGGGGGCAGTGAATCGGCCTACTGGGCAGGAGCGTGGTCTTCCGTGTGTATTCGTGGCCAGCTTGATACGGAGTGATTTGGCACGTGAAAAATCTGCACGTCAGCGTGTAATTCGAGGAAAGGCCCGTAGCGCGTAAGCGCGTCTGCACGCATACGCATTTTCATTGGACAGAAGGCCCTCAGCGCGTGAGCGCGTCTGTGACTTGTCGTGCGAGGGTGTATCCCTCATTGCACGTGATGACAGAACACACGTGGATTACAATCAATCGCGTGTGAAAGTTCACGCCACCCCGGAACACACGTACCCAGGCTAATCGCGTGTGGAAAACTGCACGTCCGCGTGTAATGTGCGTAATCGCGCGTGAAAAACTGCACGTCCGCGTGTAATGCGCGTAATCGCGCATGAAAAACTGCACGTCCGCATGTGACGTGAGGCGCGCGTGCGTTTCCCTCAGCACGGGTTAAAGGTGAGCGGGCCCAGCAGTTCGCTGTACGTGCCTTCCGTGGAGACCGACGTGTGTTGCTGCTTCCAGTTGTTCCGCGCGCCATCTACTTCACAGCTCTCAAGGACGTATCTCTTCTTTTGGCGGGGGTATTGGCTACGCGTGTTTTTCTGCATCGCGCTAGTCAGACGGTGAGTCGCAAACGCTCCTTTTCCCACTGCGGGTGCCCCTGTGTATTGCACCCATTTTCGATGTCATCGTAGCCTGCGTGTCCCACGCGTACGCGTTATTCGTGTTACTGGGTGCCACCGCGTACTGCGGGAGGTCAAATCCACGCACGTAGGCTGCAGGGTTGCGTGCACGGTTTTACTGCAGTTTTGGGGTGCCTGAGCATTGCGTGACCCGTCACCACATCACCGGGGTCACATACAGCCTTGCAGGTGCAGGGGGGCTGTTAACATCTTGCTTCCCACCCCCTTCATCCCAATTGCCCAGGACAATTGTGGTGTACACCTCCCATTGGCACCACTCCATCTGTGCCAGCACTATTACATCTGTGCCATGGTTGGGAGGCCACCAAAGGTGAGGGGCGCCTCAGCTGGGCGTACTCCTCGTGGCGGGCGTGGTCGGGGACGTGGCCGTGGTGACCAGGGAGAAGGGGGACTCCAGGGTGTCCAGGGCAGCCACAGAGGGGGAAGAGGCAGGGCTGCGCCACTTGAGCACAATGTTGTGCCATGTGTCGGTGCAGCCATGCCACCACCCCCTGTGGTTCCGGGGGATGCAGCTCCTGCATCTGGCACTGGCACCCGTATGACCCAGCAGTCCGTTCCATCGACTGCCACGGGCCCAAGGGTAGCGGTAGCTGCAGGTGCAGCTGTGGACACCGCCACCCAGGCTCAGGGTCTGCCAGCGCAGGCTGCGTTGGCACTTGAAGAGCCCTTGGTAGATCTCCAACAGGCCAGGGGGGAAACCATAGGGGCACGCCGGGCTGCTCAGACCAAGACACGTGTCCCTGGGGCAGTCATGTCATCTGCTGCCCCGAACAGCCGGGTGTTGGCAAGTGCAGGGGCAGATGCACCCAACAGCACCCCGGTTGTGAGTCTGCCAACCAGGACCGTTGCGGTCAATGACCCTGCCACAGCTGATGTTGCTGCGCAGGGTCCATTAGTGGGCACCCAGCTGCCACTGACACAAGTCAGGCCTTTGGTCATCCCTCCACCTGCCACTCCCTCGGCTCAATCCACCGAACCCACTGGCCATACTGGTCAGGGCGGCATTAGCCAGCCAGGGTCTGCGCCACAGTCCAAGAGGAGGAAGGTTGCACCTGCAGCACAGGCTGGGACCCCACACACAGCCACGACCTCCTGCACGTCGAGGAAGAAGCCTTTCTGTAAGCAGGAACTGGACTTCCTCGTGGACTACGTGCGGGGACACAGCCGTGACATGCTAGTGGGTGCCAATAGTCAGACTACGGCTGCCCAACGTGACACCCACTGGAAGCATGTTGCGGAACATGTCAGTTCATTCGGCCATGAGGTGCGCACAGCGCAGGAGTGCAAAAAGCGCTGGAATGACATCAAGCGCAGCACTAAGTTGCGGAGTTCATACCACCAGAATTGGTCGAAGGTGTGGGAGAGATGCTGGACTTTGATGCCCAGTCCAGTGAGTGTTGAAGCCTAGTTGTTGAGGACGTGTGTGTTTCACTTGTGGGATGTGTTGTGCATGATTGCTGCTACATGTGACGTGTACATGGTTCTGAGGTGTAAGTAATGCAATGCTACCGTCATGCATGTCTCCTCTGCCTGCATGCGGGACTCCATGTGGGCATGCTCCCTTGCCCCTCCTCCGCCACTCTGCACCCCAGTTCCACCTTTGCACTGGTCTGCTACATTCTTGCCAATGTGTAGTTTCTTGTTCATGTGTCCTGTGTAGATGCTAACTTCCAGCTTAGAAACTGCCAGACATATGCCGTGTGGTACAGCCTTAGTACTCGATGCAGGGTATCCCACTTGTACTGTGCATGGGTCAGATGTCCCGCAGGGACATGAGTGCCCATTCATGCTCCATGTGCATTGCACGCATGCCCCTATGTGTCCTTGACTGGATGAGCACTGTAATATGAGTCCTTGGTTACATACATTGCCTGCCATATTATCGGCCTCCCCATGTCAACTGTGGCTCAGTCCTGCGTTGCACACATGTTTAGGCAATGACAATCTGTGTGGCTCACAGGCCTCAGCCTGGTCAATGGCCAATGACTCTGTCCAACTCTTGTCGTGTCTTCTTCACACGTGGCTGGCCTCCGGATCTCCCATCATGTGTCCTGGCCACTGTCCTAGCATCATTAGCAGTGTTGTAATTTGATTCACATTAAGCTGTTGATGCCAGTCAACACTGCTTGTCAATACACAGGTGTATGGGCAGCCTTTTGATACCATGCTAGGCATCCCTGCTTTGGTACTGGGTTGGAGGGGTGCTTGGCTGCTAGACATGGTACACATTGAATACACAATGCACGTGATGTCTGAATTTGACATTGCACTGCCTTCACATTTCCTGGCACACACCATGGAGTGCTTGTACATGTAGGTAGTGAGTGGCGTACACATTTTCAGCACTGCATAGACCCACTTCCATGCAAACTGCCACCTTTCAACAGGTCTGATCACAGTGGCTATTCTAAGTAGACCCAGCATGCATGGCAGGTTATATGTTGTGTGTCACATGTCTGCCGGATGCCTTTGCTGTCGGTGTGTGTGTGTGTTGTGTGCTTCTGACATGTGTAGTGACCTTTTCCTCTCTATTTTTCAGGTGATGACGCAATGGATGCAGAGGATGGTGTTGTCACGCCAGACACAGGGTTGGTAAGACCACATCAACCCGGCACTAGTGGGGGTCGTGGGGTGGTAGGCCACGAAAACCCCCAAGTGCTGCAGTCCATCCTGTCTCTGGCTGCCTATGAGTCCAGCCTTGATGACGACTCTGACGTCCATGTTGAGTTGGATGACCATCAAGTCCATGTGTCAGGGGTGAGTGATTCTGATGTGGACACTCCTCTGTCTGCGACACCTGCACTGAGGGATCAGACAGTCTTGGTTCCTCCGCCCGTGGTGGATCGGGACGCAGGGTCACCCTCCACACCAGTCACTGATGTGCCTGGGACATCACGTCGACGGGGGCATGTAGTCGTGCAGCCGCAGGCGGTGCCAACACAGCGAGGACCTCCGGTCCTTGGGTCCCGCAGGGGTCAAGCCCGGCAACGCGGTCGCCGCGCGCAACCGCTGTATACTGAGTGGGAGCAAGACATGACTGCCAATTCCGAACGGCAGGGGGCAGCAATGGAGAACATCGCTGAGAGCATGGAGCGTGTGGCCCGATCTGTGCTCCCCCCTGCTAGGCAGGTGCTTCTCCAGCAGCAGGCGGCACGGTCCACGGCCCGCTCGCTCAGGCTGGGCATGGCGGCCTCAGACAGGGCACGCCAGGCTGAAATGTCGTCTCTGCGTCAAGCAATTTCTGCTCACGCAGAGGCGCACATGGATGCCCTGAGGGAGGAGTATGCCTCCCTCAGATCCACTCTGGGTGTCCTTATGATGTCCCAGAGGCAGCAGGCAGAGGAGAGGTTTGCACAGCTTGAGCGCACCATCTCGGCTGAGCTACAGGCTTGCCGGGAGGTGCAGCGGTTGTCCAGCCAGGCCTTGCAGGAGGAACTCCGTGTCACACGTGCTACCTTGCAAGAGGAAGCACGTGTATCACGTGAGGTTCTGCATGCAGACCTATGTAACATCGCCACACAGAACCAGGCTGACCTGTCCGGCAGACTTGCTGCCGACGAGGGGCAAGCTGCGGCTAGGCGTGGCCAGGCTACTGTGCCACGTCCTCCTTTCCAGGATGAGCCAGACTCGGACGACCATCTATCTCCCACATAGGTCGTGCTGTGCAGGCGTTGAGCCCATGGAGGTATTTTTTTTTGGCTCAGCATCATCGCATGTGGATGTTGAGCAGCACCCTGTACCTCCCCCCTCCTGGGTGCCTCCCCTCCCCCCCGGGTCGTATGTGGCCATTTTTGATTTTTCGTTTAGTTTAGTTAGTTAAGTTTCTGTTTGATAGTTAGTTTAAATAGGTAATGTAGGTTTTCCATAGTTAGTGTAATTAGTTAATAGTTGAGTTAGTTTAAAATTTGTAGTCTATTGTGCTTTCATGTGACAGTGCGGTGCCTTGTGGTTTTTGAAGGCATCCACTGTCTGTTCCAGCTGGGCCCTTCATGGTTGTCTTGTGTATGTGTTTGCTGCTTGGGTTCCTTGACTCACATATGCCACTCCTGCCTCCCTTATCCATGGGCTCGCAAGGATGGTTCGGTGTTACAGAATTTTACACAAGGGCTTTGGACTGTCATATCTGTGGCATGTCTGGTGCTTTGTGACTTGTGTTGACACCCCTAGTGGGGATGATTTAGGTGTAATTGTCCACTGTTCAGCTTTTGCTAGATGGGGTGTGTCATGATTAATGTGGACATTGATTGCTATGCATTGTGTATTATGTCTCATTTCTTTCCTGTACACGTGCCTGTTGCAATTCATGCTGTAGATAGTGTTCCACACTTTGGAAGTCAAAGACGGACTGATGGTGTGATTTGTGATGTGACTCTCTGACATGGTCAAGTAATGAGATGCCTGATGAGACACACACAGATCACTTTCATGCATTAATCATTTGTTCCATGCACTTTCTGCAGGGGGATGAGGCACCAGAGCACCTTTGGCAGCAGACATGGCCCATTGGACGACGGAATTCCTGACCCATTTGTTGGTGCCCACATGCACATGTGTGCACGAGCAGAGCCACAGTGATTGCAGACCCAAATCCTAGAACTGCTGACATGTTCCAAGGAACTCCAGGCAAGGTGAGCATCACAGGGGGGCCACGACACAGCAAAGCTTGCACCAGGCGAGTTGCACATGCAGGCTTAGTCACAGCACTGAGAGTGAGCTTAGACGAATATTGGTGTTGAAGCACACAATGCAGCTCAGATGTGTTTGTGGACTGATGGCTGTTGATAGTAGGGTTGTCTGGGACACATGCAGGGGCAGTGGCACATACCCTGCGGTACACCAAGGTTCATTGAGGCTCTTGTATCAACCATGTAGCCTTCAGAGACATGGAAAGGGGCAGCTCACAGGGACATACAGCAAGGGACATACTTGGGTGCAGTGCATGTCTATTCCACGTACTTCATGATAAATGCACTGCCAACTTTGTTTTGGTCATGGTGGTACGCAACTTGCTCTGTAGTCATGGCTTGCCATATGGGTCTGTCTGCTTACCCAGGGAACATTGCATGTTGTGTGAATTGTGACACATTGGTGTTCCATTTGCCACGCACCCACCAGCGCCTGACTCACTGCATTGACTGTGTATGACCCGTCACAGGGGTGATGTTATATATGGGTACGAAGCATCGAGCACTGATTGTCTGTTTGTAGAGTAGTTTGTTGCTATGGGGCATGTTTTGTGTTGTGTTTTCGTGTAATTGGCACATACAGGTTGTTGACTGTGTCTCTCTTTGCAGCATTGGAGTGCTCCTGTAACCGGCCCTGAGAGTGCGCAGGCAGGAGGCCAGCACTCAAAACCAGAGCTAAGTGTCTTGTTGTTTTCCTTACAAACTGCCCTGCATAGGCTTGCTGGGGAGTGTACTGATGCACGGATGTATGTGTGTTCCTATTTGGTATGTTTTTTTCCCTAATCACCTGTGATCCTATACAATTATGAAACCTGTACCCTCTACCCGGTGTTCCTGCTTCCCGTGCCTATCCAAGCAACGTTCCCTGACCCTCTTTCCCCACTGGGGTTGCGGATGCCTGTGTAAGCCCCGAACTTGCAGGCGCCAAAACCCTAGAGGGGGTGGTTGGTTCGTACCACTCCTGAGCCTGGACTACAGAATGTCATGACAATGATGTCCAAGTTTGTTTGGATTGTGTATGTGTTCATGCAGGTTGTACATTTTTGTGCATTCCCTAGTTTCATGTGTCATTCCTCCTCCCCTCACCTGCCACTCATTCCAGTCATCCAGTGTGTCTACACCTGTCCCGACTGCATATCCCTGACCCTCATTCCCCACCATGATCTCAGCGGCCTGTGTGAGTTTGACCTTGCAGGCACCCGGGACATGGTGTGGATGGTTGTTTCATGAGACTCCCGCGCCTGTACAGGGGACCTGTGACAGTACACATCCATTCATTGTGCATCATCCTATGTCATGTACCACACATGTCTCACATCCTGTCGTGACATTGTTCTGCTGTGCTACCTTGGTTGTTGCATCATTGTGGTAGTACTTGGCGTTTGTGAGGTACTGCTACGTCAAGTCATCTACTGGAGGGTGTTTGGGTTCATTTTCATGCCTTGGATTTTGTGATTTTGTAAATGAGTGTGGATTCTGAGGGTTCAGGCATCTTTTTACACACAAGGTGGGAGATGGACACGAAGGGTAAAGGTGATCCTGTGGCCAGGTGGAAATGAGGGTTGGAGGCTCCATGACCCAGGTGCAGTTGTTCAGCGGGTCATGGTCATTTGCGCGGGAGGGGGGGGTTGTTGTTGATAGTTGCATTGCCCTGCAGTGTGATGGGAACTCTGACATTGTAATGTTGTTGTCCTATGTACATGTTGTGTTCTGCTGATCAATGCCTGTTCATGTGTTGTGTTTTCCTTTCAGGTGCGAGGGGATAGTTGTGGTTTGACATGCTGGGGTGTACACATGGTGGATGTTCACATGTGATGTGTAGGGAACACTGATGGTCACTTGAGTGCACATGCATATGTGGAGTGCATGTCCCTGCAGAACCACACACTTGCACTCGGATGCACTCCATGTACTCCCACCCTTGCATAGCCACGTGTACACTGTTTGCCTTCTGGTGCCCACTGTGTCCCGGCAGCACATGTTCTGAGACCGATTATGGTTCCAGTACATGCCAAAAATGTGATGTTTGATGTAGTCTGTCACTTAGATGTGATGCTCAGGGTGTGCATCACACGCAATGGCTGTTCACTGTGCTGTGCGCTGAGCAGTGAGATGCAGGAGTGGGACACTGCACACATGAGCTGCAGTGTTGATTTTGCAATGCATAATGTGCATATGGACAGGCATTCATTGTGATGTTACGTCTACGACTGTTGCAATGCATTTGGAAACGACTTATTTTGGGTGGGACATTTTGTTGGTCTGTCATTTCATCTGATTCCGGGTCAGGCATCATTGTCCGATGCCACTGTACATTTAGTACATGGCAATGTGTACCTTATTGTTCCTGCGTCAGTGTATGGGTATTGCTTGCCATGGCATGTTGATGTTTGGGAGGGTTTGAGTGACATGACAGTGATGGCCATGGCCTGTTTTGCAGGTGTGTGTGATGCACACCTTGCATGTCCAGGTCATCCGCTTCTCAGAGCAACTAGCTGGGGGTATGTTTCTCTCCGCAGCAGGGCCCTCCCCCTGGAACAGACTTCCTGGCTGACTTGAACTTGAGGGGAACCATCTCCAGTTCTGGAAGCACCTCAAGACCTTCCTCTTTGCTTCTGCTTACTCTCTGCCTCTCCCTTGCAGAATTCTTCACTGGAACTGCACAGGAGCTGCTACTGGGACACTCTCACCAACCTCGGTCCCTGGCCCAGCCACTGTCCACTTGCACTGCCACCCTGGCAACCCCTGCACTGCAGTACTGTCTCTCTATCCCTACAGCCCTCCCTTCCCAGCACTTGTCTGCACTTATCTTTGCAGTTGCCACCAGGCGACCTATGTATTATTCTTTTGGCCTACTTCCCCTGTACTGGACTCCCCCCCACCCTTCCCCTTGCACTTTTCCCTTCCCCCTACCCCTGCACTTGCACAATCTCAATGACACCTGGCCTAGTAGTACCGTTCTCTGTGTTCCCGTGTTCCCCCCCCCCCTGCCTCATTGGGCCTTGGAATACTTGTGTATGGGCCATGTCATGTCACATGTCATATGTGTGCATTTTGGTTGCACAGGATAGCTTGTGTTTAAGTAGCTAGGGATGCAGACGATGTGGCACTTCCATGGCAACTATCTCAGGGTGGTAGGGTTGTGACAGTTGACTGTCACTTTGTCATCATCGATTGTCACCTGGTATGTGCCAGGCCTGTGTGCACTCCGCAGGGGTGGGAGTTTAGGTGAAAAATGTGGCCACAAGCTGGGTCCGGGCTTCCTCGCCACGTGCCCTGTCCCCTCCCATGGGCAGCGCCTGTGCCTGTGGTTGGGGATGTGGGGGCACCACCATGTCCACCGGGACGCCCTGCCGTGTTGCAACATTGCGCAGGACACATGCTGCCACAATGATCCTGCACACTACTGGTGGTGCATAGAGTAGTTGCCCACCAGAGCGGTCAAGGGAGCGGAAACGTGACTTGAGCACTCCGAATGTGCGCTCCACTATGCCCCTGGTTGCAATATGGGCGGCGTTGTATCTTACCTGGGGTGGTGTGGTGGGGTTCCGGATTGGCGTCATCATGTGGTTGCTCAGAGGGTAGGCACTGTCCCCTGGGGAGGTGATAATAATTGAGATTATTAGGGTTGGGATATTTGTCTGTGTGTGACTTGCATGCATGTGCAAGGGCATTTGTACTGACCTAGGAGCCATGTGTCGCCATGCTGCCCAGCTTCCAGGGCCCGGCTCAGGGCGGACATTCTGTATATGAAACTGTCATGGGTGGAGCCAGGGTAGTTTGCATAGACAGAGGTGATGATTCCCTTTGCATCGCATACCACCTGTACATTGATGGAATGCCAGTGCTTGCGGTTTCGGTAGATGTGCTCAGTGGCCCTAGGTGGACGTAGGGCCACATGGGTGCAATCTATGGCACCGAGCACTTTGGGGAAGTGTGCCACCCTGAAAAAATCAAGGACAACGGCCTGCCTTTCTGCGGGTGTTCTGGGCATGTATATGTGCCTGCGGACTGAGGGGCGCGCTGTCATGATTGCCAGTGCCTGGTGTAGGCAGCGTGACTGCGTGGCCTGTGAGACCCCCCCCACTATGGCAGTGGTCCGCTGAAACGACCCAGTGGCCAAAAAATGCAAGACATTGAGCAGCTTCTCCAAGGGGCTCAATGCTTGGGAGCAAAGGGTGGGGGATGTGAGGTCATCTTCCCACTCCCTGACCAGGTCTAGGATGATATGGTGTGGAAACCTATACCTGCCGTAGACCTGGTCGTCAGGCATCCCAAAAAGGCTTGTCCGTGGTTCAAAAATGCGTGCCCTGGCTATTCTCCTCCTCCTGCGGTGTCCCACAATCAGTGCAGCAACAAATGGGGCATTCATCGTCGCTGTATATACGCGTTTGTTGTTTGCGCGCACTTTTATGCTGTGCGCGGGCGCGGGACGCCTCCGTGTGGGCGGACTCGTTGGTTTCCCGTATTCGGGTGTCATCGTGTGTGATCGGAGGGGAGCGAGCGTACACGCGATTGGCCTGGGTACGTGTGTTTCGGGGTGCGCGGGTAGTTCCACACGCCATTGGCCTGGGTACGTGTGTTCCGGGGTGCCGTGAACTTTCACACGCGATTGGCTGAAATCCACGTGTGTTCTGTCATCACGTGCAATGAGGGATACTCCCTCGCACGTCACGTCACAGACGCGCTCACGCGCTGAGGGCCTTTGGTCCAATGAAAATGCGTATGCGTGCAGACGCGCTTACGCGCTAAGGGCCTTTCCTCGAATTACACGCTGACGTGCAGATTTTTCACGTGCCAAATCACTCCGTATCAAGCTGGCCACGCGTAAGCACACGGAAGACCAGGCTCCTGCCCAGAAGGCCGAACTACTGCCCCCCAGAGCCCCGAGCACGCTCCCACCTGCCATCTGCTGCTGCCTGACTGCCTGCTGCCCATGTGCCCTGCCATTTGCTGCCTGCACATCAGCCAGGGGTGCTGTTGGTGTGACCACCCCTGCTGGAACCAAAGACTCCCGACTGGGATTCCATCGCTCCACAGCCCAGCCCCAGGACCCAGTTGCCCACCCACTCCTGCCTCTGGGGTTGTCATGTCGGGGCAAACTCCATCTGTGACCACTGACAACCCCCGGCCAGAGAGGCAGAGGGGCACCAGCTTCAGTGCCACCGAAGTTGGTGTCCTGGTGGAGCAAGTCCTGGGGCAGTATGATGCCCTCTTCGGAAGTTCCCGCGCCGACAAGGAAGGACGGACTCGGATCTGGACTGACATCGTGACTGCCATCAACGCGGAGGGGGTGGCAGTCCGCGACTTCCAACATGTCAAGAAGCGCTGGGAGGACTTCAGTTCCAGGACCCTGAACAAGGCCCGGCGCCTCTTGAAGGCAGCGGATGCCAAGGGGCGCCGGGGCCACTTGTCGGAAGAACAGATGGGGGTCCTGGAACACATATCCCCAGCGCTCCACGTCCAGGTCCTTGAGAGGCAGACCCGTCTGGAGTCGAGCAGTGAGTGTACATGCATCCTGATTGTGAGCAGTGCGTGTGGTGATTGTTCAGTAGTGTGCAGGTTGCACATCTGTTTGTATGGGGTCGAGTATGGGTGCGGGTGTACAGGTCCGTGGGGCTGACACATGCGAGGGCTGTAATGTGTGAGACATGGATGGTGCCTGTGTGTGTGGGCTTGCATGCCAAATGCAGTTGTGTGGGCACACAAGTTTGTATGAATGTGTATGTGAGTAGACATGTCCGTGATGTCACGCATGTATGTTGTTTTCAGCTGCATGTATCAGCGCTGTGTACATGTGCATGTGTGTGTATTTGACAAGGGTGCAACTGTGATGCAACATGGATGCATGTGACAGCGGTATGTGGAAGCCTGATGGGCAGATGTGACATGGATGCCCGTCTGAACAGTGCGACACTTGGCAGAGGTGTAGACATGCATGCAAGTGTGGTGGTGTGTGTACATGTGTGGTGCACTTCCTGTGTTGCATGTGATGTCTGGCTCACCTTTGGCTGCTCATGCTGTTGTATGTGTATGGATGGTGTTGGCAGTTGCGATATGGCTGTGGTATGGCTCGTGTGTGCGAGTTGTAATGACATGTGTGTTGGGGATCGTGATGACATGTCTGAGGTTTGCCAATGCCACTCATGTACAACTGTCATGTGTGTATGTGTCCATTGTACATTGCCCTGATGCGTGTGTTTTGTTTCTCCCTGTCTGCAGCGTCAACTGATGAAGAGGGCGGAGAAGGTGCTGTGGAGCACAGCAGCGGGGATCCCACCGCCAGCCGGAGACGCAAGGCCCAGCTCCCCCCCCATGTTGTCATCTCGTCGGGGAGTGAGGAGTCCGGTGCCGCGTCCCAGGCCGCAGCTGCCGGGGGGAGGTCCAAGAGGCGGAGGTTGCAGTTGGACTCCTCGGCAGCAGAAGGGGCAGCTGGGACCCCACAGGGCCCAACGGGGGAAGATGGCACAGAGTCATCCAGGTTGGTGGGGGGTTTGGTGGAGGAGGAGGCCGTGCAAGCACCAGAGACGGGGTCTGGGGGTGGGGATCCCACTGGTGCTAGTGGTGCAGTGCAGGACCAGGGACAGGAAGCAGCACAGGCCGCCGCGGAGGTGCCTGTGTGCAATCCTGTCCCTGATCCTGTCCCTGCATCATCTTGCACCAGCAGGGATGCCTATGTCCAGACCAGTTTTCAGGCAGGGGATGAGCTGACGTCAACTGGCCTTCCTCTGCCTGCGGACGTGGCTATCCAGGCCCGGGTTGAGCCTGTCCTGGCTGGTGTGGCGTTGCGTCAACAGGCCATGCGAGGTGACCTGCAGTCTTTTCATGAAGAGACTGCACGTCATCTCGAATGGCTCGTTGACCACGTCAGCCTGCTGGGACAGGTCACCCAGGCCGGATTCCTCCGTCTGATGGGGCTTGCCACGACCCCCTCCTCAGCTGGACCCCCTACGCGCCAGTCGTCCTCTGTGCCATCTTCCCACCCATCAGTCACCTGGGTGCCCTGTGGAGCTGCCTCTGACGGTGCGGCCAGGCTGGTGGAGGAGGCATCCCTGCCACAGTCGGGAGTCGGACGTCCAGCAGGGGTGGCCACGTCAACGACTGCACCCCAGCCGGCGGAGGATGTGCAGGCGGCAGGAGGCAGTGCAGGGGCAGAGGCACAGCAGCAGCAGCACCATGGTGGGAGCCATGAAGGCTCGGGGCCTTCGACATCGGAGGGGCAGGCATCGGCCGGAGGGCAGGAGGACCCTGGACAAAAAGTGTCTTCCGTGTGGCAGCGGTTGGGCCACGCCATAGATGCGGAGCGGCAGCGGGCGGAAGAGGCACGGCTCTCAATGGTCAGGGCGGAGAACTCCATGCAGAGGGCCCTGAGGCGGGCCGAGTGCCTCGAGGCAATCCGCAGGGGTTTGGAGGTGGACACGTCGACGGCCCTGCGGACCCTCGGGGCCATGGAGGAGGACCGCCTCCGGGACATTGAGGAGGAGTTCGATGATGCCCTGGCCCGGCACATCCAGAAGTGAGCCGTGGAACTAGCCCGCTGCCCTTGTACATAGTTATGTAGGTAGTGTTAGGTTTCATTTTTGTTTTTGTTTCATTTGGACCTTTTGGACATTGGCCACATTTTTGTATATATTTTTTTTATTAGTTAGTGTAGTTAGATAGGTTTCCTTTATTTTGTTGGGATAATAGACCCTGGCTTCTTGCATTGTAGACTTGTACATACTTTCTTTTTTAACATTCTCCATGGATCAATGGCTTTTATTTTTATTTCCCATTGGATTTTGTTTTGTGGACATTGACTTTGTACAACATTACTTTGGATTTCAATATATTTTTATTTTTTTTATTTTGAACGGACATGCTTCTTTTCATTTTTTTACATTCACATTTCTGTTTCTTCATTTTTGATTCTATTGATGTTTCCTTTAATACATTATTTTTTTGTTGAACTTCAATGTGTGGTATCTCATTGTTTTCATGCATTTCATGTTATGTGTTTTGAGATTCACTGACACCCATTGGGTGTATGTGAGGGACATGTGTTTGTTTCGGAACTTCCAATTGGTGTTCTGTGATGTGATTGCAAATTATGAGTGGGTGGATGCAATACTCGGGTGGGTGTTTTGCATTTGGGGGCTGACCATAGAGACCAGGGTTCTGGATTGTGATGACATGTTGGGTGGGGAACATGAGTTGGACATGGGTGGGGGCCTGGTGGAGGCTGCCCCTGCACTGCTGGGGGGTGGGGGTGCAAGGGGACATGAGTGGGACATGGTTGGGGGCCTGCTGACAGGTGCCCCACAGTGCTGGGGGGTGGGGGTGCAGGGGGACATGAGTGGGGGCCTGCTGGGGGCTGGGGGTGCAAGGGGACATGAGTGGGACATGGTTGGGGGCCTGCTGGCAGGTGCCCCACAGTGCTGGGGGGTGGGGGTGCAAGGGGACATGAGTGGGACATGGTTGGGGGCCTGCTGGCAGGTGCCCCACAGTGCTGGGGGGTGGGGGTGCAAGGGGACATGAGTGGGACATGGTTGGAGCCTGCTGGCAGGTGCCCCGCAGTGCTGGGGGGTGGGGGTGCAAGGGGACATGAGTGGGACATGGTTGGGGGCCTGCTGGCAGGTGCCCCACAGTGCTGGGGGGTGGGGGTGCAGGGGGACATGAGTGGGGGCCTGCTGGGGGGTGGGGGTGCAAGGGGACATGGTTGGGGGCCTGCTGGCAGGTGCCCCACAGTGCTGGGGGGTGGGGGTGCAGGGGGACATGAGTGGGGGCCTGCTGGGGGGTGGGGGTGCAAGGGAACATGTTTGGGGGCCTGCTGGCAGGTGCCCCACAGTGCTGGGGGGTGGGGGTGCAGGGGGACATGAGTGGGGGCCTGCTGGGGGGTGGGGGTGCAAGGGGACATGAGTGGGACATGGTTGGGGGCCTGGTGGCAGGTGCCCCACAGTGCTGGGGGGTGGGGGTGCAAGGGGACATGAGTGGGGGCCTGCTGGGGGGTGGGGGTGCAAGGGGACATGAGTGGGACATTGTTGGGGGCCTGGTGGAGGCTGCCCCTGGTGACTGGGGGGGTGGGGGTGGTGGGAGACATGGGTGGGGGCCTGGTGGAGGCTGCCCCTGGTGACTGGAGGGGTGGGGGTGGTGTGAGACATGGGTGGGGGCCTGGTGGAGGCTGCCCCTGGTGACTGGAGGGGTGGGGGTGGTGGGAGACATGGGTGGGGGCCTGGTGGAGGCTGCCCCTGGTGACTGGGGGGGTGGGGGTGCTGGGAGACATGGGTGGGGGCCTGGTGGAGGCTGCCCCTGGTGACTGGAGGGGTGGGGGTGGTGGGAGACATGGGTGGGGGCCTGGTGGAGGCTGCCCCTGGTGACTGGAGGGGTGGGGGTGGTGGGAGACATGGGTGGGGGCCTGGTGGAGGCTGCCCCTGGTGACTGGGGGGGTGGGGGTGCTGGGAGACATGGGTGGGGGCCTGGTGGAGGCTGCCCCTGGTGACTGGAGGGGTGGGGGTGCTGGGAGACATGGGTGGGGGCCTGCTGGGGGGTGGGGGTGCAAGGGGACATGTGGCTTGGCTGGGGGGCATGCCCATGGTGGATGGGCTGCCTGCGGGACATGACCAGGGGTGCAGGGTATTCCCCTGTGGTGTGGGCTGCCTGCAGAGGTCGTGGAGGGGGTAGAGGGGAGACCTGGGAGGACCCACACTGGCAATTCACCTCTTCAACTTCCCGCACACCCACGTAATACACTGCCCCACTCGCACAGGCCCAATCGCGTGTAGTATTTCTCGCGCACCCCTGAAATCCACGTACCCAGCCCAATCGCGTGTAGTATTTCTCGCGCACCCCTGAAATCCACGTACCCAGGCCAATCGCGTGTAGTATTTCTCGCGCACCCCTGAAATCCACGTACCCAGCCCAATCGCGTGTAGATTTTCTCGCGCACCCCTGAAATCCACGTACCCAGCCCAATCGCGTGTAGAATTTCTCGCGCACCCCTGAAATCCACGTACCCAGCCCAATCGCGCGTAGAATTTCTCGCGCACCCCTGAAATCCACGTACCCAGGCCAATCGCGTGTAGTATTTCTCGCGCACCCCTGAAATCCACGTACCCAGGCCAATCGCGTGTAGAATTTCTCGTGCACCCCTGAAATCCACGTACCCAGGCCAATCGCGTGTAGAATTTCTCGCGCACCCCTGAAATCCACGTACCCAGCCCAATCGCGTGTAGATTTTCTCGCGCACCCCTGAAATCCACGTACCCAGGCCAATCGCGTGTAGAATTTCTCGCGCACCCCTGAAATCCACGTACCCAGCCCAATCGCGTGTAGAATTTCTCGCGCACCCCTGAAATCCACGTACCCAGGCCAATCGCGTGTAGAATTTCTCGCGCACCCCTGAAATCCACGTACCCAGCCCAATCGCGTGTAGAATTTCTCGCGCACCCCTGAAATACACGCTCCCCGCTCTGCGTTTGCTGCTGCCCTTTGCGCTGGATTGGGGATTTTGATGGCTTTTCCCTGCGCAAGGGGCGTTCTTGGGGGCGTAACTGACGCTGCTGCAGGGTCGCTGCGCCACTCTGCACCACGGCTGGTTGTGGATTTTGGAATCCATGAATACGCTGTGCGCCTGAATGTGTTTCGGCGCATGCGGCTGGCGCAGACTACCGCACGCGCACACTGTGCGCCAGCCGCGTGCGCCACTTGTGCGCCGAATTCTATGAATTGGCCCCTTTGTGTGCGTTTCACACGTAGCAATCCAAATCGAAGTAACGGGCAGGGGCAGGCAGCCAAACAGCACTCCACAAGAGCATTCGCACGATTGCACACGTGCAATTGCACGCGCATGCCTGTTCAAATATGCACGCTGTCTAGAGGGCGTGGCCTGCACAAATCAAGTCCTTCTTTTTAAAAGTCTTTGTGTGTGTTTCACATGTAGCGAGCCAAATCAGAAGAAGCAGCAGCTGATCGAAGTAACGGGCAGGAGCAGGCAGGCAAACAGCACTCCTCGAGACCACGCACACGATTGTGCACATCACATTTTAATGAAAAAACTCACCTTAGGTACTACTCAAACAGTCGGTCACAAAAGGAATGACTTTCCATTTGCAACTGTGGACCCCTTTTTTTCATTGGTGCCCGAGACAATTTTATGCCCCAGCTGACACTGCCCAAATGCCCAGTACATGAAGTCATGCAATGATACAAAGCGCATACTGCGACGTATGACACATGACCGAGTCCTGCGTGCCAAAAGAAACCTACAGCGAATATTTACATCGCCCATAATGACTGTTAAACATGAAACCACTGTCTGTCACAAGGATTGTTTCCTTAGTCAGCCTGAATGTTCTCATTGTACAGCAATGAACTCGCGATGGGCTGATATACAGAACTCAGGCACAAAATGTAAATGTGCGCATAGGGGACATTCGCTGTGCATAGGCTGGCATCAGGAAAACAGTGCTGCGTTCAACATTATTTACCACATATGGCGGGTAAATGGAATGGAGACATGACATTATGTCTGAGCAAATAATATGGGACCCGAGTCTGAAAACGCTTTTGGTGCACGTGATTGGTGTTTTAGAGCATTCTCTTCACTACCGCCAAAGGAATTTTGCAAAATTCACAAAGGGCACCTGAATGGGTGCATGCCCTTTTCTCTCCCCTGTGTGTGATGCAGCCAATCAGGAGGGTGAAGTGTGCATTCCTGAACGTTTCATAGTGTATCCAGAATCGTCAAAAAAGATGTGCTTCGAAATACTCCCAAAGCAAAAGCTTGTTTTAGAACACAACTGAGGCGTGTGGGAATGTACAATGTGTGAAGGGGTAGTGTTGGACCCTTTTATGCCTTTTCTTTTTTAAAGAACGACAGCAGTAGTTTCAAATGCTTTGTCCTACTTGCATTTCTATCCCTTCCTGGGATAAAAATGTGTTATGCTTTTTATTTCGCATATCACAATGACAGCCACATTAAGGGCACATCTGTGTGAATTATGCTCCCAGCATTGCTTTGGTGCAGGAAGCCTATCCTCCATTAGTTTTGAGAGCAAACTCTTGGCACTAATGTATGCAGTGAACTCCCCAGGGGGTCATTTCCATTTGCGAATAAGGGGACCCTCATATTTCTCTAAATTAATGTAAAGATGCTGTTTCCACACTTGCATAGATGGCTTCTTTTTAACTTTATTGCCAGTTCTTAAAGTACATACATAACAGGACACTATAACATCTGTATAGACAAAGCACCGGCACCCATCACCCAGGGAGGGAGGGACCAACTGACTCAATACAGAAAACTCAGCACAGTATTCTCTCACTCATACATCAACATTCCACCTCACATCACATCACCAAGCACATGACAATCTACAGCAAGAACTTCACAACACATCTCCCTCCTTACCGAAACACATACACAGCATGTACTCACTCGAAAACCTGCACACATCACAACCGGTCCACACCACCGTGCAGTTTCACAAGATACTCCCATAGCTATGCAATTCCAAAACTTCCCCTATACTTATCCATATCACCATCAATAATAACACAAATCTCCTTCCGTCTGTCCCTGCCACGGACAAACTCTGGACTCACATTCTAGACACATACCCGCCCAGATCCAAGGCTAAACCTACCCTACAAACCAATCACCTACTAAAACAACTTTTATCCTTCCGCCCGCCCCCGCCACAGGCGAGCCTCCAGGCTGCCACCCTGAAGCACAGCTTGTCATCCTGACGCATTACTAGACATCCAGGATGACCACAGAATCACCATAACTAGTAAGAGACAACTCAGTGAAACACTAAAACCACCACCAAGAAATATCAAGCAATATGCATGCATCACAAACACACACACAGATACATCAATGGACGAAGCCAAGCGAGCACAACCAACCACACCAAGATATACAAATCTTCCAACAACTTGAAAATGCTGGCCAGCCATCCCCAAGACCACCGACAAAACATGGGGTTGACCTAACCACTCATCTCAATGGCAGCACTAACAAGTCCCATAATCGAACCCTGACCTCAAAACACAATGGCCAGGATTGACAGATAACACACAAAGAAAAACAAATCACCAGACGACTCTTCATCTTGGACAGCATGTTTCCCTTTACTATTATGTTTACTAGAGGGCGTCCCCAACCAGTACCACAACTTCATCTAACCGAACCACCTGTCCCTTAAAACAAGATAAGAATCAACATCTCCTAACAGTGCACTACTACACTCATAAAATCATCAGACATACAACTCCCATTCTCCTTAGTGCACATCTCAAATACCACTCACTCATACCACTGACAGGGGCGCTACCCCCAGCACTTACCTTAAACACCAAAATACAACCAAAAAGAGACGCTGCCTCTAAATGGTTTACTTCAACGGAGGCGCTACCTCCCTAACGTCCGTGGTGCGTACCACAACTTAATCTAACATTGCTATCGGAAGTCCTACCATCCAGCAACAATTACGCACCACAACGGAGGTGCTACCTCCTGTTAACTTCACCGGAGCTACCTCCCAAATCTCTGTAGTGCATACCTCACACTAACCCAACATTGCTATAGAAAGCGCTATCACCAAGCAACATTCCAGCAACATTCATAAACCAAAAACAGAGGCACTACCTCCTATCCTTAGCGGTGCCAATCATTCACTATAACACCTGCATACCACACGCAAGTCATCTTCACTTAACCCACTGAAGCGGAATGCCTACTCTCTTCAAAGACTTGCGCACTAATCTCCCGTATCTGTCACAACCATTAGTACCAGTTGTGGTACTGGTTGGGGACGCCCTCTAGTAAATATAATAGTAAAGGGAAAGATGCTGTCCAAGATGAAGAGTCGTCTGGTGATTTGTTTTTCTTTGTGTGTTATCTGTCAATCCTGGCCATTGTGTTTTGAGGTCAGGGTTCGATTATGGGACTTGTTAGTCCTGCCATTGAGATGAGTGGTTAGGTCAACCCCATGTTTTGTTGGTGGTCTTGGAGATGGCTGGCCAGCATTTTCAAGACCACCGACAAAAAATGGGGTTGACCTAACCACTCAGCAGTATTTACGTTTCACTAAAGCCCACCATCATGCTCAATGTCACCTTACCATACAGTATTATCTAACATTGCATTCAAAAGGCTTCTCTTTTGTACAATAGCAATTAAATTTGACTAAAACATAACTTGCAAAAATCCTAATGACATAGCGTACAGTACATATATTCTAGAAACCAGCCATGTTCGCATCACTGAACCCTATGGCTATGTTCCCTCTGCGACCAGGCATGTCTCTGCTCAACCTCACCCAGACGAGAAAAAAAAACTTGATCACTGCAGATGTCCTCATCATCTCCATAAATCGCTGCCTGTCGCCTTAAACACCTAGGCAGAGCATCACATAATGAAATCCCTATCTGCTTCATATTCAACGTCGGCCGCTAACTGACGCCACGTTAAACAAAGCGGAGCGGCTTTATGCTGAAGCGGAGCGCATGGCAGCAGAAACTCTCCATCTCAGCAGCTGCTGCCCGCATCACTAACTTGGAGCGCATCACATCCCTGCACAAAAACCTTGCGTCGCAACCTTGCAATGACTCAGAGCATTTTACTTGCGCGTGTTTCATTCACCTTTACGTATTGCTCAGGTGACGACTCCACGTTGCGAGAAAAATTCATGGTCCTTTCCTCGAAATGCATCACACGCTCCATTTGTTCTTCCCCTACGCGTCAGCAGTTGCTTTGCTGAACACAGGGAGCACAGTGTTCTAATGCATCGTCGACTACCTCAGCCCACTGCCTGATGTCATCAGTTTCTGAATGCAGCGATGGGCAGAGGAACATCTTAGCAGACTGACATACTACCGGTCAGTTCACCGCCACTTCTCCATCCCATCCTCGTCGCCAATTTAAAGATGCTGTTTCCACACTTGCTTAGATGGCTTCTTGTTAAGTTTATTGCCAGTTCTTAAAGTACATATATAACAGGACACTATGACATCTGTATAGACAAAGTACTGGCACCCATCACCCAGGGAGGGAGGGACCAACTGACTCAATACAGAAAACTCAGCACAGTATTCTCTCACTCATACATCAACATTCCACCTCACGCTCACATCACATCGCCAAGCACATGACAAGCTACAGCAGACTCAAACAAGAACTTCCCAGCAATTGTATTAGTCAAAAAATGCATCATCAGATATATTTGACTTGCCTGATTATTTTTTTTAAAGAATGAGTGCTATGTTGTTGGGTGTCCATGTGCAGAATTTGTGGAATCTGCACTCTTATATCTGACAGTGGGTGGGCAATAGAAAATGGATTTAGACAAAACAAAAGGTGATGGCTGGAAGGTTTAGAATTAATATTAACCTCTCGTGCAGCTCTGGAACTCTCTCCGACCCATCCTTCTTTAGCCTGCAAAGCCATTAGAGAAAGGGAAATGAACATAGGCAAGTTAGGCTTTATGCCACTCCAAAAAGGGCCCTCCAGCTCTAGCTGCTATCTCACATCCCTTCTGCATGAGACCACAAGCATCCCCTGACATGTTTGAGCCACACTGGGCGTCATCAGTTTGGAGTAGCTTGGGGCTCTAGGACCAGCAGGTCTTGGAGCCATGTATGGGCATAACCGTCAAACTCTTGGTGACTAAGACTAAACAAAAGGGGGTGCTTTTTTAGAATTAATCTTAACCTCTGATGCAGCTCTGGGCAACCCTCCAAATGATTGTTCTTTAGCCTGCCAAGCAATTACAGAAAGGGGATATATCATATGTAAAGCAGGCTTGGTCCCACCTCAAAAGTGGAGCCCTGCCTGAACTGCTTGTTTATGTTCCTTCTACAAAAGATCAAACGCATCCCTAGACATGTTTCAGCCTCATTTTGGGGGTCATCTGTGAGGAGTAGCTTGGGTTTCTAGGACCCGCAGGCTCGGGACCCACGTCTGGGCATAACTTCCCCACTCGGGGTGACTTAGACAAAACAAAAGGTTATGCCTGGAAGGTTTGGAATTCATCTTAACCTATGGCACAGCTCTTGGCAACTCTCCAAACCATTATTCTTTAGCCTGCCAAGCCATTACAGAAATGGGAATGCCAATATGTAAATCAGGCTTGGTCCCACCCCAAAAGGGGCAGGCCAGTTCGAACTGCTAGGTCACATCCCTTTCACACGAGTCCACAAGCATCTCCAGACATTTTTCAGCCTCATTGGCCGTTTTCAATAAGGAATAGCTTTGGTATCTAGGCCCAGCAGGCTTGAAACCAACATCTGTGCAAACCCGTCCTTTTAGGATTACTTAGATAAAAGAAAAGCTGATGACTGTAAGGTTTAGAGCTATGAACCTCTGGCGCAGCTCAGGGCAACATTTTAAACCACCATTCTTTAGCATACTAATCCATTACAGAAAGGGGGAAGACCATATGCAAATGAGGCTTGGTCCCACCCCAAAAGGGACAGTTCAGCCAAAACTTCTAGGTCACATACCCACTGCACGGGACCATAAGAAGTTCCCCTGACCCAACCACCCAAGCTGCACCACCCTGATGAATCCCAACAAGGCGAAACATGTCTTGGAATGCTTGTGTTTATGTGCAGCAGGGACCTGACATAGCTGATCGCGCTGGACTGATCCCACAGATGCCAGTACCTGACTGATTTGCATATGGCTTTAACCCTCTTTTGTAATGGCACAGATGGGGTAAAAAATGATGGTGTGGGGGTGTGGCGGAACGCCGAAGAAATTGGCCACTTAGCCCAGCCGCTCTGCGTCACCACTATTTAAATAGGCATTAATTCCCTCTCTCTCACATCTTTCCTTACCTTTTTTTACCTTTAAATCGAGTTGTCCTGCCGCTCCGTACAATATCACAGAGGTTGTGTGGCCCGATGCCGGAGCTCCGACTGTGGACCTGTGATGAGCCGCCCCTCATGTGGAGAGGAGTGGTGTCGCTTTCTACGCAGCAGACCGGCTTTGGCCCTATGGACTTCCTCTGCATCACAACGCCACCTCTGGTGTTGTAGGCCAACTGCATTGGCAAAATAATAAGTGAGATTTTTTTTTCTGATTTCATTTACTTAAAACTCATGGACAATACTACGCCCGATAGGCAGCAATATAAAAACTACATCATATCAGTTTACTCTGTTTAAATATCATTTCTCCTCATGACATTTCAAGGAAGAGAAGTGGCACCGCGTTAAGCAATATTTTCCTCCTCAAAGCAATCTAACTTTATACTACATTGATAACATAACTAATTTTACTTCAATTATTTCACACTCTTTCCTACTGTTTGCACGCACCTCTAGAAGAGTTGGATTAAATCCTACTTTCTTCATCACCTACACCATCAGCTGCTTTCATTTGGACATTGTAGTCCTATTCCTAATATCTGCTTGGCCCTTTGCCAAATCCGGATTTACAGTTGGAGCGCATGAGACTTCGCCACACCTCTTTATCTGAATTGATGGTCCTATATTACTCTTTATTATCTAGAAGCTAACTATCAGGTTTTGCACAACAACATTACAAACATTTTAGCTAATATATGAGGAACATGAGATAACTGGTATACATGGTTATTAAAATTACATAATATTTTGCTTAATTTAGGACGACTAACCTGTTTTATAAGTATAGTTGTGTAAAATACACATGGGATGATGTAGACATTTTAAAAGAAGAAAATGCACCCCTTCATAACACAAGCTCTCTAAACCCTTCTGAACTATGTGCTTTATAGCCAAAACATGCATCAAGACATGTTTACCATTATTTCCTTTTAATGTTAAACTTTATTTTAAACAGTGAATGTTAGTTCTCAGAGCCCCCATATTTATATAATTTTATGGATTGAATGTGCTACTTTCTTTGGAGAAGAATCTTCAAAAACAGTAAGTAGTTTTATTGAAACTTATCATACTTGTAAAGACTTAGGTGACAAAGTAATTACTTTCAACCACATACAAGTATATCTTATGCTAAAATAACATGCAAATCAATCTTTTTTCAAGGATTTACATTTGGGTTGCCTAGAACTCAACAAGAAGAAACTATAATTAGTGATCTTTAAAAAAATAAAAAAAATTATTGGTGTTTTACAGTTTACATTGAAACATTTACGCCACGTAAGATAAATTATTGACAAAATATTTTTATACAATAATCAAAAAAGTTTTTGGTAAAAGAAAGAATAAGGGAAAACAAGTGAATATAAACTAAAAATAAATTAAAGTAAGGCAACAATTTCAAATTTAAAACATACAATCAAATAGTACAGAGCAAACCATTTTGCTGCAGGCATTTTACACAATTTCCTTACTGATTGACTGTCTACTATATTGGATTTACAAATTTTCCCTCCAAATAAATTGCTGGTTCATTGACTACCCTACAAACATCATCTCAAATTGTGTGCCACTCTCTCTCTCATATTCAGCTCTGCAATATCTTTTCCAATAATTTCGCCAAGGCTACGATTAAGGCATGATTGGAAGTTAGCATCAACCTACCCCAATGACAGTGCATCAGAACCTGCGAAGTTGAGTGGATAAACAGACCTAAATGATGGTTTCTGTCCTTCACGAAGACAGGGCACTCTAATACTAGGTCAAATAGTGATTCCATCAGCACCAGCCCACAAGCTCGACATCCACAAAGTTCTTTGGGCAAAGCTCTTATTGGTCCTATCACTTCTAATGTTGAAAGGGTATATAAAAGGAATTTCAGGTACCACTCTCTGTATTTCTGCGACAGAAATTTAGACAGATATGTTTTAAGTTTGACCAAGGAAGATAAACACGTAGGCTCTCTTTAAACAATTTTAATCTTCAAGATCTTCCAGATTCATGCTTGTGTCCCAAGGCTTTATCTTTCCTTTCTTCACATAATCAGACTACAACGTATCCATGTAGGTAATTTCTTGATAAATTCTACACTTTTTGTAGACTCTATACAGAAAGGGATTTGAGTCTGGTCTTGCATATAAACCATTGCACAAATAGAAGCCCATGGGGGATTTTTCTGTCTCGCTAATTTTGTCTAACACAGGTAGACTTCTCTTTATATGTTGGGTCCACCATGATGTCAGGTGATTCTTATTCAGTCATTAGAGATGACGTTAAAAGGAAAAATCACAAAAGATCTTATGAGTTACTGCAAAAGTCAAAGGGTCTAATTTAAGTAAGAGTAAGCTCAAAAGAAATAGTGGAAGTAGAAAAAAGGACTTAGGTTCTTACTCAACCTACTTATTTAGCAAAGCAAATCAGCCCCCGTATATATTTGTATTGGGCTGATTTACTAAGCTCAAAGAAATAGTGTAAGTAAGACAACAGCCTCAAAAGGAATAGTGTAAGTAAGTAGACACAATGACTTAGGCTCTAACTTAAGGTACTTATTTAGCTTAGTAAATCAGCCCCACACTTTGCAAGGATTAATGAATATTGTCCAATAATAGTAAGTGGAATGATAGCATTGGTATTCAATTTGTAGTGGACAATTCTATTGCTCTAAATAGATACATATCCTCATACATTACAAAAGCCAAAACATGGCAGTTAAAGTATCTTTGGAGGAAATAAGTGAAAGGTCACTATCAGCTTGCCTAGTTAGTTTAGAAGTTAAAGCTCTTGTTGAAAATATAAACTGACGATATATTAACCAGAACAAACCTGTATGGAAAAAGGGTAGACATTAAATGGAATACTTTAGAATACCATAAAAATAAAGTTTTAAACTTGTATCATGAACTAGAAAGGTTAGCAATAATGAATCCAAAGGTGAGGCTATTACAACACTTACTATTATTTGAAATTCTTCAACATTATAACTATATTTTTATTTTTTTATTTTTAATTTTTATTTTTTTATTTGCATTTAATCAATAAAAGATTTTTGCAAAAAAGTCTTTTAGCATTCTTACTAAAAAGTTCTGATGAGGGTGCTTAGGACACCGCTTTCAGTTTCTTTCTTTCAAAAGTCAATTTCCCCGCTGTTATCGTCAGACTGATCAATGACCGTTTGACGTTTAAAGTTTAAAATTTACTGCGTTTTCTCTTTTCAAGGCAATATCTAAAAGTTTGGCTGTGGCCCTCGACCATCTAGCTGAATCGGCAGAAATGAGCCGACACCAACCCGTCTCTTCACTAAGTACCGTTGGATGGGATAATAGCGGTGCCAAGTAAGCCTCTCTTTCTGTAGACATCGCTGGACAGGACGTCAGGAGGTGTCTCACCGTTTCAAGCTGATCTGGGTTTTCACATAGACGACATGAGGCTATTGCAGATTGAGATCTAATGGCCAAAATGTACCTTGTGTGTAGGGTATTTAACCGAGCTCGCATGAATGTTCTTCTCAGATCTTTTTCCGGAAATTTTTCACAATATTTCAGCAGAGTTTTTGGTTTATTGTGTCCAGGCGGAAGATCTTTCAATAGTTTATATGACAGAATGTTTTCATTTTTCAAGATCCAATCTTGCAGCACTATTTTTTCTTTCATCTTTCACTCTGCCAGGATTGGAGATTAAGAGTTCTTCTGTGCAGGCTATCTCTTCCAGTTTGTCTTTCCGTTTCTTGACCCAGTCAGTTAGAGGTTTACACCCCCCCTCTTTAAATTTCTTCTGCTACCACCTGAAAGATGGGAAGGCCGTCTGGCAAAAGAATTTTTCTAAAGAGTTGGAGTGCCCCTTGCTCCACTGTTGGTGCAAGAGACGTAAGACCAAGGTCCCGTCGAATCGCCGCCATGGGGGCTGATTTTGGGAGGCCCAGCACCGTCTTCCACACAAAACCTTCAAATTTTAGCCACAGCTCTTCAGGAAGTGTTACATTTGTGCTCATTCCGTAAGCTAGAGCGGGAACTATTTTAGATTTGTAGAAGTGAAGAGCTGGTGTCCACGAAAACTTTCCAAATTTTTTCATCTACAGCTTTTAGTTGGGCTGTCAGGTTTCTTGTTTTATCCCACAGGGCCTTCGTAGTGGTATTTCTTTCAGGGAATTATCTATCCACACCCCAAGATTTTTATATTCATTCACCACTTCCAATTTGTTGTTTTCCAGGAACCAGGCCGATGGGGTTTTGCGGTCGACTGTCGATTTGGTAAAGAGCAGGACTTTTGTTTTCTGGGTGTTAATTTCTAAGTTGTTTTCTTTCATGTAGGCGGAGAGGTTTGATAATTGCCGTTGTAAACCTATTTTTGTCTGGTAACATAAGGATCCGGTCATCCGCGTACCATAACCTGGATACTTTTGACAGTCCCACTCTTGGCGGGAATGAGCTAATTTTCTATTCAGTGTACTGGAAGTCGCCTATTAAGGCAATAAACAGACCCTGCGCCAGGGGGCAACCTTGCTTGACCCCATGTTTTGTGAGAATTTTGTTTGACAGGTGGCCTTGTTGGCTCAGGCGGACACAAATGGAAGTTTGAGTGTGTAGGGCCATGATTGGATCCAATATTGGAATCGGGCATTTCCAGGTTCTCAATTTTTCCCAGAGTTTCTCACGATCCACCATGTCGAAGGCCTTCAATAGGTCGACCAGAGCCAGATGAACTTTAGGGGCACCTGATTTCACTCTTGCTTTAATGATGTTTACAATTAAGATGTTTATCGCCGTCCCTGTGCCTTTTTGGAAACCAGTCTGGAAAATATCAGCTGCAGGTGAAGCTCTTGCCCACTTCTGAAAGTGTGTGAGTAATAAAGTCGTGAATATTTTCCCCAAAATGTCCAACAGTGCAATGGGTCTATAATTGGACGGGTTTTCTCTGGACCCTTTTTTAAAAATAGGGACCAGTACCGCTTCTGTCCAGGGTGGCGGGATCTGTCTGGCTTTATGGCAATGATTAAAGATTTCCCTTCAGACTGCAGCCCATTCTACTGGATGTTTTTTGATGTCAATATTGGTTAGACCATCAGTGCCCGGGGCTCTTGAAGTTTTCAGTTGTGTTATTATTCTTAAAATATCTTCCACATCTGTCATCAGGATCCAATGGGCACCGAGCTGCTCGATTTTTCTGTCTACGGAAGTTGGTGGCGGCTGAAAAAGGACGCTGAAGTACGACACCCAGTTTTGTTCCGAGACCGCGTTTGCGATAGGGGGTGCCCTTTGCCCACTGGTAGTTTTTAATAAATTCCAAAAGTCTCTTGTGTTTTTTGAAGCGAGGGACTTCTGCATGGCTTCTGCGTCATTCTGATACAGACTCGCCGCGTGGTGTTTTATCCATGATTTATAGTGGGTTGCACCCTTTTGGTAATCGGACCATGCCTCTGCTGTTTGGTGCCTGATTGCGAAGTTTTTCAGATTTCTTGTTTCACGTCTCTTGATCACCACCAACCGATCGTAAGTATGATTATGTGCGGGTTTCTTACCCTTTATTCCGGAAATGACACTGTATGCTGTAACAATAAGCGCGTATAATATGGTCTTCTAGCAACTGGACTGGTTGTTCCGTGCTCAACCTATCTTTTATGGCTCTGATGTTCTCAGCCGTAAGGCGCAATCATGATTGTTGCTTGTTTGGTTCCACTTCTGAAGCGTATAGGAGCCTTTCCGGTGCCTGTGCTCCCCAAGATAGTTGTAGCAAATTGTGATCGCTTTCCAGTGTTTTCACGACTTTGAAGGACAAAATAAAAAGGATCAGACCTTCAGTTACAAAGATATAACCCAGGGTAGCAAAGGATACATCTCTTTCCCACGTTGGAATCTGAGGTTCGGAGTCTTTTAACGTTGCTGCATTGAAAAAGTTTCTTGATTTCATCAGCTTTGACCATGCACAACCTCTTTTGTCAGCCAGGGAGCGGGTCGGTAACGGTTTTTCAGATGTTGTGTGTGTTTTGCATTTGGCGTTTAAGTCACCGCAAATTATGATATTATCCATATCGAACTCTACGTTGATGGTATTGATGGCTTCAGCCACTGAGTTGCACATTTTTTTGGATGATGTTCTCTCCGAGTTCCAATACAGGTTTATTATCGCAAGGTTTGAAATGATCCATACATCCTGCACTGGGTCATAGCGCTGCCATGAAGTTAGGGTGCCGAGCATACCGTAGGCTTCAATGATTTTGGTGTTTGGCATAATCCCTGAGCCTATGCGAATAGCCGTTAGAAGGCCAGAGGATGGTCTTCCCATTAGTGACCTACAGGCTGAAGAGAGTTCTATTTCAAATCCATCTAATGTCGGTGGCTCTGTTAACCCAGTTTCCTGTAAACACAGGATATCGAAACTCCCTAAATTTATGTCACTCAGGCGGGTCAGGTGATTGAAGCCTCTTGTGTTCCATGATGCCATAACCAGATCTTTTTTTTGCCGATTTAGGGGCCAGTTTCACTGTAGACGTTGGAAGCTCTAGAGGGCTTCGTGTTCACTGCTATTTCTTGTGGGATCGGCCAAACGTATCCACCAACCACTTCCATGGTCCTTCTGAAACTTTTGGCTTCTTCTGACACATTTGATTTTTTGTAAGTTCGCCCTGTTTGTCTATAGAGTTGTTTCTATCTGTTGGGCTCCGCGTAGTTTTATAATGGTTTCGCTGAAGCAGACTCCGCCCAGTATTTTCCCAATTTGATGAGGATTCGAACTTTGCGTCTTCTCTTCTCTAGTCGGAGTGTTTGTGGCCATTACTCAGCAACTGATGCCTAGTGATTCTGCTCCTCGTGGTGTCTTGTAGTGATTTTGGTTATACAGTGCTTCAGTTCTTGAGATGTAATGGCCCCTTGCCGGAGAGACCCTCTTCCGAGTTTCTTTTTCTGGCTGTTTTTCGTGCCTGTTTGGTTTCTGAGAACAAATTAAATCCTAATTTGTGTAGATCTTTGGAAACATCTGAAGGGATTTCTGCTAGAGCTTTGTTTCTTATATGGATGAATGCTTTTGCTCTATGGTCCCGATGATAAGGTTCTACCAACTTAACATCGTTTGTCGTCAGATGTTGTAATTTCTTAATTTTTGCTAGGGTTTTAAGAACCGTTTTTCTATTCAGGACCATGTACCATTCTTTAGATGGCGTTTGTTCAAGTTTAAAGACTGTAGTTCCTCCGAGTTTTTCGTCAAGTTTCTTGGATCCTTTTGATGGCCATGAGTTTTCTACGTACTTCGAAGACCTCTGGGCGACCTCATGTTGATTGTTTTTCTTTTCTGAGATCGGAGGCCTATTTTGTCTTTGATCTCCAGGGCTCATTTTGTGATTTCTTTTAGGTTCCATTTGGCCCTCGAAAACCTCAACTCGCCAACGCCTCAGTATGGGAACTTCTTTACCATCCTCAACTTCTTCGGGGTCGTTTGATAAGATGGTTTTATTTACAGCTGCTGAAGCTGATTTGGCTTCTGGTTGGGGTGATATGACTATGATTTGAGAATCTTCTAAATTGTCATAGTTCTGAGACAGGTTCATTAGTGTTAAGAAAGGAAGAAGGCAATGAATATGGCAAGGGAAATGTGCACGGAATCGCACAGTAAACAACTTTGAATCTAACAACGTGCACATAATACCCAAGACTCGTATACACTAAAACCCAGGAGTGCAAATAGAGTGAAACAATAATACCAATATATGAAAAGGGATGTGGGGTAAGCACTTAGAACCTCCTTATGACTGAAAGGAAAGTCCTTACCCACTATGCTATTACAGATACTGACAGCACTAAGCCCACGTAGAGGGCAAGCAAGGACAGGATCTGTGAGCTGACACTCTGGATGATACTGAAGAAGGAACTTAGAAACAGTACTCACGAGGACCGGAAAGACCACTTGAATTTCAGTAAACCCACGAACCCAGTTGATCAAGAACCAAGTCAAGGGGCAAGTAGGAATTGTGATTATAGAATAGTGAGGAAAACAAAAGGCATTCACATAGGGACTAGTTACAACAGCACCCCACACCTAATAATCAATGGGAAATAAATGCAGAAGTGCAATGGAAAACATGGAATGGATCCAAATAGAAAGTAAGGATCAGGAGCTGAGAAAATGATATCACAAAAGGAAACCTTTCCCACCCATCCAAGGAGAAAAGGCAGGAAGCTAAATCTATAAAGGGAAAGACTAATGCATCAAGTTTTTCAGTAGCAAAGGACAGCATCAAAGAAACAGAGAACACAGGCAAATTGTGCTGCATCAAAGGGCAAAGCACAGAGGAAGGCTGCCTGCAGACAGAGGAAGACAGAAAGAGAAATCCAGAAAGCAGAAATCAATTAAGCACATACATCCGAAATCCAGGGCAGAGGAACAAGAAACAGGAACTAGGAACTAGGCACAAAAGCTAGGAACAAGGAACAAGGGACCAATCACAACAGGAACACTGCAACAATGACCAGCACTGGACTGAAGCAAACTGAGGCTTTTAAAGCTGCTTAACGAGCACACCCCTCAGGTCTGCCGCCTGCTGCACCTGCAGCCACAGGTGTTGCCTATCCTCCACCCAACCTTGTCCTGCAAGGGAGGAGGTGAAGCAGTGAGCCAGGCATTCTAGGAAGCATAGTCATTAGATTAAAGTAGCATGCTGGCTGCCAAAAACCTGGAATGGATCCGGAAGGGAAGTAACTTGGAAAATAAGGTTTTAGCGCTCCCAATTCATCACAGCACTGTAGCATAAGGTTCGGAGGAAATGTCCAGTAGGGAATAAACTCCAACACATGCCCCCAAGTGGTGGGAACGGGAGCGAAGGGAGCGAGCCGTGACAATTAGATCGCTATTTTCCTGAAATTCTTCAATCGCTTTTGGAGATGTAGGCAAGAGCTGATGATCTGGTTTAACAGGTGGAATAGTTTGGGAGCGTTCAGTCATCCTTACTTTAGCCTCTTCTTGCTTCTTTCCTTTTGTTTCAGCGCCTAGAACCAACAGTGGATGGGATGACGTTTCTTCTGTTTGCTTTGCTCCAGATATCGATGCGTGTTTGATTTGTTGAATTTGAGTTTTAGTTGGTTTAATTTTTAGCGACTCCAGCTCTGTTCGCTCTTTTAAGGTCCTAGACTCAGATATTGCAGACGGATCCCGCAATGGCTTTTCTCCAAAGATGGGTGCCAAGTCCTTGTGGAGAGGCCCTTCGCTAGTCTGGCACCCAATACAGATTGAAGATGATGTAACTTGAGCGACGTGGTGCCTTTTCGTATGTTGGTCTTCCAGTTTGGCAATTTTAGACTCCATGGTCGCCTGTGATAGCGTAGTTTTTGTGTCCAGGGCTGTTATGAAGCCTTCAATGAAGGTCAGTTTTGCCAGCATTGCAGATGACATAGAGGTGTTGTCTTTGAGAGCTTCATTGATGGACTCGTAGAGTTTAGCAAAGGGATTTAAGGCAATTGTCAATGTTGACATTATTTGTAGCAGATCTATTTCATTACTGGGGGAGTCCTTCTGAACCGGTGCTGATATTTCACTAAGTCTTCGACTAGAGACTGGCGTAGGCTTAGTCCATGCATGTCTGTCTTCTATTTGTCCCGCTACGGAGTTTGTAAAGCTCCAGTCTCCTAATGGAGTGTTTGACATTGGAGGACTAGCTACCCACTGGATCTGGGATCCGCTAACGTTTTCTTTGCTTCGATCCTAGATGGCCTCTCACTGCTACTATGAGGGGTTGAAGGAGCCGACGAATGTGGGGGCATCTCTGCACAAAGGTCCTGGACTGGTGTATTTGACATATATTCAGCGATCATTTCCTTTAGGACTGGTACCTTCGCTTTTGGGTCCGGCCTTGGGAAACTTTGGTCAGTCTTTCGGGCTTTGCTTGCAGGCAAGGGATCTTGTACTGCCTCCAATATCTCTGCATCGGAGAGCTCCAAATCGTGATCTAGTTTCCTTTTGTGTTGGTTGAGAAAGTATTCTTTAATGGAGGACGATATCAGGGGAGTTGGAAAACACTTTGCACTCCTTTGACTTTTGGGGCCCAATTTTCTTAGTTTTTTCGTGTACATTTTATTTGGTGTCGACTTTGTTTTTGCTGATCCTTTTATGTTTGACTCCATTGTTGCGAGATCGCAGGCTCGTTTTCGGCTTGTTGGCAATTACCCTGAGCCTTTATAGAAGCCATTTCCAAGTTTGGGTTTTGATCTTTGGGGGTGGCCACATTCGCCCAGTCTTCAATTATCTGGGCCTGAATCACAGTCCGTACTGGTACTGGAATTAGGTCCAGGGGCCTTTCTTTTTTTGCCAAACGAGCTTCCAAAGCTTCCTCATCAGAGCTCCTAAGATCATGAGTTATAGATAAGTCTTCTTGATCAGAAATCAAAGAATCGCTTGAGGCGATTCTAGTAAGTCGGTTGGGTGAAAAAGGCAGTATTTGATTTCCACTGGGTAGATTGAAACTTCTATGGATCAGTGCAGTCATTTGGACATTGGCTCGGGGAAGTACCTGAGCCTGGCTGTCTCCGATTTTTTTTTCTTTCACCCCATTTTCCACAGTAGGGGGGTTTTGTGATGGATGTGACAGGACGTCTTCTGATGTGACAGCCTCAGGCGAGAGACCACTCGTCGATACGGCGGAACAGGTGGGGGTCTGGAAATCTGTTTGCTCAATTGCTAGCGCTGTTCCCTTGTTGGCCATTTGATTTTTACCTTCGCCATCACCATCAGACGCCCAGCTTTCCACAGAAGCAGAGGTCCCCCCTGGACCAATGTATCCACTCCACCCCCGGTGCTTGGCCTGTTTCGTCACCGTCACATGGTTGAGTACAAAATAATAAAGTTGTTTGCCGGCGTTTTGTTGCCAATTTTTGATTTAATGAAGATTTTTGAGCCGCCATGTTCTTTAATGGGTCAGCCATAGTCGGGCTCATTTCCGAGTCGTCCGCAGAAACGATCGGGAATACAGACGGCAAGAGACCCTCTCCCCCAAGTTCATTTAACACAGTGTCGCTTCGGAGCCATCGTTTCTCGAGGGTTGCCTCGGACGGAGTAGGCGGCGCATTATTAGAGATAGCAAGTCCCGAAAGTCCCGCAAAACAAGGACCACAGACTCACAAAGCGGAAGAAAATAGAAGGAGCTGAGTCAGAGGTAAGAAGAGCTGGGACGTTGGGGTAATTTTCATACACGACCTGAGCAGATTATTCTCGGATTATTCTCGGGTGTGTGAGTAGAGTGATTTAAACAGTACTGTTGTGAATGGTTGCACAAGGGAAGAACCCAAAGGAGGTAGGACCCACTTACCGCTTCTCCCGACTCCGGACACCAGGCACACTGCTCGCACACCGCGCAGCACTCCGCGCATGCGCTGTGATTATGTAGATGGAGGCTGAAAACCTTCAGTAGCTGTAGAAAGTGGACTGCACAAACAATCCTCACGGAGCAAAAGCACAGCGGTCTTTCCACCAACTCTCCACCAGACACACTGCTTGCACACCGCTCAGCGCTCCGCGCATGCGCAGTGATTATGTGGATGGAGGTTGAAAACCTTCAGTAGCTGTAGAAAGCGGACTGCACAAACAATCCTCACGGAGCAAAATCACAGCGGTCTGTCCACCAGTTCTTCACCAGACACACTGCTCGCACACCGCTATCTAGAACATGCTGAAGATAAAATAGAAAAATTATGCTTTAAAAGTACATCTACAAACGGTTGCTTAGAAAATTGTAAACCAAGAATAATACAAACACAAGTATTTAACTAATTGGTTAGTAAAATGGACCATGAATTATTACATGACTTGCGTTTGGTGAGTATGAAAGCTTTTAAACTTCCCCAATTATATATTAGTAGTCAAGCAGGTAGAGGGGAAAGTATTTTAATAAAAATGCTTTCAACATCCATACATGAAAAGTGTGAATCCTTTATTGTGTGCTGTTACAGCACCTACTAATCTTGCTACTTATAATATTGGTAGAATAACAATACTCAAACTATTTCTGTTACTAGTAGAATATGATAACAAATATTAATATCAACATCTAAATGCAGAATCAACACAATAATCAGCCAAAATAGTTAATCAATACTACTCAACAAAAAACATTGAACGTTTTAATAATTGATGAGTTAACTTTTTTCTAACACAATGCTTGCCTTTATAGTTCTTACAATGCAAGACATTTAAACATTTTTGGAGATATTTTATAATTGACACCAGTTAGCGGACAATCTGTATTGAAATCAACTGCTACCAGAGAGAGTGTTAAAACAGTAGGACATATTAGGAATGTTCATTTATGAAGCTATTTTTCATAATTAAAATTCTCCTACTCCACACCTTCCAGGCAGTGCTCCTTTGTTGATATGAAAGAGGGAAGGAGGGGGGATTGTGATGTATTGGTGGGGGAATACACCAGTGAGGAGTCAGAATGTATTTAAATTTTGTATATTTTTATCACCTCATGTATCCTTCACATGCCAATATCCAGACAATTCAGGACAGCATTTGTTGTGTTTGTTACTGGATTAATTTGTATGCCTTGTGGCTCCACTTGCATATACAATTTCTAACCCCATCAGACCGTGTATTGGTTTTTTGGTCTGGCTTTCTAAATATATGTTCCTGTATTGTGTTTTTTCCTTTGCCCATTCCTTAAAGTCCCCTTGTGTTGTGATTTCTTATCTTACACGTGTCATGGTTTTGTGTGTGTGTGTGTGTGTGTGCGCATGCGTGTGTGTGCCGTTACTCGTGTATTGCCACTACTTTGCTGGGTCAGAGTACTTGATGTTATGAGGTGCGCTAACACATCCCATGTCCTGCACCAAAGAAAGAAGCAATCCAATCCAGAAAGGGAATCTGAATGAGCGCATCTTGTATATGCCCATTCAGAAGGCCTTTTTCACCCCTTTCCACATTTTCCCAAATCAGGGGGTGTTTCTGTGCATTTAAAAGAGCTTCCTGAATTGATAAACAGGATGTGCTTTTAAATGCGGAGAAAAATAAGGTAATCCCATGCACCTGTTTGGAACAGGCACAGGGGTGCACATTGCATGACTTGGTCTTTACTGACCCAGGCCGTGCAATTTTTTAAAACGTTTTAACTTTAACACCATAAGTGTGAACCACTGCTGTTTCACTTGCATTTGTATATAGGGATAGAAGAGTTGTGTGTATGGCATTTTACAGTGTGAGACTCTTTATGGGCCCATCATGGTGAAATGTTTGAAGGCTGTAGACCATTAGTGTCAGGAACACACTCCTGACACTAATGTTCTACAGGCTCCCAACAAAGCGCTCCTGACACTAATGTATT
This sequence comes from Ambystoma mexicanum, assembly GCF_040938575.1. Classification (NCBI taxonomy): domain Eukaryota; kingdom Metazoa; phylum Chordata; class Amphibia; order Caudata; family Ambystomatidae; genus Ambystoma; species Ambystoma mexicanum. The sequence continues at coordinate 98,134,611 of NC_090924.1, forward strand.
CAACTCGGCTGGTCATTGCATCATTTGCTCTAAAGCTCAGGCCCCTGGAAATTGGCAGGTCAACTTTGAGAATAACAGGACCTGCACAGTTCCAGAAAGGGGGCATGTACAGTATTGCATCCTCTGCTCTATTTTTCATTGCCTCATTTTTTGAGAAAAGACCCAAAAATACTAATTTTTGAAAAATTAAAACAATAGTCACACCATGAGAGAGAAAGTAGAGAGAAGGGGAATAATAGACCCTATGGGCAAGAAAGCAGAGGTAGAGCAGTTGGACACAGGGGGTAGCGGCAGACAAGAGAGCAAGAGGGAGCTGTAGGACAGAGGTGGGGAGGTGGGCCCTGAAAGCAAAGTTAGCAGTGGGCTAGAGGGGGATCAGTGGGCCAAAAAGCAGAGAGGGTGTGGTTGTCCGGAAAGAGGCAGCAATCTGTAGATTGGGAGCAAGGATGGGGAAGAGTGCTATAGAATGGGAGAAAAGATGCAAGATGCAGTGGGAGCGAGAAAGAATGATAGACTATAGATTGCAGGAAGACATGGGGAGCGTGAGGTGTGAATTGGGAGCATGGTTGGGAGTGTGGCAGGGACTTGGAAATGCGAGTTGTGATTTGGTGTTGTGACAGATTACGTGAGTATGAATATATTGGCAGAATTAGAGCTTTGGGAGTGTAAATTGTGACGGGGAAGTGGTCAGTGTGAAGGATGTTGGTAAGTGAGGTGTACGGGTGCTTGCAGGATTGTAGAACATAGAGAGCATTTCCACCATTACAATTGATAATAGTCAATCAAGTTAAAATATTAAAAACGCATGCATATTCAACCAAAACGGTAGAGCAAAACCAACACTGTTCTGTCAAGCCAGGGACATATTTCTATTAAATGAATACAAAAGGTGCACAAAATGACAACCTGGCTCTCTTGTAGCCTCACAGACTGCCACTTTCTTGCAACCTGTCAATCTTAATCACTCTAGTCAGTAAATAATGTGCCACATAAATGTTGCAATCAATGCAATTTTAAATACATTCAATCTCATGCCGCAATATCCAGGAGGGTCTGTCTAAACAACTTGTGCAGGCCATTGATGTGTGTAAGTGATTGGGAGCTGAAATTGGCCAGGTGAGCATCTCACTTTCCAGTCTGCAGACACCTGTTCTCCACTTTTTCACTGACACTGACATATCATCATGAATTGGGCATGGCTGCATGTATTTCTTGTTGTAATAGGTATGTGTATGCTGCAAGGAGCTTCACTGCAAGACTAATCCTCTTAACAGACTCAGGTTCCATGATGTTGTTTAAAATTGCTAGGCCATGTCTTCTGTACCTTGATGCTGATGGGGCACTGAGCAACAGAACCCTCTCACACACACATATGTGATCTTCCCTTCAATGCATAAAAAAGGTGGCAGGGGGCTGGGAGTGTCATCTGCCAATGGGCAGGCACTCACTGGATGCTGTGTGGGTTTGGGACAAGTTGTTTCCTGAGAAACAGTGTGTTTTCAATATAATGGTGGGTTATGAAGTGGCATACTCTACATCGAGCAGTGACATGATCAGAGTATGATGGTTGTATAGGCTTCATTGGCAGAATCCTGAGGGGATCTTTGGCCCAGTAGCCTAGTTAAGGACCTACCCATAATAGAAAGCATACCCAGTCCATTGTGCGTTGCTCCATGGTAGGTGCCATGTCTGGCTATTCTAGATTCCAGTAGGTGTGTCTGTGTGTGTGTATATTCTGCAAGTGTTTTCCACAATCAAAGAGGGACATGTGCTGTGATCATGTGAAAGTATGTTGTTTATTTGTGTCCCTTGCATGTTTATCAATGTCCAAAGACATCTATCTGTATATAGGTGCCTCAGGGTATTGTTAGGCATTGTCTGCTTCTCAATCTGTCATTATTGACACACACTTGACAACTTCCATTCCACATATCCCAAACCATGTATACCCAGGTAAAGAATATGTGCACCAGCCCTCAGCCACACTGCATTGTCTCCATGGTCCACCAATGGTAGTGGACTGACAAGTGGCTGGGGCCTGATGTCAGGTACATGTTCAATGTGTATGCCACTATGCACTGCAATGTTAAGTATCATGGAATTTATTTATTTATTGTTTGCTTGTTAGGTGCTTATACAATAAGAATATACTATTTTGGAGCACCCACAGAACAGGGAGGGGGGGAGGGAGAGTGGGAAACACATTACAACACAATATTTAAGAGCAGAGGGGGAAGAGGGAAGGGGACAAACCTACAATGCCTTGTGAGTATTCAGAACGTACAAGTACAGAAAGGAAGGGGGGTAAGTGCTGGGCAGTCCGAGCCCATGGGTGAGCCATGGAGGTAGTGCTAGGAGTGTTAAGTGCTACACGGCTTAGGCCGCAGGAGATGTAAGTTCAAGTCTCCAGAACGAAGGGAGTGCAGATGCAAGTGTTGTAAACACACAACATTTATAAATAAATACATATGTATCATGCAACAGTCAAGGATGATGTCACACACAAATTCAGTGGGGCATGTGGGTGCCATCAACAGCACCTACGATCTGGTATTTTTTGCACAGCATGTCATTTACATGCTAGCTGTCTCTTTCCCACTCGAGATTGTGGCATGGTAATGTATTGGTACTACCTTTTGTAGTGTACATGACAGGCCGGGAAGTACTACGCTAGCTATTATGCCACTGGTGCTCTGGAAAGAACCAATGTCAAAGAAATGCAGGGTTGACAACAGTTTCAGATGTTGCCTGATGGCATGGAAAATAACTAAAAGGCCACATAGTTTGCAATTGGATTTGTTGGGTAACACACGAAAAAATGAAATTGATGAAAGCCACCAAAAGTGCAAAGGAAAAGATTCCAATGCATTTTCAGGATGCTGTTTCCCACAATATGCCAGTGTAAAAGTATGTTCATGCTGGCTGCGCGCATATGTGTCCATGCTGACTGCAACAATGTAGGCCACTATTCCGATATAAAAGCAAACATGTTTGCATTGTCCATAATGCCAGTATTGACACTATAAGAAATTATAAGAAAATATGTTGATGCTGGCTCCACTAATATATGCCAGTAGCCACGCCAAAAAATATACTTTAAATGTACATACTAAAATAAATCTGATATTCCCCTTTACAAAAACAGATGATGAAACTTAGAGCGACAAATAGCTATAGAAATTGGTTAAAAAGGTATAGTAGGTCTGTCAGGAATGTTGCATGGCAAAATATGGTTAAAATATTGGCTCAAGGAGACAGCATGAAACTATGGACATACTGTAGGGCATCTGTGAAGGGGGGAAAAAATGAAGTTATGTGCTACTTTAACAAAGCTACATGGAAAGAATATCTAACTGAGAAATTTGCAGGCAAAGCTTGCCATGTAGATAAAAAATAAATCTTCCATGGAAAGTGAATTTGCTTTGGATGACCTGTATAATCAAGAAATGTTAATGTTCTAGAGCACCTGGACCTGACGGTATCTGTAATCTTATTCAAAAATCAAATCCAATAATCTGGGTGACATTTTTTAAATACTCTGTTTGAAAAGAAAACATCTATCGGTCATATCCCAGACACTTAGAGAACGGTTCTATGTCCTTTCATGGTCAAGCATTTCAAAGCCTGCAATTTAAACGTGTATGAAATAACAAAAAAGTTAATGGAATTTCTTATTTTTTGGGTTGGGGTTGGGGGTCCCCCAGTCACCCCTCCTGCAGCTATTTTTAACTATACCCGACCCCCAACCACTTATCTGCCCTTTCCCACCAGCCCAAAAACAATTCAATGAACTTTGTACACGTTTAAATTGCAGGCTTTGGAATGCCTGCCGATGAAAGGACATTGTACGTTGGAGAACATCCCATCTTATCCCTGTCCATAAAGAAAGGCAATCCTGATTTACCATCAAATTATCAACTGTTGGCACGTACAGATGTTTCTAGTAAGATATTTTGCTCTGTGCTACTCAGGAGGGGGTGCTCAACAAATATGAACATCTTTGTTGTTAACACACTCCTGCAGCAGTTAAAAGCAAAGGATGCTTTACCATTATGTATATTGTTTGTGGACTTTTCATCCGCATTCGACACAGTTGATAGGACTAAACTGTGGACTAAGTTGGACATTTTGGGTATGGCATCACATTTACTCTATGCTTGTGAACTCATTTATAATTCAACAAGAGTAAGGTTGAATAATCTTGTAGAATTATCGGATTCTGTACCAGTTGGGAGGGGAGTCATACAAGGGTGTGTCTTGGCTCCCCTCCTATTCAACCTGCAGGTCTCTGATTTTAGCCATGCATTTTTAGGGGAAGAAGAATGCCCTTCCGAGGTTGGGAGGAAAGAAAATTGGTAGGCTTGGATATGCTGATGATAGCATAATGTCTGATAACACCTTTGTGGGTATCAGTCAGAGTGTCCAGGCCACCCTAAGGTATGCTGAAAAGAATGGGCTGAAAGTTAATTTTAAGAAGACCCGGTGTATGGCAGCTGGCAGGAGATGTGCTGGAAAGTTAGCCATCAGTAACAGTATGGGCTTGGTAGAAAGAGTAACAAACTATACATATATGGGATAAGATGTTACTACTGAGAATAATAATGATACCCTGTTAAAAACGTTTAAAAAGCTAAGGCTCTGTCCACCATCTGGGTTATTACTCAGTTCTCCAAAAAGACAGCAGGGTACAGTCGAATTGGAGTAATACATGTTTGTAAACAAAAATGGACAGCTGCCTTTCTCTATGCCCTTGAAACGTCTGTAAGTGATTTCAACCCTGCACTTCACCTAAGTCAATGCCTAGCGTGTGATGCATAGTTGGAACCCTTAATTATATATATATTTTTGTCTATGAGTTCTTTTATTTCTGAATGACGTACCCTTATATCATGCTCCTCTCTTTGAATCCCCCCGTTCTCACTGAACCAGAAAGCAGGCTGTTTTGCAAAGTTAAAAGATTTATTTTGAGAATTTGAACAATATATATATCACACTTTTATGAATTTGAACAATATCTAGATAGCACGCTATTAATATTTATACAATGATCAGCATTGGGTGATGTCACAACAATCAACAATCTCTTTAATCAGTAGGAGTATGGATGAGAAAATAATGCAGCCTAGAATAATACATGATATGGATAGGAAAACAACGCAATGTCACTTTTCCCCCTGATACCACTCAATCCCCCCAAAATGCAAGATAAAGAGATGGAAGGCGAGAACACAGGTTTCAGGAATAAACACTCAACAAATACAGTTCAATCCCAATTCCCCCCCAACAAGCAGAGAGAAACAGGAATGATTTCAATACAGTTCAAATGCTTTTGAATGTGGTCTGGAATGAATGTGAAAAACACTGAAAAATTACTTTAATTCTCTAAATGGGATTCAAAACTAGTGGGAGCCGCTTTGGATAGTTCCAGGTAAACACTAGCAATGGTGATTGAACAACTAGCAGATTGAAAACTGAATTCTGAGGTCAGATGCAAAGAATAGCTGTTTTACACGTGATGAAATTGAGCCAAATGTTAATTCGCAGCAAACCTTTTCTTTTTTTTTTAAATTCTCTTTATTGAATTTCTCAACAACTTTAACAATCCCCATAACTCCCCCCTTCCTCCTTTCCCCCCTCCCCCTGGTGCTGCTTCAAAGTCTCTGTAGCTCCCTTTCACCACAAAGTGTCTATTCGGGGTCATTCCAGATCCAAAAGTCTTAAATGTTGCGGGCGCCACCCGATCCTGAAATCATCTCTGAGAAAGGAAAGGACCTCACCCCACTTGCCTGCAAAGTTCTGTATTGTATTGTTCATTGTATAGGAGGCCCATTCCATCGCTACTATCTCCCAGACTTTACACAGCCAGTCTTGAAACATCAGTATGTTCGAGCTCTTCCATCTCTGGGCTATGATTGTCATTGCTGCCAGAGTGAGCATCACCCTCGCTCTTTCCCTGCCCCTTGAACCCGCCGGCCCTTCTGCTGGCCTCAGGCCTAATAGTGACCATTCCGGGGGTATGCCTCCCTCTGCCCCAAACACTTGTTCCATCGCCTGCTTAATGTCTCCCCAGAACGGGGCTATTTTTGGGCATCGCCACTAAATATGTTCCGCAGTGCCCTCCTGGCCGCATCCCCTCCAGCAAATTCCTGACGAATCTGGGTAGATCCTGCGCAGCCGAGCTGGAGTATAGTGCCACCCATATAATATCTTATACCAGGCCTCCCGGGTTTGCGAGGCTCTCGCTAGTTTAGGGATCTTCCTCCATAGATTTTCCCACTCCATCTTCTCTATTTCCCTGCCCAGAATTTGTTCCCACCTTCCCATATATACCCATTGCGGCCTCGGGTTAGCCTCATCCAAGATCTTATAAAGCTGTGAGATAAGGCCTTTTGAGCCGTCGTTGGTCATCAGGAATTTCTCGAAAAGGGTCGGTGATCTAGTAGCCGCCTCCTTGTTTATGGGGTATAGAAGCCAGTCTCCCAGCTGTGAGTATCTCAACCTTTCACCTTCCCCCAGTGCGAAATCCCTTTTACAATCTACAAAAGAGCTGATCTCCCCTCCTATAAACATGTCCCGCATCCAACGGCAGCCTCCCTCCCGCCAGTTCCGGAATGCCCCTCTTTTCAACCCCGGGGTAAAGTCTTTATTATTGAAGATGGGGGTGAATGAAGGGGGATGGGTAGGTTGTGATTTCCTTACATTGGATCAGTCTGTCCCAATTATCTGAAACTAGTTTGGTGATAGAGCCCAGGTACATATGGCCCGGCCAATGCTGTCTGGGTAGCCACAAAACCTCCCCCAATTCGTGTCGCGTGACCGCTCTGTCCATCAGTGTTTTCCTTCCCCCTCCTGCAGCCATTCCCTAATCACCCTTAGCTGGGCCGCTTCGTAATATTGACGGAAGTTGGGAAGAGCTAGTCCCCCCCTTTTCTCGGGGCCGTGAGTTGCATCCTACTCACCCTTGCCCTTTTTCCCTCCCATATAAACTCGTTTGTTACCACCTGGAGCTCCTTAAAGAAGCTGGCCGGGACTGCTTGAGGGATAGCCTGGAAGAGGTAGAGCAGCCTCGGCAGGGTAACCATTTTAAGTGCCTTTAGCCTCCCCAACCAGGAGATCCGCAAGTTCTGCCATTTAAGGAGGTCTTTTTTAATTCTTTGCAGGAGTGGGGGGTAGTTTGCTGCATACCATCCTCATAGAGCCGGAGTGATTCTCACCCCCAGATACGTAATTCCCCCTGGTCGCCAGGCAAAGGGCGTCATCCCCTTTAACTCCTCCCTCTCTTCCCTTGCCAATGTCAGGTCCACCAATTCGGACTTATGCATGTTAATGCGTAATCCGGATGCTCCCCCAAAGTCTTCTAGTAGTAGCCTGCATTGCAAACTCGACTCTATGGGATTGGTCAGGACAAGCAACATGTCGTCCGCGAAGGCTGCCTCCTTGTGTTGCCTACCCCCAAACGGTATTCCCTGTATTCCTTCAGATTCCCGAATTGCCTGCAGGAGGGGCTCCAAGTAAAATGCATATAGCAGGGCCGATAGGGGACATCCCTGTTTTGTACCTCTTTGGAGTTGGAATGATCTAGACAAAGTCCCATTAACCACCATCCTCGCTCGCGGGCCCTCATAGTTCGCCTTGACCATCTGTAAATAAGCGCCTCCTAACCCCATTTTTTCCATGGTTTTGAAAAGGAAGGACCACTCCACCGGGTCGAACGCTTTTTCAGTGCTGCCGGGGTACGAGTCTTTTCCACCTTTTCCACCAGATGGGCCACCCTTCTAATATTGTCCGTTGTCTGCCTCCCCTTCACGAATCCCGCCTGATCCTGATGGATCAGATCTGGGAGAAGTCCCTCGAGCCTATTCGCCAGGATCTTAGTGGAGATTTTTGCGTCTACGTTAATAAGCGCTATTGGCCTATAGGAGGATCTTTCGAGAGGGTCCGTGCCCTCTTTCAGAATCAGAGAAATCTTGGCTTCTTTCATGGACGGGGTGATTTGCCCACTACCTAAAAAAGAGTTGAACAGGTAAGTCAACTGTGGAACCAGCACTCTGGCAAAGTTCTTATAAAAGGACGCAGTGTACCCATCAGGGCCAGGGGCCTTACCTGCGGGCAGCTTCCGAATAACCCCCCTCACTTCCTCCTCCGTTATCTTTTGTTGTAAACCAGTCTGGGCGTCCCCCTCAATTTTACACAGGTTAACCCTTTCCAGGAATTTCTCCTGGGCCTGGCCGCAGGGGTGCTGTGAAGCATACAAGGTCTCGTAAATTTCAGCCATGGCCTCTTGAATATCTTCTCTTCGAGAAACCCTTTCCCCCCTATCTGAGTTTAGAGCCATGATTGTGTTTCTAGAGGCAGCACCCCGAAGGAGGCGAGCCAGCAGGGCGTCCGCCTTATTCCCTCTTGCATAAAATGTTTGCCTCACGAAAAGCAGGGCCCCCTCTACTTTTTTGGTCCGAAGGATCCCCAATTATCCCACTGCCCTCCTGTAGTCCTTCTGGTTAGTCCTGCTGGGGTTCGCCGCTACCCTGCCTCTCGCTTCCTCAACTTCTGCTTCTAGCCGGGACTCCAAGGCCTGTAGCTGTTTCTGTCTCTGTGCCTTAACTGCTATAATTTCCCCCCTCAATGTGGCCTTAAACGCGTTATATCCTCACCCGTGTCCCCTCTCTTGTTGTTATCAAAGAGATCTCTCATCTTACCCTCTATCTCCTCCCTTACCAAAGGGTCCCTAAGCAGGTGTTCCGGGTATTTCCAACCCCACAGCCCCCTCCTCCTCTTTCCCAGTTCCAGCTGCATCAACAATATTTTATGATCTGCTATTCCCATGGGCCAAACCTCTATCTCTTTGAACTTACCCACCAGATTGGCCGAGATCCAGATGTAGTCAATTCTGGGCTGGGTCCCATGAACTTCGGAAAGGAATGTGTAGCCCTCCTCATCCCCTTTCAATTCCCTCCAGACATCTCTCAACCCTACGCTCTCCACTTTGTCCCGGTGTCCCGCCGAAGCTACCGCCCCTCCCCCACGGCTTTTAGTCCCTCCTGACCTGTCTTTAACCTTGTCCCCCATTATGATTATCTGGCCTCTTGCCTAGTCACCTATTTTCCCCATGAGGTCGCAGAGGAAGGAGTCCTGCACTGTGTTGGGCGCATAAATCACCCCTCCGCATTTGTGCCTTTTACCATAACAAACCTACCCTCCTCGTCCTTTAGGGTGTCTTCCAAACGGAAGTTCACCGTGCTCCTGATGGCCAGCGCCACCCCCCCGATTTCGTGGGACCTGACGCCTGAAACACCTGATCAAACCCTCTCAACCTTAAGCAACTCTGATCCTTGCGAAGCAGATGTGTCTCTTGTAATCCCAGAAAGTCTGGTTTTCCCCGCTTCGTAAATTGCTCCAGCTTTTTCCTTTTCAGCGGGGTATTGAGGCCCCTAACATTATGCGTTACCCACTGATTAGACACTTGCCCCTGCCGTTCAAGTCCCCCCAGCAGCTCCCCACCCCCACTCATTTGCCCCATGTCTGTTACCCGGGTGCGTGGACCACTTCTAATTTGCCCCTCGGGCAGCACCTGAGGATCCCTCCCCCCTTCTCCCCCTTTCCCCCACCCCCCTCCCAAACCCTAATGACCTTAAAACTTGGTCTTCTCGCCTCCCTCCCCCCTCAGGCTTCCTCGCCCTTGGTGATCCCATGATGTTGCTCTTAGCACCCTCTCTCCTCCTTGTGATCAAAAACAGCCTTTGTGTCCACCACCCCCTGAGATTATTCAAATACCCAATCAGTTCTCCTCTGGTCCGGATCACTCCACCGCCGCTGGCTCCACATCAACTCCCTTCCCGGGGGGCCTCCGCCACACGGGCCTCCTCCTTTTCCCCTCGCCGACCAGTGACCATTCCCATGGCCTGGTTCGGACACCACTTCCCGCCTCCGAAGAGCCGCTCGGGCCCGCCACCCTTGATTCCCCGAACAACTCTTGATCCAGTTCAAGTTGAAGTAGGTCCGCTCCTTCCTGCATCGTGGTTATCCGCTTCTGAGAACCAGCCCACCCGAAGACAAGCCCAAAGGGGAAGGTCCACTTATATCTAATCCCCTTTTCTTTAAGCTTCAGGGTGAGGGGGCTCCATTGTCGCCTCTTGAGCAGGGTATAGCTGGCGAGATCCTGGTACAGTTCAATACGTTGGTCGTTAAAGGATATCGGCTATTTTTGTCTAGTGGCCTTGAGTACTGCCTCTTTTTGAGCATATCTTGTGAACGCCGCTAACACGTCCCGCGGCCTAGACTTCGGGTTCCTATTGAGGAAGCCCACTCTGTTAACCCTGTCCAACTCGATCCGATCAGGTGAAAGCTCACCCAGTAGTTCCGGAAAAATTCCTTGAACCTTTTCCTTCAGGTCCTATCTTGCACCGTCTCTGGCAGGAGCTTCAACCTGATGTTGATCCGCCGAGACCTGTTTTCCATGTCTTCCATTCTTATTTCCAAGTTCTGCATTGCCGTGTCGAGTCTCTCGATTGCTTCACTGTTCTCCGTAACCTCTCTGCCTATCTCCTGCAGGCCTTTTTCGACTATGTCCGTTCTGTCCCACAATTGACTCACTTCCTGCTTGATTTCGGCCAACGCCTGGTTGATGTCAGACCTCATTAATTGAAATTGCTCTTGAAAGGTTTTCCCCAAGGATGCTTGAAGTGAGAGCATCTCCCCGTGCAGATACTGGCATGAGATTTGTGCGGACGCTTCCAGGGTCTCAACGTGCTCCTGCTCCATACTTCCCCCCCTGTGTGGCCCTGTGTTCCTCGGCTGCGTCCTTACTTGCCCAGAGGGCTATGATGGGGCCTAGGGCGTCCGCCTGAGACTGACCACTTTTATTGGCCTTGCTCTTATTTCTGTCCGGAGCTCGCCGCCACTCCAAAGGACTTGCGCGGGCCCCCCAGCGTGTGCCCGGCTCCCGCGGAACTCTAATCCGAAGCTCTGCCGCTGGGCCGACAGCAGCTGCGCCGGTGTGTCCGAGGGTGCCTCCTTTCCCAGGGGCCCGCCACCGGGTCTCCTCCTCCTCCCTGGCGGGCCCGATCTAGGCAGCCCCCGAGGGGTGCAGGCTCAGCCAGCCGCACCCACCCGATGGTCGGCGGGAGAGCCCGCTGTGCGGCGAAGAGCACGTCCGCTCCCCCGAAGCCACACCACCCTGTCCGTTGCCCGCCGTGAGGACAGGAACGGGGCTGCAATCTCGTCCTGCCTGCAGCGCCCCCTCTCCTGCCCAGCACAGTAGGCCTGATGCGTCTCCTTTTGCCCGCGGGCCTCCGATGCGCGCCGCGGTTGTTTCCCCTTCTCCTGCTGAGTGATGTAGCAGCTACGGGTGCTCGAAAGTACGGGGAGGCGCCGGCTGCTGTTTTTCTGAGTTCCTCAGCACATAAGGGGTGGTGGAACCGCTTTAGTGAGTTGGAGGTTCTGGAGCGCCGTCGACACACATATACCTGGTGTCGGCGGCCATCTTGGAAATGCAGCAAACCTTTACAGCGTGTGAGAAACGCGATTACAGAAAACCTACAAGGAGTTGGAACGCTGAGGATGTTAGCTTCAATCTGACACTTAAATTTCGTTTCTAGCATGTACGGTACGGAAGTTACAGAGGTTTTAGTATAGGTTGATTTTTCTCAGAAAGAGCCATGATTTTCAAATGAGAGATGCACTTTTGAATTACAAACAAGAATTTTCTGTACACTAGGGAAGCTATGAAGATGCAAGATACCCGACGGAACAGCCACCAGATCAGGGCGTCTCTGTTCTGACTTTTGCCCGCTGAGACACTCGTCTTTCTTCAGCGAATATATTAGCGCAAAGATGATATTATCGCTACAATTATCAAAGGACTATATGGATGAGGGAAAGATTCAGAAAAGACAAAAGAGATTCTACAATGCAGTTCTGGATATGATAGAATGGTTTGGATAGGATTACTTAAAGATAAGAGATTGGCTAGGACAGTTCCAGGCTATAGATACTCACAAATATGGTTTTGGAATAGGCCCGCCAAAGATCTGGTCAAAGGTTTTGGACTGGAATTCTGCTAGCCCACAGGACAGGATTCAGGCACCCGGTTCTGTACTCAGCATGGCACTCTGGCCTCTGCACAGCCTCTGAACTGCATCTGACGGGTTGGTTGGTTCTGGGTTGATTTATCAGGTTACAGCTCTGCTCTACTGGTATGGATCTCTGGGTTCTAGCAAGAGTTCTTGGCAAGAAAGCAGAAACAGCACAGCCAGGCTGTTCAGTTTTTGATGTGCCCGTTGGAAGTCTGGGGTAAAATCAGGTTGCAAGATTTTAAAGGGCAAGCTGAGAAGGGTTACAGCTTTGAAATTGGGCCTTCTGCTTTCAGAGTTCTGGAGTCTTGGATCTGGGTTCTCCTGCAGAGCGCTTCGCCAGTAAATCAGTTGATGGGTGAATGTGTGTGTCTCCAGGTCCTAAACTGTCCCTATTTATGTCTTTCCCAAAGGGGTGGGTAGGCTGAATTATACTAAGCCCACCCTTTAGGAATCGGATTGGTCAGAGTATTTTCCCTCTCCTGATTTGAGAAGGAAATCTAGTGTCAAGGTGATGCTGCATTATACAATCCAGGGAGTGCCTCCCCTTTGTTTCAGTAAATTAAATCTATTTTTCACATACATCATATTGACAATATCACCAACTTGCTAATAATACATATTCACATCACAGATTTAGTACAGCACATATCCGTCCGAGTTCCATCTCGGTGAGAGCTTTAGTTCCAATTTTACAGCTTTTCGCACTTTTGGTTGGGTACCCAGTGTCAGATCTGTCTGTCAGATCTGTCCATATTTTTCTCTATACATGAGCATGGCACCTGGGCCTAATCATGTGAAGTTTCATATTTCTAGCATTATCACAATTTCTACAACATCAACATTTTGGTAGTCCTGTCTCTGAACATCGCACAGATTTCAGGGTAGTTTCAAACGGTGAGCAGAAATTTCATTTTAACAACACTATATTTACAGATTTTTACCAATTTTGTTCAGTTCTCTGTGAATCTTTTTCAAAAGATATTTTCGTTTGGGTCAAGATACACATATCCATCTGGTCCCGCCCCCAAGGTTTGGCTGGGCCAGAGCACTCCCATGATCCCTTCCTGCTGGCAGTTGTTTTCTGTTGACAGTTGAATCTGCATATCTTTTCAATAAAGGGAGTCTTTTGTCTCTCCTCAGAGCAACAGGCCAAAATCTCCTCCCACCTCCATTAACAACTCAATGACAGTTCCTGAGCAGAGAGCAGGGGGAAGATTCCTTCGTTTGGGGCAAACTGTGGAATGTGCCTTTCAAGTACTGTGTTATAATGTGTAATGGCTCTTGAGTGGAATTCTACCTAGCAGAATTCCACTCTTGTTCTGATGTCATGCTTGCATTTGTTTAATGTTCTACATTCCAAGAACAATGGTTATGAGTTTATGTGGAGAGCTGTAATGTAGGCTGAGCCCTGCTGGGCTCAGGCTGGTTGCTATTAAAGGATCTTCACTTACCTGCAGTGTATGCTTCTTTATTACACTGGTGACGAGAGCAACCAGCCTTCAACCCACACAGCCATTCGCCGCCCAGCAGTTGCCCACATTCCCTTCCCTGAGGCCGGTCCGCTTCTGAGGTGCTGCCCAGGTCCGTTAAGGGAAGAGTTCTCAAGCCGACGCTGTCCGCGTTGAGCGAGCTCCTCGGAGGGAAGAGGAGTTTTCCCCTGCACGTTGGCATCAACCTGGCCTGTGCTCCCCAGCTGGGGTCGAGCGCGGTGCCTCCGCCGCAACAGGAGTCCAAGTGAGGAGGGAGAAGGCCTTCCCATGCACGCCGACAACGGAAACCAGCGTGCCTGGCCTGCGCTCCCCAGCCGGGGTCGAGCGCGGTGCCTCCGCAGTAACAGGAGTGCAGGTGAGGAGGTGGAGGGCTTTCCCCACGCACGTCGGTGGCGGAAGCCGGCGTGTCCGCTGCTGCGCTCCCCGACCGAAGTCAAGCGCGGGCTTCTCGTTGGGAACGGGAGTCCTGGAAAGGAGGAGAAGACGAGAGGGGGGAGAAGAGGAGGCAAGGAGCTGTAAGCCCACATACGTCGGCAACTGCAGCCGACATATTAGCAGCTGAGCTCTCTGGCCGGAGCCAGCGCAGTGCTCCCACTGGCTACGAGGATCGATCCTGGCGAAGAGGGAGAAATTAATGGGGGGAGAACTGTGAACAGCCTCTCTGGTCAGTGAGAGGTCCCGCTTACTGAAGAACGATGTCTGTTCCACCCAGAAGAGGGAGGCGTGTGACGTATTAGCAGCACAGCTCCTATCATCATGCAGTCCTGTTTAGGGTGCGTTTCCGCTAGATTTTGTTCAGGAAAATTAACCCTGTGTGACCACTTCAAGTGTTTTGCGACTGTGTTAATCTCCAGGGTGCCAGGAATCTACATTGTGCTGTGAATGGTGACAATTTAAGTTGTTTGCTTCTTGCCTAGCAGCACAACAATGCACGTCCGCCTCCTGCATTTCTGGCCAGTCCTGGTGAACCAGCAATTGTGTGGGACTTATGGGTAGACACCTTCAAAGTATATCTTAGGGCGGCAGGTGGTGCGAAATTTACAGACGATGAGAAGGAAGCAGCTTTGCTCAACAGTTTGGGAACTGAAGGTCTTCGACTGTTCAGACATCTCCCCGGTCCCAATGTGCACGCTGCCCCTGCTGCCCCCACAGAAGGGAACGATGGGGGTGATGCCCTACCAGGAGTGGTGCTAGCTTATGAAACATCTTTAGGCAAGTTGGAGGCACGTTTCGGCAAGAGGGCCAATGTGGTACTTGAGAGTTACCACTTCTTCTCGAGAGCTCAAGGCTCTAGCGAGGGCATAGATGCTTATGTGACTGCCCTGCATACTTTGATAGTGACATGCAAGTTCACTGGTACCATCGATGAGTACATCCGTGATCAGGTGATGATGCGGACATGTGATGTGCGCGTTAGAGAAAGGCTATGGATAGAAAAAGATCCACTCCTGGAAAAGGTCATTGAGATAGCTCGTGCTATTGAGGAATCCAGGAAGAGTGTCAGAGAAATGTCGATAAAGGAGAAGCGGTACATGCTGTGATTCCCCGCAGAACAGTTGATGCCAGAGCGAGAAACAAGGACAGTAGGCCGATACTCCCGTCAAGGGAACTGTGCAGGAGATGCGGTTGGCGTGGACATGTGGTGGGCGCAAAAGAATGTCCGGCTGCCAATGTCGAAAGTAGGAGATGCAAAACCAAGGGACATTATGCCGGCATGTGCAGAGGTGTTGTGTCCGCTAAGGAGTCAGTGAAGTTGGTGGACACTAATGATGATGAGGAAGGGGTGACAATTGTGGGGTACATGGGATGTTCTGACAAAGACAACGGTGGCACACCTGAAGGATCATTGTTGAGTGTGGGGAGTTGCAAGAAGAGAGCGTGGGCAACGCTCATGGTCAACGGAGTCCCAATGGAAATGATGGTGGACACGTGGTCGCCATACACAATGATATCCCCTGAACTGTACGAGTCTAAGTTTCACAAGAGGGTGTCTGACCTGTTGTTTTCTGACATAAACCCGTGTGCCTATGGGCGAGTACCCATCAAGGTTCTTGGGTACGAGTGGGCTGATATAGAGTTTGAAGAATGGGTGGCGAAAGGGAAATTATATGTAGCTCACAAAGGTGACCCTGTTATAGGGTGGGACGAGCAAGCTGCTCTAGAACTGGAAATAAGACCAGGGAAAGCAGTCCCTGTGATGTGTGTGAGGGGAGAGAATGATGGAGCTGAGTTGCATGAGAGACTCACGGCAGAAGTGCTGGAAAACAGGTTTCCCTCTGTTTTTACCCAGATGTTGGGCAAATTGAAGGGTTTTGCACACAAGATAATTCTCAAGAGAGGTTGTGTGCCGGTTGTCCATAAAGTCACGAGGGTTCCAATCATGGCTCGTGATGCCTTGAAGGAAGAGCTTAATAAACTCAAAGAGTCTGGAGTCATAGAGGACGTAGAGAGTTTGGAATGGTTGGCCCCGGTGGTCCTGGCACGTAAGAGTGATGGAGGCATGAGGATGTGTGTAGACCTTAGGGATCTTAATTCATGCATATGGGTTGACAGACATCCTCTGTCCAATATTAATGAAATGCTTTCCTTGGTGTGTGGTGCATCCTGTTTTTTGACGTTTGACCTGTCATCTGCCTATCATCAGATAGATCTGCATGTTGACTCCCGCCCCCTAACATCTTTCGTTACTCCTTTTGGCGCATTCCGTTTTTGTAGAATGCCCTTTGGATTGGCATCTGCTGCCGCTGTTTTCCAGAGGACAATGCAGAAACTCTTTGCAGGGATGCGTGGGGTGAAATGCTTCCAAGATGATATTCTGGTGTGGGGTGAGTCTCGATTTGAGCATGATCGTAGAGTTCTTGAGGTGATGAATGTCTTGAAGGGTTGTGGTCTCACGGTCAAACTTAGTAAATGCAAAGTGGGTGTCCCCAGCGTGACTTACTCGGGACATTCTCTGGATGCCAGTGGTATTCACCGTAAGATTGAGTTGGTGAGGGCATTGAATGATGCATCATCCCCAGCTAATAAAGAGCAGTTGAGATCATTCATGGGACTTGCTGAATATTACAGCAGATTTGTACCTTCTTATGCCGACAAGACAGGTAGGTATGAGGTCATTACTGAGGAAGGGTGTGCATTTTGTGTGGTCTGATCAGTGTCAAGCGGAATTTCTCAAGTTGAAAGAAGAAATTGAGCAGGCTCCATCCTTGAGTTCATTTTCCCCTGTCAGGAAAATGTTTCTAACTGTAGATGTGAGTCAGTATGGCATAGGTGCTGTACTGAAGCAAAAGGTTGAGGGAGAACTTCGCCCCATAGCCTTTGCGTTGAGAGTACTCAGAGAAGCTGAGGGCAGGTATGCCGACATAGAAAGAGAAGCTCTTGCAGCTGTGTGGGCATCTAAATATTTTCAAACCTTTCTGTGGGGAATTAAATACACTCTTCGTACTGACCATAAGCCGTTGGTTCATGTATTGACAACGAAGGGGTTGTCTCATGCGTCTACCAGGACCATGAGATGGATGGCCGATATGACAGAATTTAATTTCAAGGTGGAGTATGTCCCTGGTGTGAGAAATGCAGTAGCAGATTGCCTGTCACGTTTTCCAAATTCTAGTAGTGCTGAAGAGTCTCCAGGTGTGGTGGGGGACGAATGTTCCTTGGTGGCTAGTGTAGTGCCCGCGGTATCGGAACCAGAATGGAGTGCAGAGTGTACAGATGATCCCGAGTTGGTTGAATTAATAGCGGCACTTAGAAGTGGTCTTGTTAGTACTGGTTTGTCCAAACTTTATGGGCCTGTATGGCAGGAATTGTCTGAAGGTCCAGGGGGCGTGGCTAGAGGTCTGAGGTTAGTTCCCCCTTGTTCCGTTAGAGGGAAACTTGTTGGGTTTGCACACATGGGGGATTTGGGCAGGTCCATGACCAAGAGGAGACTTAGAGAGGATTATTGGTGGCCCAGAATGGACACTGGTGTGGAGGATGTGGTGAAGGATTGTGCGGCATGTTCCAACAGTGATAAAAGCAAGGTTCCTGTTCCCCAACCGGTCTATCCTGTAGAGGTGCCCCGTGAGGTCTGGTCCAAAGTAGCGCTTGACATAATGGGTCCCATGGATTCGTTAGGAGGAGACTTGAGATTTGTTGTGGTTATGGTGGACTATATGTCGAGATGGGTCGAAGCCACTGCCTTATCTATGGTTACTGCTGAGAAGATTGTGGAGTTTCTCTCTGCAGTGTTTGACAGGGAGGGTGTGCCGGCCGGATTGGTGACCAATAATAATGGGTCTCAGTTTGTGTCAGATTACATGCAAAAGTTTCTGGATGATCTGGGTATACGTCATCATAAAGTTGCATTATATAATCCACAAGCCAACGGTCTGGTGGAACGTATGAATCGTTTTATCAAGGTGGCCATCCAGTTGGCCCTTTCCAATGGTCTTCCGTGGTCTTCCGTGGGGAAGGGTAGTGTCAGAATCACTTAAAGCTTACAGGCTGACTCCTTCTATTGTCACTGGTCATTCTCCTTTTGAGCTGATGCGGTGGAGGAAAACTGGCTCCAAGTTGAGAGTGCCAGCCCTGGGTGGTGGTGTCCAGTCACAGGTGGATATGCAGGGAGTTTTGGATCGAGTTTGGAGTAAGCAAAAATGTTTTTTGAGTGAGCAACTGGCCCATAGGAAGCCTCTTCCTGTGAAGATTGGTGATTGGGTTCAGATCAAGAATCCTAGGTTTGTAGCCAAGGGTCTCAGCAGGTACTTAAATCCACGTAAAGTGGTCAAGCGTGGTTGTGGTTATGTAAAACTTGATGACGGATCTACCTGGAGTCTCAGGCGTGTGGTGGTGGTGGACAAAGACAAAGTGGTTTCTGCAGGTGGTGAATCTAGTGAGCCTGGTGGCGGTTTAGGAGATGCTGGTGTGGGGTGTGATTGCCCCTTAGAAGGCTCCACGGTCCGGGAAGACAGTGAGGAACGAGTTGACTTGCAGCCCATGGTTAGTGGGGTGGCTTTGGATATCCACGAAGTTGAGGAACATTCCATTCCTATTTCTGCACATTATTCTGACATTAGTAATGTTCCGGTGGATGAACGTGAGGTGTCCGCTTCTGGGGCGGCCGACTCTGTCCTAACTCATGCTCATTCTGTCAGGGAGAGGAAGCTTCCTTCCAAGTATAAAGATTATGTTTTGGGTGCTATTGTTCATTAGCACAGTTTAGTTTTTTTCCTTGCCCTTTGGAGGGATCAGTAGTTGGAGTTGGATGTGAGTGCTTGGCTGGGTAGTGTGTGTCTGTGTGCATGGTTGCCTGTGTGAGTGTGTGTGGTGTGTGTGTGAGTGTGCATGGTGTGTGCGTGTATGTGGCTTCAGGGGGATTGTTTCTTTTGTTGAGTAAAGGGGGGAGAAGTGTTATAATGTGTAATGGCTCTTGAGTGAAATTCTACCTAGTAGAATTCCACTCTTGTTCTGGTGTCATGCTTGCATTTGTTTAATGTTCTACATTCCAAGAACAACGTTATGAGTTTATGTGGAGAGCTGTAATGTAGGCTGAGCAATGCTAGGCTCTTCACTTACCTGCAGTGTATGCTTCTGTATTACATACTGTGGCTAACATTAGTTCACTTTTAAAACACTGTTTTAAAATTGTCTTTTCTAAAATAAACTTTACATTTTCAACAAATATACCCACAGATCTCTTCATTCCAGTCTTTTTAAAACATAGAAATTGAATTGGAACAACCTATATTGCTTTTGATAGCAAGTCTCTTCTTTTCCACAATTTGATCTTAATGTACCAGTTTAACTAACAGCATAAGTAAATGACAGCTCCGAAACAGGCGAGCGGCGGGACTGCGCCCATATCTGACAGATTTTTCCAGGCAAGCATCTTTTTGAATGTGGCTTTTCTTATGATGAAATGTGCTTCTCCTGGTTCCATGTAATAATGTCGCCACAAAAATCTCGCCATGCAAAAATATTGCCGAAAAATGGCAGATTTTTGTGGCGACATTATTGCATGGAACATGCGGGGGACACCCCCGCAACCCCCAAACTTTTCACCCATATAATATCGCTGCGACCTTTTGCCGGCGATATTATTTACGGCAACCATATATATGGGGATAATATTACCTGATACCCTTCTCCTGACATTGTGCTTAGGTGGATTCTTTAAATAAAGTGATGTTTAACACCCAACAAGGATGTTGGATCTTTTCTGATGCTTGAGAACCATGATTTTTCACTTTCCACAGCCAAGGAAAAAAGGATTTTAAAGCACTTCTGGGTTTTCATGGCAATGCAGCCCTGCCTTTTCAGGTAATTCCATTTCACTCTGTGGGCAGCCCAATGACAGGTTTTGGTAGTGTGGTCTCCGGTTCCACCACTGACACAGGCAAATGGATTGGCGGCCTATTTTTCAGGTTTCCCCTGCGCACTTCTCAGAGATTTTTAGCGCATAGAGCTTTTTGGCGGCCATTCTGTTGTTTCTGATGAAAACAGCCCACAGTGATGTTGCAGGGCAGAGCCTAGTGGGTCAGAACATCCCACACGTCTTATGCCAATCTAGCTGACTGGGCAGATAGATTGGAGGGGCTTATCTGGAGAAAGGTCCTGGGACTTTCCAACTATACTCCAAAAGCAGCTGAACGCCTTGAATTGGGGCTTATCTCATGGTCTACTTTAGTGGATATTAATAGAGGTAAACTCTATATTAAGGTACATTTTGCAAGAGAAAACTCACTGTTTAGAATTATACAGTCTGCTTTAATAGATAATAAGTTTTCTGCTCTACAGGAGTATAAAAAAGAAACGTGTGGCATTTTTCTTAAAAATAAGCTGGAAGCCACACTGGGACTATGGCGAGGGAGCCCTTTTGAAATCATTTAAGAACTGCGAGGAAAAATGGGGGTGTGTTCAAAGCCCGGATAAAGTGGCTAGAATTAAGTTAATTTACAAAAATGCATTTTATGGTTAAAAAGCCAGAGTACTGTATCAAATTGGTTCCCTCATCATCAACTCTGAGAATATTTATGAGTCTAAAATTTAAAGGCTTGAGGGCTTGGATGTTGGCGGTGCTTGGACTGGCATCCCAAAAGAAAAAGGTATATGCAGATTGTGTAAAGGTGAACAGCAAATAGAGATTGGCCGACATGTTGTTACATCATGTTCTGCAATGAATGCTATATAAATGCATTATTGGGTAGGCAGTTTGAATATCTAGATATAATATCCAGTGATCTATTCAGGATGAGATGCTTATCAGGATAAAGTTGTGACTTGTTGATAGCAGTAGTCCAGATTTGGAAACATGCATAAAGATATTTGTTGGACATTGAAGAATGCTGAGGACGGTAGGAATGTCTCTGAATGCAACCTAAATGGGATTTGATATTGTAAAAACTGGTTATGCTTGCTCGATCTTCTTAGGATTTTAAGACTGATGTGATATTTTATATGAAAGCAGTTTTATATATTTATATTATATATTGAATTGTGCAATGAAGTGTATTGTTTGATTGTGGTAATTAATTGTATTTTATATTGAAATAATGTATTATTTTGATGATTAAATGGTTCTGTTTCCATTTTTGTATTTCTCTTTTATAAATGTGTGTAAAAGTTTATAAACTAAATGCACAATAAGAAATATGCATATATATTGTTGCCAGTAAACATATCCATGCCACAGTAAGGAAATATGTCTAGACTGGTTGCACCAATGGAGAATACTCATCATGCCAGCTTTATCCTTGATGCGAGTAAAAACTGACATGCCATAGAACGAAAATGTGTCCAGAATGGCTCAACCAATGTAGGCAAGTATGGCCACTAAAGAACACTCAGCATTCCAGCTTTACCCTTGATGCCCAGTAAAAAATGCAATGCCCCAGTAAGAATCTATGGCCAGACTGGCTCCGCCTGTATAAGCCAGTATAGTCATGTAAGATCATTCATCGTGATGGCTTTACTCCTGATGCCCAATATGAAATACCATGCCAGAGTCCAAATATTTTTTACAGAGTGGCAAAACCAATGTAGGTCAGTATGGACACTTACGAATACACATCATGCAAGATTTAACCTTGATGCCCTACAACAACAAAAAAAATACTATGCCATGCCAAAGTAGGAAAACATGTCCAGACTTGCTCCACCAACATCTGTATTTAATATTGTGTATTTAATACTGTGGCTGGTGCATATAACTTAATGCACTGTTTCAAGAAAGCTAAGTATCCAACACATGGAGTGCAGCGGTCCATACAATCTCAGTATCTGATATATGGAGCACACTAATAAATATGACCTCAGCATCTCTGACAAAGATAATGCATCTCTATATATGCTCTGTATGACTGGCATGCAATGCCATTGTCGAAATAATGACCGCAGTAGCTCACAAAAGCAATTCAGAGGTACATACAGTCACAATGTCTAAATAGAAATGGGAACATAATTCATTTCTGCGGTAAAGGTGAAATTGAAAGCTTAGAGGACCATGAAATTTGCGAGCCTGAAAGGACAATCTCATTGTAAGACATCCCTGAAATGTTCTGAGAAACAAATCCAAGGATAACAATTACTTACCAAGCAGGAAAGAAAGATAGCATACACTTTAAATCAACACCTTGTCAGAAATACAACTGTTATTTGTCAAAAGATCTTGAAAGAGAACAATCTGCATTTTACATCGCCAGAATGGACTGCAAAATATTCATGTAAGTCTATTATTTTCATTTTCATAATCATTATAATAATTATGTAAATGTGTGCTCTATGCAAAGCGATGTTGTACATTTATCTTCGGCTTGAATCAAACACAGAGAATTGTTTTTATTATGTTATGTTAAATTGTCTTATACCATGCACCGTTACCATTGGCATAGTCTCCAGATGCTCATTTGGCTCTGTAAGAAAGAGGGCGGGTGCATTAGTGAGGGAAGAGGGAGAGGATAGAAGTTGTGCTCTTCAGTTGATGCTTGAGGAACCAGGTAGAACTGGCATCCTGTGTGAGTCGGTTTTCTAAGTGAGTTTTGATTGTCTGCACTGGTGTTCTTTATCCAGAGGTGTGAGGCCCAGTGTCAGGGATTGTTTGTTGTTTGTGAATGTTATGTTGGATGTGTGTTTTGTGTGTTTTGCATGTAATTTGTCTGGCCCAAAGGACGTGTGTGGTACCTGGGAGGTATGCAGGAGCGGAGCAGTGGTGGTTAGTTCATTGGCTACTCTGAATGTTTTGAAAGTGCGTTACCTTGGTTACCTTCACAAAACTTCTGAGTTGGAGCTTAGACTAACTGTCCTGATTCATCTATGTGCAATACACTGGCTAATCTTCACAGTTCTAATTGCACTACCTTGGCTATTCTTACGAGTTCTCTTATATGCAATACATAGGCTGATTTCTCAGCTCTTCTAAATTCTACACATTGGCTACCCTCTAAAACCCTCTAAGTGCAATACATTAGCTGTCTTTACATAGCATTGAAGTGCTGTGTATATGCTATCCTCATAAATCTATTGTGTGTGAGGCATGGGCTGGTCTTCACCATTCTTCTAGCTGCAACAGATTGGCTACTCTCAATAACTTCTAAGTGCAATACATTGGCTATCTTCATAGTTTCATCAAAGTGCAGTGTATGTGCTACCTCCTAAAGCCTTTGCATTTTCAATACAAAGGCTAACCTTCACATGTCTTCTAAAATGCAATACATAGGCCAACCTTCACAATTAATCTAAGCGTAATACATAGGCTAACCTTCACATTACTTCTAAATGCAACACATAGGCTGACATTCACATTACTTCTAAATGCAATACATAGGCTAACCTTCACAATTCTTCTAAAATAACACACATAGGCTAACCTTCACAATTCACCTCAGCACAATATATAGGCTAGCCTTCATATTTCTTTTAAATGTAATACCCAGACTAACCTTCACATTTCTTCTAAAATGCAATACATAGACGAAACTTCACAATTCATCTAAGGGCAATGCATAGGCTAACCTTCATATTTCCTTTAAATGTAAACCCAGGCTAACCTTCACATTTCTTCTAAAGCAATATATGGGCTAACCTTCACATTTCTTCTAAATGTAATACCTAGGCAAACCTTCACAATTCATTGTATCTAAGAGATAACTACGAATTGTTAACTGCGAATTACCAAAACAACCTTTTTTTGTCAGTTGTTTTGCACATTTCTTTGCAAATAAATGATATATTAGAATATAACATGTAGAAAGAATGTTTAAATAGTTAACAAATTGTAACGCAAGCGCAACTGATATCTTCAAAATGTTTGAAGTCACATGTGGCCTTTATTGCCAGTCGTGCTTTTGGCTTCGAATTGAATGACTGAATTTGTAGTTTAGTTTGCACATTGTTAAGACAGTGCTAAACTTGAAAAGACACAGGATTGGCTCCAACACACCCCCATGTAACTGGGAAAGTTGTGAGCTATGCAGTAAAGGTGAAACATCTTTAAATAATGGCTTTCAATACTTTGACAATAACCTTTACATAGTTACTGAAATAATCTCTGATGCACTTGTATATGTAAACCTTTGCATCAGCGTAATATATAAAATGTTATGTTTCATTTAAATGCAGGTAATAGAGTAAATCTTCCTTTGACAATGGGTACTAAATGATTTGTGTTCCTTTTTACCTCTAAATAGTTGTGTCCTAAAAATGTGTATCTACCCTGGAACAGATGGATGGATTCTGCAACCAAAACTGGAACATAACTCTCACTACTGGGAGTATCGTGTTACTATTCTGGTATGATCTTGATGCCAAAGTTTGTGCTTTTGCGGTGCCCGTCACCCGGATAAACATGCACGTATTTCATCAATGAACACATGCAGTGAACAATGCTTTATTTCGAATGTGGAACAAAGTATTTTTTGTCTAGAATGGTACCGATTTGCTTTGTTATTAAAAAAAAGAGAAAACGGATGATTGAAATATATTGAATTCTATTTCACTGCACTGAACTTTTACTTGCACAATTCAAGTACTCACATTAAAACATTGAAGAATAAAACCTGATAGAGTTCACATAACGTGACCGTCCACTGAAATATGATTACTCTGGTTTGGAGTAAACAATCTGGTCATTTAATGATTATGTGTGAGAAAAGTTGTAATTGCTCAGTTCGATGTAGTTAAATTTTCTGCTGCAATAAGAAATATAATTACTTGCTAAATTCCCAACCATGGGTAATTATTGAAATGTGTAACTTGTTATCTCATTTTTGTCGTAAACATTTACTGTGTGTGTGTATCTTTTGCATTTTGCAATCGGTAACCTGATGGCGCAGTTGTTGACAGCGGACGTTTTGCTACGCAGTGCGCCAACATCATGACAAGGGGCGTAGCATATCAGTTTGACATGGCAATGTCAGTTTGAGAGGCATGTGTTATGATTTACTGCCATCAGCTGATCAATGGATAAGATTAGCACAAGATGCTGGTTTCTGACCCGTGAGGTTCACACGTCTAAATGTCAGAAAATTGACGGTAAGATATATTGAAAAAAATTGTGAAGGATCGATATATGCTCAAAAATCACCACACACCGTGGGTAATAATAATAATAATAATAATTATTATTATTATTATTATTATTATTATTATTATTATTATTATATGCTCAAAAATACATGCCCTATCCATTGGGCCAGTAACATTCCTGAGAGAACTTCTCTTTTAATGTGTGTGTTATCAAAACAGCCAATTGATGAAATGCATGAGAGTCTGTAATGTTTGCATGGAATGCCCTTTGTTATGCTCTACAGCCAAAAATGGGAAATACTTCTATGAGTGTGAATGATTGGCCAACAGTTGGATTCAATTGGACAAAGGCCTCCACACTAGCTCCCTCAACTTACAAACTTAAAGCACAGCACCATCATCCTCCAATGGGGTCATAGGTCTGCTCACTCACACGCACCTGAAAGAAGCATGTGGCCTGGTCAATAACACACCTCCCTAAAACGTTGTATATTTGAATCTACAACATTGCTGTGCTTGCAGACACCGGTTAAGGGTAGATCTCTTTGCCACTAGTAAATTATGCAATCAATGACTCAAGCACTGTTGTGGGTGCCACCAAAGTTCTCTAAACTCATATGCATAAATAACAATTGTGTATTCACTAGCAATCAAAACACCTAAAACTGTGTAGCCTCTCTGTTCGCATTTCATGTCCATCAGCTGGAAGCAACTGTGTTTTACGTCATGCCACAGGTCTTTCATGCACTCTGTCTGTTCGTTCTGAATCTGTTTGGTAGTTGGCTACAGGCTCACTCGCGGCTCCCAAGAGGACTTCATCTGTGTGTCACCAAAGTATGGACTATCCTGCAACAAACCCTCACCTATTCCTCAACAGGCACACATCCCCACACTGTAAGCCTGCTCCCAACAGACTCTCACCAATCCTTCAACTCATCATTACCTACCCCTCAAAAGAGCCTCATACGCCCCCCCCCCCCAGCAGGCACACAAACCTCCAGTCCCCTAACAAATACTAATGCAGGGTCCAAGGGACCCTTACTCATCACCCAGAAGACTGTCACACAACTCCCAAAAGACCATCACACAGCCATGGACACATCGCCACATGGGACCAACTGACCCTCGCACAGCCTACAATAGACCTTCATACATCCTTCAACAGATCCTAATATACCCTCCGTACGACCCTCCTCTACAGTAGACATGAGAGTAGAAATGAAAGCATCCGCAGCCATAAGCCATTTTTAACATACCACCCAACACACCCCGCAGAGCTCCCAGCAGACGTTTGCATATTTCGAAACAGCCCTGCATACAACAGAACCAAGCCGAGTGCCCAGAGCACACCAGCATGGCTACCTACAGACAGCCCACTGAGCCTGCAGCAGTATTTTGATTGGCTATAAACAACACCATGCAGCTGCGAAGAGACCCTCATGCCCAGTGCTTTAAATGGAAAATTAGAAGTGCAGGTGCTCACCAAGCTACAAAGCCGGACATTCTGACGCAGCGCTTTTGGCAACGGCCATTGTGGCTTGGCACCTTGGGCACAGGGCCCTTTTAGGCACACCTTGTGTGCAGGCAATGCCCAGTGAGATTGTGTGCCAAGAATCACACACTTTAGTAAAGCTGTTTATCTGAGATCCTATCATACAAACCTCCAGTTTTTTGTTATGCATTGTGTTAAGAATATTTGAATATCTATATTAAATGAGACTTTCCTTTTTGCGTATCAAACTAGCAGACATCAAAGCTGTAAATTAAGTTTTGGAAGGGGAGTTTTATTATTGCGCGCTTTCATTGCCTAATAAGACATTTGGTAGGTAACTGTAGCTGTGTGCGAATTTTCAGTTGAAAACGTTCCATCACAACCCCAATTGCTTAAACATTTACATATTAGAATAGGCACTGCTAATAGCAAAGAAACATCTTTAAATAGTAATTTCACAGGCTTTCCAAATCAATCCCTGCTCCATCAAAGGAAACTTAACAGGTGAAGCCTACTTAGCGAAACAGTATTACTCGCCTAGTGTGCTGAGAGCACAGTAGATGCATGTTTGTCGCTCATTTTGTTCTGCAGTGTGGGTGCTGAAGGCGACATTATGGGCAAGGTGGGTGGTGGAGATAGGTGGAGGGAGCCCAGCAAAGGATAGTCCTTTAAGTTGCTATAAAGTGGAATGAAAAGCTTTCATTTTCACCTCGCAACATAGTACTGGTACTCTCTTTCAGGCATTGAGAAGTGCAAGTACTCAAATGCTCAAAAATAAGAATTGCCAGTACTGAGGGACGGGTAGGACCCGCCCAGTTAAAGCACTACTCATGGCTTCCAACACATGGTTTCCAACAGATTTTACCACCCCACATCCCTACATATAGGTGAAAGAACACCATCCAGTGTGATCCTTGACCCATTACTCAGTCTATCCTGACAGGACTGTGTAGATGACTGGATACCACTTTATTTGCACACCCCAGACCTTTATGAACTATTGCAGTGTAATACATGGCACCAATGGCAGCTCTGTGTGGGTCACGGGGCAGTAATTAACAGAGGCCGTCCATGCAGCACACGTGGAAGAAACACAGGGTGCCCTTGTGCTCTCCACCCGAGCTCTTTGCCCCTGGTTACAACACATATTCAACAAGTATTAGGAAACCCTGGGGCCTCATTAAGAGTTTGGCGGTAACCTGATGGTGCTACCGGCGGATTGCCACCAAAATCATAACACCGTTTCCGCCACTTGAGATCCCAATGCCACCGGCTCATTACAAGTCCCGGCGGTCCGGGAATTCAGGCGGTGGAAAGTGTAAGTCCCCATTCCCATGCACTCCATGGGAATTGGACATGGAAGCACCGGCACTGTTGCTAACATCGCGGGTGCTTCCGTGACAAGTCTGCCTACCGGGACTGTTGCACCCTGCAGGTCAGACCTTCCGGGCGCAATGGCCCCTGCAGGCAGTCTTGCAGTGTGGTGAGCAGAAAGGGTGCCAGTACGTTGCTACCGTCACTCTTATTTACGGACCGCCACCCTTATAATGAAGCCCCATGTCGTGTGACAAAACAAGACGAATGCAGCCACCCTGAGGAATATGTCTAAAATAACTCAGACCAAAGTGGCAGATTTTGCTCCCTACAAATGCGGCCAATCCTTCATATATCACGTATCGCACTATTCCTCGCTCTAGTTTTGTTCTTGGTGAATTGGAAACCAGCAACAGATACAGCTGTGGAACTGAGGGTTGGTGCTTGCCGCTACCAACATAAATAAATAACATAACAGGTTGAGGGTGGTCTAATGGGGCAGACTGCGAGAGTTGTCCGCATACCTCCTTTGTTGAGGTAAAGAATTAAACGAGCCATTCGTTTCTCAAAGCTATGATGTCATGTTACGCACCTCCCCCCTCAGGCACCCCACACGTCTTCTCTTGTGTCCCCCAACTGTCCAATGGGGCTGAGTGGCTTCGTCCGACCTCTTAATTAGCTATTCTTGTAGCTCTCTTTGGGAGCGGGAGGGGTTCTGTCGGAGCCCCCTTGCTCCCCCCGGCTGTGTCCAGGCCCCTCTCCTGGAGCAGGCCACAAAGGGTCTGCAGGCCTTGCCAGCCGCGGCCGCGGCGACGCCAGGGCCTGTCATGGCCTGTTTCCTACCTCCCAGAGTGAGGCCTTTCTTCTGCTCTGACCGCCGGAGCCCGCCGCCTTAATTGGGCTGAAAATCCAATCAAAAGCATCTCCCGGCTGGCGAAATGAGCGGGGGCCGAAGCGAGCTGTGCTGAAGGAGAAAGGGGCGCCAGGGCTCTCACGTTGCTTTTAAGATCCTGGCCCAGAAGGGAGACGAGGAGGGGAATTCCTGCAAGGAAATAGGGGAGGGAAAAGTAATGGGAGAATTGTGCCTGCACCCCCAAGCACGACCCAGTAGAAAGGAGACTGTGCACACGCATTGCCCGAATCTACGGATCTATATCCAATAGGGAAAGGGGAATAACGAATACAAACCTAAGAGTTGCAACGGGTACACAATAAACAAACACTCATTATACTGTATCAAACAGGAACCTGTCAGGTTTTGCTAGTGCACAGTTTATTTTGTGTTGCCATGTATTGCTGTCGTATGCCCAAATAATCACATCATTTCCTAATTAATGCCAGTGCATGTCCAGGTATTCAAACTATTTGCCAGCTATTGCCATCATGTGCCCAGATATAGCCATAACGTACAGTGAATTGCCATGATATGATCAGATACTCACACTATGGTGCATGTTGCCATAATATGCCTAGGTATTTGCATCATTGCAAGTCCTTGCCAGCATATGCGCAGACACTCCCATTTCTCTGGCACCGCCATACTCCGACACTCCCACCATATGCCAGGTTTTCCCAGCACTTGCACAGGCACTCATACAGTTTGCTAGATAATGCCATGACATGCCCAAGTATTCACACCATTCGCAACCTAATGCCCTCATATGCCCAGGTATAGCCATCATTTGCCAGGAATTGCTAGGCTATGCTGAGATGCTCCAGCTGTAGGGTACATATTGCCATTATTTGACCAGGTATTTGCATCATTGCAATGCATTGACATCACACACGCAGACACTTACTCCATTTCTCAGGTACTGTCATATACTCAGACCCTCGCACCGTATGCCAGGTTTTCACATTATGTGCCCAGGTACTCACAAAATCTGCCATGGTGCACCATGCCAAGTATTGTCATTGCATGTCAAGTGCTGCAATCATTTGCCAGGTAATGCCAGGGTATGCCCAGCTACTCCCACCAGGTGCCATGAACTGCTAGCCCATTCCAGGTATTGTCATCATGTGACTGGACGCTCCAATCATATCCCAGGTATTGTCATCACCCTTACATGTCCAGTTCTCTCTCTTCTCCGCACTTCACTCCTCATTCACCATCGCTCACAGTCAACTCTTGACTCAAATGGGATTCTCACCATGATCCATGGCAGCCTGAACCTTTAAAAAAAAGAGTTGTTAGATCTGGTATAATCCCTACATCTATCTCAGACTATCTCGAGTATATCACTAAAATAACTCACTGTTTGCTTACACCTCAGTGCTGGCCTGCCAAACCCGTGTATTAACTACTGGCTCACCCTCACGCCTTACCCCATCACCAAAACCTCTTGCACATTCCCCAGCCCAAGATCCCACACATCGAAGCAGAGAGTGCATCTCCCCATCACTGTGATCGACCTACTGTCCAGCCCTCCATGCTGACTGTGTATTCAGTTCCCTCCCTTCTTCATCCCTCAGATGTGGAAGCAATAGGCACCATGAACAAGCCTCAGCCCTGCGAGTCCTCAAAGCTGGCAACTGCTGTTAGGTAGATCTTTCGTAGGCTGTTTCCCTGGACCATGTGCATCACTCTATCTGGCTTACAAGGCTTACAAGGTGATTACTTAATGAGTTCCTGACCGTCCAAGTGGTCGAGTGGCACGCGCAGCCATACAACCCTTCAGAGGTCAACTTGTAAACTAGGTACTTCTGATTATCACACAATAAGGCAGGATCCACACAAAATATCTGTGAGAAATGCATGCTTTGTATATTAAGGGTGTGTATAGGCGTTAACTACAAAATATTAAGGGAGTTAAATATTTAAAATACCTTTGCGGAATATCGGTATAAATATGGAAAGTGGTGTCACAGGACAATAGAATGTTCACACAACTCCAACTGGACTTTTTGCAAGACACTCAGCCCTCAGAAACATAGTTACCACTGAAGTCCCACTGTTAAATCTGTGTACCAATAGGAAACAATGTACTGATGTTATCCAATGAAGGAATTTTAGGCTTGGCACAAAGCACCCTGGAGGAAGTTTGGAACCATAAAGAACCCCAACAGTGATCAAAGGAATCACCAGAAGCAGTCAAGTACAAGAGCTGCACTCTGCACATTTCCGGAGTGGATTTCAGAGGTCTGCCCACACACATGTATCATGCAGTACAGGGTCTAGTAGAGGAGACAGTGCAGGCGCACCCTGAGAGCTGAAGAGCCACAGAATTTCCTCCTGAAGAAAGGATCTAGTTATCCCCACTGGATTAGGGGATCATTTATGTATGTGTGTATGTATGTATGTATGTATTTATTTATGCATTTGTCACAGCACACAAAACCCTTGGGTTTGTAGGCGCTAGTTACATTAAGGTAAAAAGGGAAGAAGGAAGGGGTGGGGAGATGCAGTAGTGGGACTGGCACTGGACACGTGTGCTTCTGGTAGGTAGAGAGGTGGAGCTTCGCTGTTTGAATGTCAGTGTCCCGAAAGATTCTGCTGCAAAGCACCCACAGTCATTCTTACACCAGTAGTCTCTCTTGAAGACTTCAGGTTTGAATCCCAGCAGTTATCAAGGTGCCCGGTGCAGACTGTCAACTTTTATATTAAACTGGGCGGTATAGGGTATGGCAAAACCACCAATTCCCCATTTAAATTCTGGTGGACAGGTAACCAATGTTGGCCACCACACATAAACATTCCTGGGCAAAATCAGGGTTTGTAGATACCATACGACTGCCGGACAACAAGCCCCTGCACATCACTCCAGATCACCCAGTTTTTTCATTTGTGAGCTTATTGCCTGAGCTCACATTGAGAAAATGATCCTACAACGTCATTCCTGGCCTCCACCCCATCACACACAAGGGCAACAAGGCACAGTTCACTAGTACATGGATTTCACAGCACTAGAGGCTTCATTTTAAACGGAAGATAATATTTCCTGGAAACCAAAATGTCTACAATGCTTGCAGCGGCACATTGTCTTCGGAGGATAGCTCAACAGCAATGAGCTCGCCTTGAAAGCAAGAGGACACAGAGCAACACAGGTTCGATCCCCGGGTCTGAGCTTAGAAACCTCTGGGTATTAAGCGCGTTATAAATAACCTATTATATCATATAATTTAAAGCTAATTGTCACCAATGAGAACCAGCTAAACTGCAGGGAGCCTATCAGCCTCAGGGAATCTTGGCATTAGCTCCCACCATTGCCATCTATAATGGTCACCAAAGGGCAACATGCATATACGAATTGCATCCCTATTGGGACCATGGGTTTCACTGGAAAAAAACAGAGCCCTGACACCATAAGGACATGACAAAATGTGAGCATAAGAGTCTTTCTTCCTTACAGGACAGTATGACTATTACTTAACATGGCCTATAACAGGTATTAAGACCAATTTGAAGTAATGTGCTGAGGCACTCACATCCTTTGACAGGTATTGTCACTCTAAAGCAAGTACTAACGTTTCTATCTGATATGGACGTAGGAAATATTCTGCGGCCAAAAATACCGTTTTTTTGTGTGTGAATTTTGCAATGCAATTATATGGGGGTGGGGGAGCCCCCACAGCTCATCCCACACTCCCCTTACACTAAATGTTTACCCTAACCCACCCTCACATATATTTGTGTTCGAAAGTGCAAAAAAAGCCCCGCCGTTTCGCCCGCAAGACTTTTCCCGGTGATCATATCAATGGATACCGTTTGGGTTAGATACTGACCATATGTACCTCTGTTCTGCTTTTTTGAGATACTGGGGTCATATTTTCAGCAAGGGCGTCGCATGGCAGTTACAGAGGGCAGATACAGAGATACATTGTCTTTGTCAGAGATGCTGAGGTCAGATACTCAGATCGTATGGTTTGCTGCACTATCTGTGTTGGATACTTACTTTTATTGCACCATTGCCGAGGTTATATGCATGAGCCACAGTACCAAACGCGGATATCCTATAGCCTACAGAATGTCTCTGTCAGAGATACTTAGGGCATATGCAGTGGTGCAGTGCCTTAGAGAAACGAAGGTCATGTGCATGCATGCATTGCTGGTTTCAGATACTGATTTTAAATGGATCAGTGCATTACACAGGTCACATATACTGTAGTTATATGCACAGGTAATTTACATGTGCCAGGTTCATATCAGGGGTCCTTGCACCTCGTATGCCACAATCCCGTTACCAATTGTTCTCCAATGTTCGAGTACAATCGCGTCACCCCTACTTCATTCTTAGTTCACACCATCCAGTATGTTCAATGCGCTACATATGCCAGAGATGCACTGGTGCATTAACAGTGTCATGTCAGGTCATCAGGTAGGATACAGCAGTGCTTTTCATTTGTCAGATAATGGGATGATATGCTCCAGTGCAATATGTGTGTCATGTACCCAGGTCATTTTCACATTGAGCATTACACGTGTTAGAGAGGCTCATATCAAGGGCACTTATACATTACAGGTGTAAGGTATGGAGGTAATGTGTGCTGATGCCCTACCTGTGCTAGATGTTGTGGCCATCTAGAATCGTGCATTATTTCTGTCGGCTACTGAGATCAAATGCACATGTGGATTATTTGATTAACATAGTGAGTTCATATAAACCAGTGCATTGTCAATGCAAGAAATACTGTGGCAGAAGCACAAGTGATTTCCTATGGAAAACATACACAGAAGCGCATTACTTCTGCTGGGTCTTGAACATTAATGAATCAATTGCCAGTGTGCGATATCGTGGGTACGTGACCACTCCCAGGACACACAATTCGCCCGTGCCCAAGGCAGCCACCGACTCTCATTGTCAAAGGCAGTAACACTTCACCATCGCCAAGCTCCGGTGTCTCCCCACACTGTCCCCGGCCACCCAATCCTCTCTCATAGCCTCCCCTCGCACAAGCCAAGATCTAATTGGTCCAGAGGGTCATGTGACTAACCTGGGCCAAAAGACCGTCCTCTACCCAATTCAGCAACTCAGCAAGCAGCAGCAAAGACAGAAACTACTTTGAGAGAGAGCGCAAATCAGTGCCTATTTCCTAAGTACCCGCTGGACAGGCTGGCGTGGTCAGCCGGCAAGAGCAAACGGTGACACTTGTTTGCTTGTTCACTTTGCTGCCCATACCCTGTAATGCCACACCCTGGACCCAAAAATAGACAGATCTTCAAACTGGTAACAGATACCACTCTAAAATCCCCACCTGAACCCTGCAGTCATATGTTAACCCATTGCATTTTACCTGTAGGTGCAACCCATTATATCAACATCTAGTTATTCCCCTCTGTATTGTGCATCCCCTGCCTTTTGCTTCTGCATCTCTCCCATTGCGTTTTTTGCAACTAGGTTTACCCCCACTGTACTTTTCCACTAGTGTAGAGGAGCAGGTGAATGCTTTCTCACTAGTTCCCGTCCCCTCACCACCGACATATTGGATCAGCAGACAAAGGGAAATGGCCGGGAACCCTTGTGTAATCCCACTACTGCATCAAGTGTATGAGAGACGTTATGCACTCAGACATCCATATAGAATGTACCCTCGCACTGAAAGTGTAGAAGGATGCTGCATGGAAGGCTGTCAGCATGCACCTATGGACATCCTGGAGCGTTAGGTGAAATATGATGAGGGCAGAGTGATGTCATAAAGAAGATATATGAACCTACGCTGAAACAATATGAAAATACTTAAGAGTGATGATATAACTGAAGCACCAAGAAAAACATGTACCTAAAGCTAAAGATATAAAGAAGAATGAAGTAACTTACTGGTTAATAACTGTAAATATGCATGAACGCAAGATAGATGAGACATATAGACACTTGCTATAGAGGGATATATAATGTGGCAAGGACGGCCATGAGAGGAAAATGGACGATGGCTCATGTCGAATTCAACCAAGCTACCTCAGAGACAGACCAGGGCTTCAGGACCAGGAAATGTTGGAATACAGTTTGTGTGCAAAACAGCAATGAGTCGAGGTTGGCCTAGGATCAAGGATACTATTTTAAGGAATAATTGCAAGTCATAAGGGGAGTTACCGGAATAAGCCATGAATGTGAGACATTCCACTTAGATTAAGGAAGAAGAACACATCTGCAAGGGTCAAAGTATTGGACAATTAAAAGTGTGTGAAGTCTATGCTAGATAGAGTGAGCAAGTCAGTAGAGGCAAAGAGGAGCAACACCACCCTGCATAATTGAATCAAATAGCAGTAAACAAATGGGCAAATCCGTGGTCTCTTCACATGTATCTCAGGAGTCGAAGACCAGGGCTATTCATTAGAGCATCAGACGAAGATAGTGGGGTCCTCACACTCCCTCAAATGTTCCAGCACAGTGAGCAGGCTACAAGGTCAACTACCGACGGAAGACTTTGGCTTTTGGGTGACCAATGAGGGATGATGGATTCATTGGGAGAACGTGGAGTAATCAATTCAAAGCACCTAGGTTTTGTTTTGCGTACGTCCTGCTAAACGGCCGAAAGTCCAAGCTTGGGATAGTATGCCAACCAATCAGTGGCTTTAAGGGGGAACCTAACATACAATGTTGCATAGACCAATCTGCTGATATTTTGTCTACTATTATCAATACTATATGTATTTAGTGGTAGATCAAGGTGTGTTTTACAGATAAGGGGCAGCCAATGATGTATTAATTCTTATAAGTTCTATATGTAGACATTTTCCCCTAACCAATACAATCCTTCAATAGGTTTTATGATTTTCTGCATTGGGTAATGCCATAGATAATGCATATTGGGGCATAAGACCTCTACATAATTAAGTTAGAGTGTGAGTGTGCATGCATCAGTCCGATGCTTGTCAGTTCTCCCTGCTTTATTAAATGAAAATAAAGTAGTACTTTGCCATATTCCTTGAGTCTGTCCGTTTATTTTGTCTGAGATCTTTATTTGTAATTCCATCTCAGCACAAGAGGCACCTCAAGGTGCTAGAGCACACTAGGTTCCTCCACAGCATTCTGCTTCTCGGTGTTCCTTATGTGATTTTCCAATGAGAACTCCTGTTTTGGTCATCGCTCCTGGACTTCCTTATTGGCATCCCCACTATCGATCGCGCATGGGTCACCAATTGATTTGCACTATTTATATCTCTGCTTAGTCCCATCCTGTGGCAAGACTCTATATACACAGGCCCGATTTTCACTTCAAGATGTAATCACCAAAGGTAGATGAAAAGTTCCGCTCACCCCAGTATCATCCTAAACATTTTCTTTTCTTCATAAAAACCGAAAACAACCTGGGCAGCCACACAGTAGCACCAATGCTATGGCTAATGGCTGGAATACCGTAGAATATGAGTAAAGGAATGGCACAAAAGGCTAAAGAGTCTTCTTTGTAGACACCTGTGAAAAAATGACAGAGAAACAACAACAGTCGTCCTAACAATCCACCTAGAAGCTATAGACCTCCTTCATCTCAGGACACCTAATTAGATACAGGTAATCCCTACTCTCCACAAGCCTTCAATGCTATCCCGCATAGGGCTGTATCAAAGCGATAGAAGGAACACCGAGCCTGAAGAGCGCTCAAGTATGATTACACCACATGCCTTACCCAGACCCCTCTACCTAAACAGACAAGAAGAAACATCTTACTCCTGGAGTCAGCAAAGATCACATCTTTTATCACAAAACACAACTTTATAACGCCAAGCGGTTCATTGCTACCCTAAGAAGAACCTGCCCCATCTCTTCTAAGATGAATGCAGTCCTCCGGAGAGTGCAGCACTTCGTGCTCCCAAGGAGACAACAACCAGAGTAGATTAGATAACACTCGGGAGCTGCAAAGAAAATATTGGAATGAGGTGCCTTCTCATCAACACCTGCTCCATTGTAAAATAGTAGTGCAGGGAAAATCACGACCTTCACAGTGAGGACAAAGCAAACCTACTATTCCTCACAGAGAGCAGGCTCACAGAAGATTACTCAACAGTTAAACAAGAGACCACCAGATTACAAGAGTAAACTCTCCAACAGGACCACCAAGTGCGGAAGAGGAATCACACATTGTCCACAAAGGGAGTCATGTTCTGAAAATTGGAATTGCATGGAGGGGACCACCTGTGATTGCACTTAGGTGCAGAAGGTCCTCTTACATGAATTGTTCACACATTTGTAAAACTTAAGCACGAGCAATGATTGAACCAGTGTTGCTATGCGTTGTCTTGCTTCCAAGACAAAGCATTGCCCCTGGGCTATGCTGCCGACCCAAACGTGGTGAAAAATATGTGTTAAAACAGGCAAATTTGCCTTTACACCATTTCTGTTCTACATTTATAAATGCAGGCAGCATTTACAATGCCGTCCTGTGGAAGCCGTCTGCTTTTACCATGTTCAGAAAAATGGCACATTTCACAGGAATCCATTGGTTTTATGCCAGCATGACAATGTCATTTTCTATCTAACAGCACCATTACCAACGTTGATCAAAGCCCACTTTTCCCAACATCTGTCAGACCCTGGAAGGAGACAAAACTAGACACAAATATTGAGAAACTAAAAAAAAATCTAGAACCCACCCTCCAGTGAGAATCCAGATGGGAACACTGGATGAACTCTATTCTCAAAAAAGCGGTTCTGAAACAGAGTTAGGGATAGACAGACTTCTTGCTCTGTGACAATATATATTCTATATACAAAAAGAAATCCTATTTGTTATAAGGGTATCGTCCTTTACTCCTCCCACATCAAGTGGAACATTTCAATAACTATCACACATTTTATTAATCATCAATCAACATATTTTATAATAAACAATCAATGCATCAGGAATAAGTTTGAACAAGCTCCTATGGTCAAACATTTTTTAGAAATGAAACATACATGTAATGATTTTGAATGGTGTATTCTGAAACAAATCAAGGGTGAATCGCAGATAGTGATCAATAAGAAATGATTGCATTTGGAACAGAAACTCATTTTTTTGTCAAAAAGTCACATTAGTGGTTTAAATGAGGGAGTGGAATGGCATAATGCCTAAATTATATAATCAGAGTACAAGTGTATTGTATACTACCTCCTAAACATTTGAATTACAAAATGAGTCGTTTTATCTTTTGTTTTAGGAAATCTGAATTTGTTTCTTTGACATGTTGAAGCTAGAACTATTTGTTCTTGAAGTTTACACATATTGTCAAACAGATAACTGTGTCTATTGAATAATGCAAGGATTTTCTTACCCTGATATTAGTTCCTATTTTTTTGAAAATCAAGACCATTCTTCCTTGGTCTTTTGTTTACCCTTTTCTTCCTTGCTATGTGGCCCGGTTTTACTGCTTTTTATCTTTTCCCTGGCTATCTTGCCCGTTTTTGTGTAGGTTTGGCATTTTCCTACGAATCCCATAAACCACAGGGACCTTTCACGCCACTACTGATAGTGATATGCCTTCCGCGTAGACGTGTTCGCCTACGCGATGACATCATGACGTCACGTGATGATGTTTTGACCTTGCATGATGACGTCATGACGTGACGTGAAAGCGTTTTTCGCCCGCGATTTTAACTTCGTGGGCATGTGCCATTATGAGCATCCAAAATTGAACAGGGTGACCTAAAGAGATCCAAGTTACATGGCAGTCTACAAGTAAGTGGGGATGAAACAACGTGTAACAATAACTAAATAGGAAGACATGCCTTATAAGGAAGATAGCTTCTAAATTGAAGGTTTGTTTGGCTTTCCTTTGTAGATATATAACAGGAACTTAAGACTAATAATATCTAATGATACAGAGACCCAGTGGGATGACATTTTACATTTAAAGGCACAAGTAAGTGCGTGTTTTTTATCTTACAATGTATTAGCATACAGTGGTTTTGAAAACGAGGTTTTGACAAACTGAGACAGTATGGGCTAAGTCTTACAGGGTGATAATCCTCAATCAGAAGATAGAGGCTTAATTGTAGAAATAGACAAAAAAGAAGTGGATGGGAGATTCCTAGCCTTGGTAAGCTCCATCCCTTTATGTGTTTTTGTATGCACACAAACAAAGAATAATATGTAGAAAATAATATATATTGTATGACATATGTTATCCTATGGTAATATGTTTCTATTGTACACTAGATTAGAGTAACCAGGAGGAAGATCAAGAATTCCTATTAGAATTTGGGAATCTGCAGTAAGAACCAGTAAAGGTCCAAAAGTCATTACAAGGAAAGAGAGGTATGTAATAAAGAACATACTGCTATAGCCCTTTTAGGGATAAGGGTTTGAATAAGATGTAAATAGAGATTATTACTGAAAATTCAGCACTAATAGGGTGTCTTTTTGACCAACAGGGACTCTCCCCAATCTAAAGAAGATTTTTAAATTCAACACAAGACACACTCCCCTGAAGAATGTCCTACATTGCTGTTTAAAAAGGACTGAAACTTGTACAAGTCGGGTTCTTTTAGATACACTAACAAGAAACAAGCTGAAAGTAGTGAGGCAATGGAATCAAAGTGTCAGTTGGTTAAACTATTTTGATCCTTTGAAGAGTTACTGCACCACGACTCATTTATGGTGGTTCTACTTGTGTGGTTTTAGCTTTTTGTATGTGTTTTATGTATTATGATCATTTTTATGATTGTTTATTATGAAATATGTTGATTGATGATTCATAGAATTTGTGATAATTATTGAAATGTTCCACTTGATGTGGGAGGAGTAAAGGACGATGCCCTTATAACAAATAGGATTTCTTTTTGTATACAGAATAACACTGCATGAACAACAACTCAATGAGCTTTACATCTGAATTTTCCAGACTCTCAATATACTGGCTGCAAAGAAGCCCTTTACGTTCTCACAAAAGGAGCAAATCGCCAAATGGTACACCCCTAAATGTAACCTCCTGAAAAAAAACTGGAGTATCAAGAGAACCAGTAGAGAAAATGCCCTCTCGTCAGACCACATTAATTAGCACTGACAGTTCTGGATCAGCAGAGAAGAAATATTTAAAGCAAATAAAATAGATTATGTACGCCACATAGGGCTGGCACCACAGGACCAGAATATAATGTTAAAAATGATCCAGAAATGGAAAAACCCTTCAGCCTCTAACACAGCACCGACACCATTGTGGGAGCTTTGGAACTCTGTTGAATTACCCTTTAATTAAAGTATGTAGCAAATCCAGGCATATCTGGAGAACAAAGGACAAACACCACCAATCCACATCGAGAAAAAGCACAAAGGAGACCACCAATGACAACACTAAGATCTTTATGACACTTCTCCTCAGAGGATTTTTAACAACAGTGAATTGCAGTGATCCAGCAAGTTCACAGGAATCTTCATGACCTTCCAACATCTATAAAGTGATGACTCAGAAATCTAGACTCACACTCTCTTTTCAATCCCTCCTCAGCCTATATGTTTAACAAAGAGTCCCCCCTTATACTTTCAAAACATCATTTATCAAGTTATGTCTCCAGAACTCCACAACTGACCGCAACAACCCACTACGGGTGTATCCACTAAAATTATTAGGAACAACCTCATTAATCAAACATGGATTCATGCCAACAAGGGGAATGGAGCTACACTCTCTGCGTCCTGAGGTATGCTGATAAAACTGTTGCTACCTCGCCAAGTGCACTCATCCTGCTGGACAACTCTGATGCATTCGATACTATCAACCCTGATATTCTGCTAAAAAGAATGCAGGACATCATATTAAAAGGGATAGTATTATGCTGGAGTATGTTGTTCCTCACAGACAAGACAGAAACAACACACAATGCTCCTTCTAGGTCACGCCCCCATTGGGCACGGGTAATGTTGACACTATTTGGCAGGGTTTGCAGGGAGCGAGCGGTACCGTCCTCATGGCAGCGATCTGTTTGTATACCTGTGTATAAGGAAATCAGTTGAATGTTAATCATTACAGATTGCTGTCCATGCTGGACGTTACTGGCATGCTATTTGCTACTCTGGTACTGAGGGAGCTGATGAGATGGGCCGAAGCCAATAATATCCCCCACCCTTTTCAGACATGTTTTCGGCCAGGATCAGGTACCGTTCATAATATCAGAGCTCTTGATCTTTAATTCAGGGGGCTGATCAAAGGGGTCACCTGCCCTTTACGTTGCTTTTGAAGATTTTAGATCTGCGTTTAATCAGGTCAATAGAGACACCCTGTGGGCTAAACTGGGGAAGCTGTGTGGACCAGTGTGGCTCCTAGAGGTGTAAGGGAGTTCTATACCAATAAATGGGCACAGCTGCATCTGGACAATCTGCGTGCTGGGACATCTTGTGTGAAGATCAACAGTGGAGTTAAGCAAGGATGTGAGCGTCCCCAATAAGGCAGTAAACCCCCTTCATTGAGAGGCAATAATGGACACACCCCAGAAGGGTATGAGACTAAGACCAAGTGCGAGTGAGGTATAAGTTTTATCTAAGCCAATATAGGGCATGCAAAAAACACTGCAAACTCCGAGAGTGCTCTGTCTGACAATAGCAAAGACAGTCATATTTATTACAAAAACACGTCATGCACAAGATACGCTATAGGGAGCAAATAGTCTTGGGTACTGGGTGGCGACGACTAGTTACTATGTTTAATGTAGGTGCAGTGCTCCATGATTGGTGGAGATCCACGTGGTGGCATCATGGAGTGCTTGGGTCAGCTGGGCTCATCGGGGTGGAGTGTCAGGACGCGAGCTGTCCATGTGGATACATTGCTGTAGTGCTAACAATTTGCCCTTGTAGCCATTCGTACACATTCATCACAAACTTCTATGTCAAGTTACCATATTATCTTCCTGTTCTCTGTTGCGCCCTGTTACTTCTAGGTTTTGTGCGCCATATTAAATAAACAAACAAACAAACAAACAAACAAACAAACAAACAAACCATATAAATCCCACAACACATCAATCTAATACCAGGGAGGGGACACTGAAAAAAAGTATGTAATACGAGGCTTCCTTAATACATCATCATAAAGTTGCCATTAACAAAGGACCCAATCTCATGAGTCCAGGTGTCTTATAAGGGGGCATGGGTTAGGCTACCTTTATCATTCTATTCTGTTAAATGTAGTGAGTGATAGTTTTACGGTATGTTAGTACAGGGGTGAATAACTGTCTCCATGGCCCGTTAAGCTTAGGGTGAACTGAAATACCATTGGGTCAGTGGGGGCACATAGCTGGCACCTCAAAATGCGGCGGGATTTGGGACTGGGTGGCTCGTAATTCTTCTTGGCCTGGTCATGGCGCTACACAGTGATTTTATAATGGCATCTGGTGTCAGAGGCATAGGGGGAGGTAAATACTTGATGCAGATCCAGCAGGAATGCGGGGAGGTATAGCTGTAATGTTCCAACAACAGAAAACCGGGGACCTTCAAGCCCCGCGGAGCCTTGGGGGGAAGAAGGGGGTTGGATATGCAGCTCTCTAGAAGGAGGGGGAGATGGCCTTGTAACTTGTCCCTCTTTACTGAGCAGCATGAATACTATTATAGAGACGGGTTGCTTAGGCTTGGGGGCATTATGTAAATTTCACATCTCTACGACTCGCGTGTATTCATGTTTACTGGATCAATAGAGAGGAAGTTTTCATTAGTATTACATCATACAACGTTCTTTATTCTGTTGCTTGGAGCCCATGAGGAAAATTAACATAAAACGTGAGGTAGAACCAAGTTGGTGAATGCATCAATCTCAGTGACAAATTACAATATTATGCTTATGATCAGACTTGTGTACACACTCAAAAACGAGGAAACAACAGGTTCAACTATCATTTCAATCACCAGCAGGTGTGGCTCAGTACTTTAAATGGCTCACATGTGTCACAACACTTTCAATCATATGATAGGCAAACATCTTATACATTGCTTTTTAGTTGTTTTACAATAGCAGCAAACAATGATTAGTAAATGGCAGATTCAAGTGGAAATACGATTGACATCATTACATGAGGATGTCCTGGGGTGGGCAAGGGTTGTATCATTATAATATGAGCAATCGACATTATGGGTTCAAACCGTTTCACAACATGGCTTAACAGCATAGATGAGACTGGGAGGCACAGGGGTTTAACATTATTGTTTAACACTTCAGCCGGGGGAACAGAGTGGGGGCTCATGTGCACCATATATCATGGATGTGGGGGTCAGTGGGGGTTCATGGTCTACTAGATAGGGACAACTTTGTTCTTTCCCAGACCCCAACTAAAAGTCTGGTCACCGCCAGGGTAATGATGTATTGCGGAAGGTAAATGATACAGTGTTTGTTCTGTTACTTGTTCGCATCTAGTTGCTCGTGAGAACGGGCCTTCAGCGGAGCTGCCATGGGGAGGAGGCTGGGGGGAGTGCAGGCTCGCTGTGCAAGATCAAGTGGGGGGTGAGCTCCAGCTTCTGCAGGCGGCCTGTTTCACAGATGCCTGGGCTTTGTATACTCAAAATGGAGTCTGAGTGTATTACAAAATGGAGTCTATGTTATGCTACAAGGTGAGCCATGCAGCCTCACGTGTCGATCCGCAGCCATCCTGTATCCCGGGCCCAGGTGCATAAGTGGCTGCCAACGAGTCATAAGCTCCATGTAGGTGAGGGATGTGGGGAAGGGGGGTCCTAAAGACCTGTCCTCCCATACACTTGTCTCCCCTGTTGTTTAATATGCACATATCTGAACCTCTGGCCTGTTTGGAGGCTAAATCTCAGTGTCCATCTATGATGGGTGGAGTTCCCATTGTGTCTATGCTATATGTGAATGACCCGATTGTGTTTGCTCAATCTATCTCAGGTATGAGAACCCTGCTAAATGAACTGTCCAGTTTTGCGGCTGTACACGACCTGGAGATCAACCTCGATAAAACCCAGTGTATGTAAATAACAAGCAAAAAGGTGAAACTGGAGACAGATTTGGGGCTGGTCAATTAAGTACCCACCTATCAATACCTGGGCCTTCAAATTGGACATCAGGCATATAGTAGGCTGATTGAAAATGAACTTAGAAAATATACAAAGGGGCCAGAGATCAGGCGGGGTTATCATTCGCGGGAGTGATCCAATTACATTAACAGTGCCTTTGTTCGGCGATTTGGTACGGGCTTGAGGCCTTGGCAATGCGTGATTTAACATGGTTTTACCGGATTGAAGGAATATTCTGGCGAGAGCTACTAAGCTTACAGCCTTCTTGTTCGGTCACATTTATACGCTTAGAGTGCGGTCTGACTTCTTTGCGGGGCTTAGTACCTAGGACCAGGGGTCTACTTTAAATAAAGTCACAAATGACTCCTGTAATTGGGCTATTATAGTGCATGGTTGAAAACTATGCTAAGGAAATAGCCGCATGAGAAACAATTTACA
This sequence comes from Ambystoma mexicanum, assembly GCF_040938575.1. NCBI lineage: Eukaryota > Metazoa > Chordata > Amphibia > Caudata > Ambystomatidae > Ambystoma > Ambystoma mexicanum. The sequence continues at coordinate 98,178,782 of NC_090924.1, forward strand.
CTAGTTTGATTGAAGATCTTTTTTCAAAAATTGAGTGGCACCCCGATTTTGAGGCTGGGTGGTCCTATAACAAGAGAAGACAAGTGTTTGACAAAAAACTCAACAGATGGGACTGGTATAATAACTATTCCCATCTAGCGGGATTGAAATGTTATGATGCCACCTCTATGGTAACTCACTTCTTATGTCCAGCCCTTGAGGTCACACGTTTGTTTTTGCAGTTATGCATTCATGAACTGTCACTGCTATCTGTCCGGGGTTCCCAATTGTGTTTGGATGCTAAGGAGAGACATCGTCGCATTTGTGGGTTTGCACATAAATTGGAAACTGCGAAACACGTTCTCACCGAGTGTGTTAAGCTGGGTCCCATTTATATGACCAATTTGGGCGGTTTAGTCTATTCGTATGAATCTATTGAGCCAAAAACCTTTTGGAAATACTGCTTGAACCCTAAATCAACTTCTGCCCAATTGGCATTGTACCCTGTCTGGGAGCTTGTTAAGGGTCTACTGGGGGACGTGACTTAGGCGCCTCCCCAGTTTTGAACTAACTGTGGTATGTGGCCATTAAGTAACGCTGTCTGTGTCTGCTGCTTGAATCTTGTTTGCACATCAATGACTTTAAGTTTTTTATATGCATTGACTGATCGACTCATTAGTGTGATTACTCAGGCTTATTGGTAATTGAGTGTTATTGATTACTGATTGTTTTATTTGTATTTTAATTGATTGTTAGTTTAATCTGCTAATACCTATTACTATTATGTTCTATATAGAAGGTAAACCTATTTATTGCAGTGTCTAAATGATGTTTTATTGGTGTAAAACTCATTCAGTTATAATGCAATGAAGATGATGATGATGATGATTATTATTATTATTATTATTATTATTATTATTATTAATATTATTATTATTATTAATATTATTTTTATAGTACCCAAGAATGCAGATTCTTCCCCCTTTCTCTTCAATATCTACATGCCCCCTCTGACAAAGTCACATCCAGGAGGCTAGGATATGAGGATTGGGGAATCCAGATGCTAGGGCCGTCCACCTGAGCCGAGATGCTGGCCGAGAGGTGGTATAAGGGATTCCTGGGGTTATGATATGATATGATATTTTATTTGTATCGCGCTCATACACAAGAGTTTCAGAGCGTGACCAGGCAAAGGGGGGGAACAAGGGAGAAACAAAAACAACGATTTTACTATGTTCAGTGACATTGATAATGCACAAGTGCATTGAAAAGGGAAAGAGGGTGAAAGTGCATGGAAGGGGGGAGAAGTGGAAAGTGCGGAACAGAGGAGAGAACAGAATAAATATTAAGCAAAATAAATGAATAAATAAAGGCGATGAACAGTGGAAGTGCAGCCAGCAAGTGGTAAGTGCTAAGTTAGTCAGAATAGGGTATATCTGATAAGTGCGGAAGAAAAGTGGGAGGGGGTCTGTATGGGTACAGATACAGGCCACAGTGCAGGGGTGGCCTGGAGGCAGTACAGGAAGTTGGCAGGGTGAGCAGGTACCTGGGCCAGAAGGACAGAGGGTGGCCAGGTGCACAGTGCAGAGAGAGAAAACAGATCAGCAAGGGAGAAGAGGGGAAAAGGCAGAAGCGAAGAGGAAGGTCTTGAAGTGCTTCCGGAACCAGAAATGGTTCTCCTCAAGTTTCAAGGTAGCCGGTAGGCTGTTCCAAAGGGAGGCCCTAGCCGAAGACAGAGCTCTACCCCCAACTTGTTTCTTTGAAAAACGACTGTCCCTGAGGGAGTTAGAAGTAGAGGAGCGCAAGGCTCGTGAGGGGAGGTATTTACGGAGGGATAGTTGAATGTATTTTGGACCCAGGCCCCAGCAAGCCTTGTTGACAATGCAGAGTGTTTTAAATGTAATCCTTGCATCCACAGGGAGCCAATGAAGGGCTTTCAGAGCTGAAGAGATATGATACCAGGGCTTGAGGTCAAGCACAAGTCTCTCAGTCATGTTCTGGATTAGTGTAAAGGGCAGAGAATGGAGGCAGGTAGATTTAGAAAGAGGCTGTTACAGTAGTCCAACCTAGAGAGAACCAAGGCTTGGGAGACAGTGAGCTACAGAGGGAAGGAGAGAAAAGGCAGAGTACCTCTAAGGAGGTGCAGTAAGAAGTTAGACTTTTTAGAGATGTCAGAGATGTGTGCGTAGAAGGAACGTGTGGAGTCAAAGATGACCCCAGGTTCATAGCCTTACAGGTAGGGATAGGAGGAGGGCCAAGGGAGGCTGGCCAGAGTGTGTGGGGAAAGGATGGAGAAGGTGTACCAATGAGGAGGATCTCAGTCTTAATGGCATTTAGACAGAGATCGTTGGCAGCACACCAATTCCGAATGGTGGTTAGGCAATCAGAGATTAGGGAACAGAGTACACTTGGGGGAGTTTGCAGTCTCCCTTAACTGCATCGGTCAATGCATAGCTGCAGGGCATTCCACACATGATGCACTAATCAACAACCTAGATAGGATATACAATGTGACTGAGTCAAGCAGAAGGTTTGGGAGTTAGTAGTTGGACTGTGAATGTGTTAGAGAAACACAGAGTGCAGAGTAGAGTGTGGCCAAGCAGCGGGTGGAGAGCAGAAGATTATACAGTAGAGAATATGAGGAGGAAAGAAAAGGAGAAAGTGCAGAGAGAAGGAGGGGGAGAGGAGAAGGGAGGAGGAGGAGATGAAAAGGAGAGAGAACTAAGAGGGGGAGGAGGAGGTGGATAGGTGCAGGTTAAACAGAGTAGTTGTGGAAGAAGAGAATAGAAAGAGAAAAGGAAAGAAGTAGAAGGAGTAAAGTGTATAGCGATAAAGGGGGTGAGTTGGACAAGAGAGAACATGAGAAAAAAAGGAAGGAAAAGATGAAAATGACAAAGAAGAGATTAGAAATGGTAAGGAATGAGTGGGGTAATGGAGAACTAATGGGAAGTATATGCAGCAACCACTTAGAATCATACCGCCACTCAGGACTTAGGTAAGTCTGGCCTGCATGCATCAACACCTCAAGATACACATGTTCCTTCCCCTCCATCCCACTAGCAACCAACAACCTGACTTCTCCATTTTATGCCATTTTAAATCTTTGCATTACTAATGTCAGAGACACTGAACTCATAAGCACTGGTGCATTATCTGTTTATGTGAGGCTGGTATCATATCTAGCAGTGCCTTATCTGTGTTATGTACTGAAGTAATTGCAAAGATGCAGTACCTTTTTTAGGTACTAAAGTTATATGCCCCAGTATATATTCCCTTTGTCATGTTCTGGGCATCAGTGCAGTGTCTGTGTTAGATAAGGAGACATACACACTGGTGCATTATGTGTGCCAGATACTGAGGTCATACGCTCCAGAGCATTATCTCTGTTAGAGGTAGAGGTCACATGACTGTTGCATTATATGTGTCAAAGATTCACCTACAACATTAACCAGTGTATCACCTATGTTAGATGCTGACGTCATATGCACCTATGCATTTCTGCTTTATTGTTCTCAGGTGTGCAGGCATTTGCATGTGTGCAATGTTATGCACCAGCTTCAACATTGCTCCTAAATCGACAATAGTGGTGTGGTGTGGCCGATTCATATTGCTGACCTTTGGTGAGAGGGCCAGCAGTATGGCTTTGGGCCGGTACAGCGGCATTGCATGTGGTGTCCACCATGGTGTTTCCAGGTGGAAGGCTCACCTGCATCTGTGGATCTTTGATTGATCATGTGCGGTGTCTCATGATTTGTTTTAGATTCAGGAAAGGTACTCACTGCAGTGACTACTCCGAGTCCTTAGTCCCCTTTCCTCCATACTGTCCCGCAGGGGTGGGGCCAGAGCATAGTTCCATAGCACCCAAAAAAGTCCTTATTTTACTTTGAAAGAACCCAGGCCCGTGAGGGGTCACAGGCCTCCTTACAAAGCTTAGTCTGAGCATCACGCCTCAATCGATTCCCATCCTTATTGGCACTACCTGACAGATGGCTAAGTTTTAGAGGAGAATCAGGTTATGCAAGGAGCTGGCCAACCTGACCTGACTGCAGTCTCTACCTCTCCTGTTACTTCCCTGGCCCTCTGAGCAGCCCTGTCCTCTCATGTCACCACTAAAAGTCAGGACATCCTGTCAGTGCTATCCTCCTCTCCTCAACTCTCTCCCTCTACCTCTCTCAGGTCCCCTCCTGCCACCCTTCCCACTCCTCTCCTTCTCTCCTGTCTCTCTCCTATAAAACTTGATGAATTTTCTAGACAAGTCCGGTCTATGAAAGTTTTATCCAAACGGATGCTCCCCTGCTCCTCCAGAATCATATTAAGGACAGCATTGTTTCACTCGCTCCAGCCTTGGCTGATTTCTGCAATCATTCCTTTGCCACTGGATCTTTCCCCTCTCTTCTTAAGCGCTCCCCTGTGTTCCCCTTCCTGAAAAAACCTTCTGCCGATCCTTCCTGCCCAGCCAACTATCACCCGATCTCTACCACTCCTTCCTTGGGAAATTTGCCATCTCTCACCTAAACCTCCACAGTGAATCTGGTGGTTATCTTCATGGCCATCATTTTGGCTTCTGATCAGCCAGAGGCATAGAAACTGCTATCCTGAACTCCCATCAAGATCTGTTCTCCAACCTTGACTCCAGCTCTCACTCTGTCCTCATCCTCCTTGCCCTCTCTTCTGCCTTTGACACCATCAATCATGCCACCCTGATCAACTGTCTCAATGTGAACCTTGACATCACTGGACAGGCTCTGGTGTTGCTGATCTCCTTCCTCTTGGACTGACCCTCCCAGGTTCAACTTGGGTCCTTTTGCTCCACCACCTCTATTTCCACATTTGGAGTTTCCCAGGGCTATATCCACTCTCCCTGCCTCTTCATGGTCTATCTGGCCCCCTGGCCCACCTGATCTCTACTTTCTCCTCTAACTTTCAGTGTTATGCAGATGACACTCAGCTCTCTTTCAGGCAATGCTCAGCCTCCTTTCCCTCCCCACTCATTCCTGACTTCCATCTGCTATTTAGGGATGGTGCACCTCTAAAGACCTCTGACTTAATGCAAGTAAGACAGATATCCTTCTCATTGGCACCCCTGCTCACACTTTTCCTCTCTCCCTCGGCTACCCTCCTTGGGCCCCCTTCACTCACCCTACTCTGAAGCAAAAAACCTTGGCATCATCTTCGACTCTACACATCACAGACCTTGCCAAGAAAGAGCACTTCCAGTTGCACCTCCTAAGAGGTATCCTACCTTTTCTCACTTTCCCCCAGAAGCTCACTGTCTCCAGAGCGTGTTTCTCTCCAGATTGGACTACTGCAACAGCCTCTTTCTCAATCTTCCGAACTCTACTCTTCACCCTCTTCAACTAATCCAGAACGGGACTGTCAGACTTATCCTTGGCCTCAAGCCCAGGGACTGCATTTCTCCAGCTCTGACATCTCTCCACTGGCTTCCTTTGGCAGCGAGGATCAAGTGCAAGACCCTCTGCATCATTCACAAGTAGGCCAGCAAGTGTCTGAGTTATCCATTAGCTTGCCTGATCGCTGAAGGCTGTGGTGACAACCACAGGTGTGCCGCCCTTCCTGTTGGGAGAGCCAACATCAGAGGACCTCAGGAGAACATAGCAAAGTGCACCTGAAGCCAAAATTGGTGACCAAGAGAAAGAGTATATGCATGAAAGAAGAGTGCGTGAAAAGTGAACCACATGGTATAAACTTTTCGTGTACATTTTGAATTTAGTAGAAATTGGACAGGGCTTTTGTGGGGGAAATGGTGATGTCACACTAGTAGTAATTGAGATTATTAGAGTTTAAACATCTCACATGTCCTATAGTTAATGCTGACGCATGAACAGCAGGGGAGGTATTGTAAAAGATGAACAGAGCAGTGATTAAGAATGTGAAAACAGATACAGAGGATGGCATACATTCAGAAGGGAGAAGTGAGGGAAGCGTTGTGCACTGAGAACAGACTAGACAAGCGTTAGACTATGATTCAGCAACATTGTTTTTATATATGCGTGAGGAAACCGAGCTTTATCTTTGTAGAAATTGAGGAAGGAAATTGCTATTTGATTATCTTGCTCCTTTATCTCATTATATTGTTAATATTTTAGCCTGTTGAATATTGACTTGATTTTAGCTTCTTAATTTCCTTCGTGCTGCTGTTCTTGAGGAACAAAGTTCACAACGTATTGCAAGAAGTTGCTTCCGTGAAGGCAGAAAGTATCTGACTATACATCCCATCAGTATTGTAGTCCTAGTGTACTACATATTCACTGAACAGGCGTGTGTGCACCGGCACATGACTAGCCAAGCCGCACTGTGCTGGACTATTTCAATTGGCTTTTTCCCGCTTTTTGCCATTGATTGTTTTTATATATTTATTTGGATTTATAAAGCACCCAGTGGCCCTGAGGCATCGTGGCGCTGTTAACAGAATATTCAATTTACTACAGGTTAGCAGCCATAGTTCCATGGTTACAAGGGAACGTGGCGCTATTATACATCATATTCAACTTAGTACAGGTTAGCAGCCCGTGGTTCCAAGGTTACAAGGGAGCAGTTGGGCGGAGTGGCAAGCAAGGCAGTCGAGAGTTAGTTGAACAACCTTGTTTTTAGGGATTTCCTGAATGTGGAGAGAGATTGTTCGCTTCTCAGATTTGGCGGTAGCGAGTTCCATGCTTTGGGGGCAAGAAATTCAAAGCTGGATCCACCAGCTTTCACTCTGCTAAATGCCGGGATTGAGAGTTGGTGTAAGTATTTGTTGCGTTTTGGCCTGTTGGTTGGTGCTTGGTGTATTCGTTCCACTAGGTATGCTGGTGCAGTTTGGGTGCTGCATCTGTGTGTGATTGTGAGAGCTTTAAATGTTATGCGTTCTTTGACTGGAAGCCAGTGTGCATCCCTTCTTGCTTGGGTGATGTGCTCTCTCTTGGCAATGCTGAGAGAAGCTCTGAGGGCGTTATTGTGTGCTACTTGCAAGCGATTGATGTTATTTGAAGAGATGCCGAGGAACAGGATGTTGCAGTAGTCTAATTTTGAACATATTGTGGCTCTGGAAATATTGAGTCGGTTCTTTTGTGATAGATATTGTTTTACTGCATTTATGGTTTTCGAGGTGAGAGCTGCTGCTGATGAGATGGCACTGACTTATCTGTCCATGGAAAGTGTGGAGTCTAGGTATACCCTTAGAGTTTTCACAGAGGCTGCAGTTGTAATGATTGTGTCCTCGATAATGAAAGAGCTATATGTGTTGTCAAGTCTTTTTAGGGCTTCTTTGGGGCCTACTAGTAGTATTTCAGTTTTTCCCCATTTAGACATACACCGTTTACCTCCATCCAAGCCTGGATTCGGGCATATATGTCTTGGAGGGTTTTCAGGTCTTGGTCATAGTTGCCTGTTAGGGGATTAAGAACTTGTGTGTCGTCAGCATAGTTGGTGTAGGCTATGCCGAAGTCTTCTAAGTCACTGAATAATGGGAGGGTAAAGTGGTTGTAGAGTTTGGGGGAGGTGCATGAGCCTTGTGGGACACCACATTCGATGGGTGATGGTAGGGCAGATGCTTGGTCAGAGAAAACTCATGGCTCGACCATCCAGGAAGGAGGTGAACCATGCGGTGGCTTCGTTAGAGAAGTGGGCTGTGTCAGTGAGATGCTTACATAGGATCTTGTGGTCAACCAGGTTGAAGACTGCCGAGAGGTCAAGGAGTAGGAGGAGTGAGGTTTTGCCTTTATCCATGTTTTTTAGTAGTTGGTTCTTGAGGTCAAGTAAGGCAGATTCTGTCCCGTGGCAGGGGCGGAAACCTGATTGTCTTTTTCCAAGGATGTTGTGCGCTTCCAGGTAAGCTTGAATCTGTAGATATGCAGCTTTATCTAGAATTTTCAGTAGAAATGGCACTGTGGTGATGGGGCGGTAGTTGTTGGGAGAGTCTGGGTCGAGGGAGGTTTTTTTTTAGTAGGGGCCATACCCAAGATTCCTTGAGGGTGGTTGGGATGGTGTTGGCAGCAAAGGATGCGTTGATGAAGGAGGTGATGAAAGGGGCAAGTGTAGTAGCACAATCTTTGATTAAGTTAGCTGGGCAAATGTCACCTTTACATATTGATGGTTTGATGTGCTTCATGATGTGGAGCACTTCGGGGGTGGTTACTTCTCTGAAGGTGAAGGAGTTGGGGGTTTGCTACAGTTGTGTCCGTCTAGCTTGTCTGTGGCTGGTTTAGGTATAGGGTTGGGTTTGGGAAGTTTATCAAATTGGGTTTTGATTTTGTTTTTGAGTGTATTAATTTCGTTTAGCATGGCGTGTTGAATGTTATTGCACCATGTGGCATTTTTCTCGGTGGGTTGAGCAGAGGTGGTGGGGATGGTAAGCTCCTTATATATAGAGAATAGCTCTCTAGACTGTGAGTTGGCTTTCTCAATTCTGGTATTGTAAGTAGCTGCTTTGGCTGTGGATATGGCTTTCTTGTATTGTTTGAGAGTGAGGTAAGAGTCTCTTGTAGTGGTGGAGGGGTTATTTTGCCATGCAGTTAGTGCTGTTCTTTTGGCAGTGCGTGCATCCTTGAGTTCTTGAATGAACCAAGAGTTAGCATGGAGTATTTCTTTTTCTTTTTTCTTTTCTAGTGGCGCTACCCTTTCTATTATGTCTTTTAGGGTGTTGTTATAGATCTCAACTAATATAGTAGGGTCTTTGGAGGTGGGATGGGCGAGTGCTGAGGTTTCCAGGAGTGGGATAATTCTATCCGCGGTGAGCAGTTTTTTTGATCTTACCTTGGTGGCTGGGGTGTATGCGTGAGGAAACTGAGCTTTACCTTTGTAGAAATTGAGGAAGGAAATTGCTATATCAGAATCTTGCTTGTTTATGTCATTATATTGTAAATATTTTACCCTGTCAGATAGTGACTTGATTTTAGCTTCTTAATTTCCTTTGTTCTGCTATTCTTTGGGAACGATGTTCACGAGGTATTGCAAGAAGTTGCTTCCATGAAGGCAAAATGTATCTGACTACACATCCCATCAGCTTTGTAGTCCTAGTGGACTATATACTCGCTGAACATGTGCGTGAGCGCCGACGCGTGACTAGCCAAGCCGGTCTGTGCTGATCCGTGTTTGGTCCATCCATGCGACGTGTAGTCCCGCTCAGCACATACCAGACAATAATGGGCATCATCGAGGTACTAGCTGCTATAACAGCAGCAAGTAATATTTTTAATGCCTAAGCTCACGTGTCAATGGCCAATGCTGCGGCTAGAGCATACCCGATAGCGCCGGCACGTGACTAGCAAGCCGGTCTGTGCCGGACTATTTAAATTGGCTTTTTCCTGCTTTTTGCCATTGATTGTTTTTATATATGCGTGAGGAAACTGAGCTTTAGATTTGTAGAAATTGAGGAAGGAAATTGTTATATCATATTCTTGCTTCTTTATGTCATTATATTGTTAATATTTTACCCTGTCAGATAGTGACTTGATTTTAGCTTCTTAATTTCCTTTGTTGTGCTATTCTTTGGGAACGATGTTCACGAGGTATTGCAAGAAGTTGCTTCCATGAAGGCAGAAAGTATCTGACTAGACATCCCATCAGCTTTGTAGTCCCAGTGGACTACATACTCGCTGAACATGTGCGTGAGCGCGGACGCGTGACTAGCCAAGCCGGTCTGTGCTGATCCGTGTTTGGTCCATCCATGCGACGTGTAGACCCGCTCAGCACATACCAGACAATAATGGGCATCATCGAGGTACTAGCTGCTATAACAGCAGCAAGTAATATTTTTAATGCCCAAGCTCACGTGTCAATGGCCAATGCTGCGGCTAGAGCATACCCGATAGAGCCGGAACGTGACTAGCAAGCCGGTCTGTGCCGGACTATTTAAATTGGCTTTTTCCCACTTTTTGCCATTGATTGTTTTTATATATGCGTGAGGAAACTGAGCTTTAGTTTTGTAGAAATTGAGGAAGGAAATTGCTATATCATAATCTTGCTTCTTTATGTCATTATATTGTTGATATTTTAGCCTGTTAGATAGGGACTTGATTTTAGCTTCTTAATTTCCTTTGTGCTGCTATTCTTCGGGAGCGATGTTCGCAAGGTATTACAAGAAGTTGCTTCCATGAAGGCAGAAAGTATCTGACTACACATCCCATCAGCTTTGTAGTCCTAGTGGACTACATATTCGCTGAACAGGTGCGTGAGTAGCCAAGCCGGTCTGTGCCAGTCTGTGTTTGGTCCATGCGACGTGTAGACCCTCTCAGCACATACCAGACAATAATGGGCATCGTCGAGGTACTAGCTGCTATAACAGCAGCAAGGAATATTTTTAATGCCCGAGCTCACGTGTCAGTGGCCTATGGTGCGGCTAGAGCATACCCGATAGTGAATGCTGTGTCCTGTGGTGCGGAAATGCAAGGTACAGTGGACCAATTGCTTACTGCTGAGGTGTCCTATACATTAAAGACCGCTATATGTGAGGTTGCTGAGCACAGCACTTTTTCGTGGGGACCAGAGCCTCTAATGGAGAATTTATTTGGGGAGCAAACCACAGATCACGGGACTGCTTGTGTTGATTAACACATATTGGGGTATGAAATCTCTACTATAAAACCACCCGTTGCTCGCCCTACTATCCCCATCCAAAATCTATCATGCATGCTATTGAACACACGGTCGCTTATTAAACATGCTCATGAGCTACGCACCTTTATTGAAGATAATGATGTAGACATATGTGCGCTGACAGAAAACTGGTCTTATAAAGCTGCTGGGCCCTATCTTAATACAGCTATCCCGGAGGGATATGTAATGCTGCACCAGGACAGATTGGAAGGCAGGAGGTGGGGGGGCAGGGATAGCCCTGATATTAAAAGCAGATCTACATATCTGGGAAATACAAAGCCAAATTATGGTGGGCATTGAGTCATGACACGTGAAGTGGGGCTTGAACGCAGAACCAACCCTTTTTTTTAATCTGTAGATCTCCGCCCCTTAGGGAGGATTTCATAACAGCTCTTTTAAATTACTTATTGTCCATTCTTAAACCCAATACCAGATGTATCTTTATGAGTGATTTAAATGTGTGGTTGGGCCATCCGGGAGATGCCTTGGCTGCAAATCTTGAATTGGACCTTTCAGAACTGGGTTTTGAACAGAATGTTCATGTCCCAACACACCTTTTGGGTCATACCCTTGATTGGATCTCGACTAACAATATTCCGAGCAAGGACTTAAAATTCTCCCATACCCATGGTCTGATCATTCTTTTATACACTTTTCTATTATAGTAGACTTCCCTAGGAAAATAAAGGATAAACGTCTACCAGGTTCCATTGTCAGAAATGTCAAATCTCTTACGAGGGAAAATATTGTTCCTTTATAACATCCCGTGTAGGATTTCTCCCCTGCAGATTTGGTGGGACTAAAGTCCCAGGCCTTCACGGCTAATTTGGACCTTATCACTAACACGTTGGCACCCCTAAAACAGCGAAAATCTATCACAGGGAGAATAAGCCAAGCTTGGTTCTTGCCCGGAATTACAAAAAAGCAAATCATCAATGCTTAAATTATTTCACATATGGGAAAAAAAATCCTTCACCTGAGCTTCTGGCTGCATACAAATCTATAGCTAAATCATACAAACTAGCGATAGTGGAGACAAAAAAAAACTTCCACAATCCTAGAATTATACATGCCTTATCAGATGTCAGAGAATTATTTAAAATTCTAAAAGAAAACAAAACATCTAAACAACCCAGCGTCTACCCAATAAAAAAGGGCGCAGCATGTGCCAAGACATACACAATGCCATGCATAATACATTAAATGGCATCAGGGCCGATATAACTCATAAAAAGGACAAGCTTCCTTTGACTCCGAACAATATTGGGAAGAGCTTATTTTGAAGAGCTTATTTTGAAGATGTCCCTCGATTCCCCAATTTCACTTTTCTCCTATTTCTGTAGAGGAATTGTCGCTAGTGGTGGCACGACTAAAAACTTTGTGCTGTAAAGGTGATCCTTAATCCTCCATGATTATTAAATCTTGTCCTCCCTTTTTACTCAATGCCATATGTAAATTCGTGAATGCCTCTTTTCGTGAGGGCCAGGTACCTTCCGATATTAAACAGGCATGGGAGACCATCACGGTGCGCAGGCAAAATGGAAGCCTGACTGCCCGCCTCTCATCCGACCTGCATGTAATGGCGGATTTCTAACGCTCTGCCCAGCATGTGAGCTAACTCAACGCGTCAACACGCTGCTGTTCACAAACAGCTTTCGGATTTCTGTGGAACGGGAAGTAACGGGAAGTAGGTCATCCCCGCACTCGAGGCCCGACATCATTGTGCGAGGAACCCACGTTTCCACGCTGGAACACACGCACTCATCCAACGGTAGCAGTGTTAGGAGAGTGTGCAGCACCTACTCTCGCCTGCCTTCAATCATACGCCCAAGCCCACCAGAGTGCGAGCATCTACATCCTCCCTCAAGAAGGAAGGTAGCGATCAGCTACAACAATCCGGTGACGCTGAGGGGGTCGGACCCAGGAGTGAGCCTGCATCATCACTGAAAGCAACGAGGAGCCGCGCGGCCCCACCCTGAGGTGCGGCTCCGGTGACAACTTGATTTGCAGAAACGCAGCAATTGAGCACCAGTAAGAGGTGGGTCCGAGGTGGGGGGCTGCTGCCAAACACAATCTCAGCACTTGGGGTGCTCCCCTCCATCCTAAACCCCCCACTGCAGCAGAGAGCCTGTTCTAAGCCTCCCAAACAATGCTTGGAGGGGCACGCTGATACGAGAGGGGAAAGGGAGATCTTCTTCGCTTCCCGCACCTACCCAAAAAGTGCTATGCACGCCCATACTTCTACAAGGGCACATACCGCAGCGGGATCGGAGACGCTCACCAAAGAACCCTTGGTGCACTGCATCTATCAAGTCACTGACATGCAATGTAGTGCTTGACTTTCACTAAACTCTGATAATACGGCCTCTCTGACGATTCCTGAGCCGCAAATTCGCTACAAAGGGATTGCATGGCCTGGTGAGCTCAGGCACACTGAAGCAAAGGCACACCATCCCCAAGGTTCCCGGAGGGGGAATTCCCTACCCCCCGCAAGTGGCCTCCCCCCTGGCACCAACACAGTATGAAAGCATTGCTCTCTGCAGGGACCTAATCACCCCTTTTGAACGTGGCCATTAACAAGGCTACCCAAGCTCATCGTGACAAAAACAGAGGTGAATCTTCCATACTCGCCATACGAAGAGAGTGAATAGTGCAAAAGACACTTTGCAACAGGCATCTAGAGGAAACACAATGAAGGCCTTGTGTGAAGGCCAGTGAAAGGTGTGCCAAAAAGGAGAACTTTGTAGTACCCACCCTCCCCCTGGGGAGGGATCCGGACTGAGGCCTGAAAAACCCCCACAAGCGGCCCGTCATGGAACCAGCAGGACTCGCTCTCCCCCACCCCCTCATTGCTGCAGTTGCTGACCAAAACCAAGGCGAGCAAAACCCCCTTCCCCCCCCCACCTGGGAATGGAGCACCGGTCTGTCAGCACTTGAGGCCTTGATCTTAATAGTGCTTGCTATCATAAGCAGTGACCGCAAAGCTATTGTCTAGGTTCCTCCATGTTCCTCTGGGAAACAGCCACTCCACTCACTATAGCACGGAGGAAAGCAGAAAATATAAAGGCAAAATCCAACCCGGGCACGAACGCAGCCAGGTGCACATGCAGAGAGAATTAGACCCTGTCACTGAAAATTGCAAAGGTTTCGGAGAGGAGATATTATTATAGCTGCTTCCCAACTCCAAGAGGCCTCACTCATATCAGGAGGAGACCACAAAGCCTCCAAGAAAGCTGACGTTCGACTCCTGCATGATGGAATCTGGGCCCTGAGTAGCAGCATGACATCCACTGTCAACACTCTTCAAGAGACGGTGCATAGAGTAGAAGACAAAGTGGAAGCACTAGAGAACTACCAGCAGTCCGCAGACATTATGTAAATGGAAATGGAAGGTTGTCTGCAAGACTTAGAGCAAAGGAATTTCAACCTAGAGGTGAAGGTCCATGACCTAGAAAATAGAGAGTGAAGGACGAACATTTGCATCCAAGGCCTTAAAGTGACCCCTAATGAGACCCTGGTGAGCCATGAAAGAAGAGTAAAGGCATTGGTTAACTTTCTCTTCTCTTCACCCCCCAACCCTGAGCTCCAATTCCATAGGATTCACCGAGCATGCGGCCCGCCAGGCGGCCAAAGATCAATTCTGGCAAAATGCCATCACTATAGGCACAGGGCAGACATAGTGAGGCTGGCGAGAGAACAAATGTCATAGTATTCGAAAATTCCAGGGTCAAGATATACCAAGATCTGTCTGCCGCCATATTAGTTCAAAGACGAGCCTGCCGCCCCCTTACATCATAGCTGTGAGAACACGATATGAAGTACAGATGGGGCTACCCCTTTGTGCTCACATTCGGAAATGCCAATCAAGAATACCAAGTTGTCTCAGGGGCGCAAGCAGCAAACGTCCTGCGCATTCGAGAGAGAAGGAGGGTTCAACAGACACAGAAGAAATGCCGTCCTCATTGGAGCCAGTACGAAGACCACTAGGACCACGGCAGCAGAAGGGCAGATCCAAGGGTTCGAGGAAATTCAAGAGACTAGACCCCTCCTAAATAGTAATCATCACGCTATGGAAGCAACATGGACAAACATTGTCTCAGAGAATCTGGCAAAGTTTATACGGAAGTTGGGAAGACATTGAGATAAATTCTTCATATGAAGAGGCGACAAAGTTCCACCCTACCCCAGTGCAGTTCCTCTCTGGGCGCCAACAAGTACTACCTGCCGGGTTGGGCAGTAACAAGTGTGGTCATGGTGCAGTCTGACCTGTTATCTGTTGAACAGTTTTACAGTTGAAATGGCAGGGTTCGAAAGGAGACACCCGTTGTGTGGCCCTATGTTACCTACTAGGGCGTCTCCCAAGTTACAGTTGAAGACATTATTTCTTTCCTTTTTTTCTCTTCCTTTTCTTGTTTGTTCGACTCCTAAATAGGGGCAAGGTTAGGGAGGTGGGGTTGCAAGACTCAAGCCATAATGGGAGAATAGAGGACATTAAGCTGATCAGGGGTGGCATCTCTCAACAAACATTTACTGGCAAACGTGCTATGGACCTAGACCGTGCAGACTTGGACAAACACTACCCGGCATGGGGGACCCATTGAAAATACAGTTCCCTAGAAGCACAAGTCATGGTTCTGCGCCCCCAACCACACACTATGTACGCAACACACATGATACAGCATTGCAATGACAACTGACACAATATGCATAGGGTCCCTAAATGTCAACGGTCTGAATTCCCCACAAAATAGGTCGATGTTAGTCAAAATCTTTCAACAATTAAAGCTAGACCTGTTGTTTATACAAGAACCCAAATACAAGAGCAATGGGGAATTCCTGCTACGTGGAAGGCAAGTGGAGGGGGGGGGGGCCACTATGGGCCTAGGGACCTGACAAGAAGGGTGGGGTTGGTATCATGTACCGTAGCTGCCTAGAGCTAAGACCATCCCAGATTCACAGAGACCCAGGGGGAAGGTTCATAATCATACATGTAACTATCAGAACAAAGGAAATTACATTATGCTCTGCATACGCCCCTAACACTCAGCAACTAGCCTTTTGCAGAGACCTCTACACACAACTAGACAACAAGAGGGAAAGTTCACCGATCTGTGGGGGGATTTCAATTTAGTCATGAACCCAACACTGGACTGCAATTCCTACAGAGAGGGGGCGGCCCCTCCCCGGTACACAGGGTTCCTCCGAAATCTAATTGAAGAACGTCTGCTGATAGATGTTTGGAGAGTCCAGCACCCACAGAAAAAATCATACACGTTTTTCTCTCCCCCACATAACACTGTTTCCCGCATTGATCACATTTTTCTGGAAGGTGACCTGAAGCGGCACTTGAGGAGTGCCATAATAGAACTAGTAGGGTGGTCTGGCCACAGTATGGTTATGGTGGAACTGGATCTGGGCCCCGCCCAGCAGATACACAGCTGCTGGATATGTAATGATATGCTTTTAAGGGATAAGCTCTTTAGAGAGTCTCTAGATACTGAAATTAGGGACTTTTTCATAAGAAATTATACAGGTGACCTCTCTCATGCCACTATATTGGAAGCGGCAAAAGCGACGATAAGAGGGCTCATAAAAGCTCAAGGGGCATCAGTTAAGAAAGTCAGGCAGCTTAGAGAGGCCCATTTGAAAAACGTAACACACGTAAAAGAATCAGCCTTAGTAAACGATACAGACAGAAAGTGCTGCTGAAATCCTGGCAGAAACAAGATAACTCAGGCAGGAGCTCAAAGAAATCTGGCAGGGGAGGGCACTGGCCCACCTTCGTTTTGTTAAACAAAGATATTATGAGAAAGGAGACAAGGCCCACACATTACTAGCCGCCAGACTAATAAAGCAAAGAGCAGAGAGGGCAGTATATAAAATAAACTCCCCGGTAGGGGCCACCACAACTAACCCAAAAGATATAACAGCCCGCTTCGCCCAATTTTATGTGCAACTATACACATCAGACAGCAATCCGTCTCCAGAGAGTCCAACTGAATTCCTTGCCGGAATTTCATTCCCTCCAATTGAACCCTCAGATTGTGATGCACTTAACGCCCCATAATGGCCGAAGAAGTAGGTTGCGCTATCTCCAACTTAAAAGCTGGCTCAGCACCGGGTCAAGATGGTTTCACTCCAACCTACTATAAAAGACTGGAAGGTGCTATTGCCCCGTTTCTAGCCTTTCTGTTCAATGAGATCATGACAACAGGACAGGCTCCCCCCTCCTTCACTGAGGCCAGGATAATTGTCATACCTAAAGAAGGGAGGAATAAACTAGAATGTGGCTCATACAGTCCCATTTCACTGTTAAACGTGGATACAAACATATATGCAAGTGTTCTGGCAAACAGACTGTGCAGAGTTCTGCCTCTCCCGATCCATTGTGATCAAGCAGGATACGTGAAGGATAGAAAAGGCACAGACAATATTCGCAAAACCTCTGACCTAATGGCATAAGTCAGACTGGTTGACGCCAACCCCATTCTCATCTCAGTTGAAGCAGAAAAAGCGTTTGACCGGGTGGAGTAGCACTTTATGACTCAAGTGCTTGAAAAAGCAGGCCTCGGACACGAGTGGATTCAAGGAGCGCGAGCACTGAACAAAAACACGAGAGCAAGAGTGGTGGTCAATGGTACGGTATCCTCCCCGTTTGAGCTATCAAGAGGAACCAGACAAGGTTGCCCACCTTTACAGCTGATTTTCTTTCTAGTTCTGGAACCCACGACCCATATCATTTGAAACAATCCCACAATATGTGGCTTTCTCAGATTTGGTACAGAATACAAGCTAGCCTTATTTACAGATGACATCCTGGTCTATCTAACTCACCCTTCACAGTCCATCCCAGCCCTCCTGGCCAGAATGGAGGAATACGGTGCACTCTCAGGCTTTAGCATTAACCGAGGTAAAACTGTGGCCTTGCCATTAAAAAACAGAGACATTCCCATTTTATTTTCTCCCCGGCTATGTCCTTCAATATAGCTACTCCAATCCCTTTCCTATGGTCTGACCATTTTATGGTCCCATTCTGCACTGCTGTAAAAAGCCCTCCCACTGTGCCTCTGAGGCCTGCCATCCTAAAATGCAGTTGGACCAGGGTTAAAAAACTGGAACTTACTTGCTCACTACAAAATCTGTGCAACAGTAACAAAACGTGTACCTTATCTACATTTTGAAGCAGCCTTCCTAACTACTGCCAAAACACTGGCCCCGATTAAACTATGTAAACAGCGTAACCATCCCCTGAACTATGGTTTTCCCAAGGTTTAAAAGAAAGTAAGCTCAGTTGCAGGTAAGCTGAAAGTAAATGGCGCCAAAATTACTTGCCTGAATGCAAGTTGCTCTGTCATAATATGTGTGCCATATATCATAGTGACATAATAAATGCCAAATGTATCTACTTTGGTCAGTTGGTCGAGAAGGCCATGAACAAACCCAAGGCCCTTTTCAATCTTGTCCAATCTTTGTCCACCCCAAAAACTGGACACAACGCTGCTCCCCCCTCCCAGGAGCTATGCAACACCATCTCCACTTTCTTTGTGGAAAACATGACTACCATCCGCAATACCATTAAAGCCGACTTCCAGTAAACCACGAAGGCCCCAGCGGCGACCACACCTTCCCCTTCCACAGGTTCCTGGTCCACCTTCCCTCACTTCTTTAAAGTGGATGTGTTATCCGCTATGCTTAAACTAAAGTCTGCTTCGCCGGATGATGCTATGCCTCTGGCCCTTTTGCAAGAGTCTTCATCAGACATAATTAACTCCATTACCTCTGCCGTCAATATCTCCTTCATGACAGGGGTGATACCAGGCTCTCTTAAACATGCTATGGTCATTCCTTTGCTAAAAAAGCCTTCACTCAACCCCGGGGTGCTGGCCAACTACCGTCCAATCTCTCTCCTCCCCTTTCCGATGAATGTTCTGGAGGCGTTGATGTCTCCCCTTCTCTCTGCCTTCCTGGAGTCCTCCAATGTTCTTGATCCTTTTCAATCTGGCTTTCGGCCTGGCAGAGGCACCGAGTCAGTACTCAACTCTGTCATGGACGACCTGCAGTGCTTGGCAGATCAGGGCGGTGTCAAGGCAGTCCTGTTATTAGATCTTTCGGCTGCCTTCGACACTGTCGATCATGCCCTTCTTATCTCCCGACTCTTTCAGGCTGGAATTGATGACCAAGTGCTAAAATGGTTTACTGGGTTCCTGGCAGATCGTTCACAATCTTTGTCCCTCCCTCCCTTCAGTTCTGTCCCAGTTCATTTATCTTGCGGCGTCCCTCAGGGATCAGAAGTGTCCCCTATCCTATTTAATATCTATATACGATTTCTCCTGTTCCTCATTGCCTCTCATGGGTTCCGCTTTTACTCCTACGCGGATAACACCCAGATTCTGGTCCACCTCGACCTAACCAAAACCGAAACAGAATCTCGTCTTAGGCCCTGACTTGAGGATTTAGGCATGTCGATGTCACAAAACTGATTGAAACTAAACAGCTGTAAGACCGAGGTTCCGAGGTAGGCACGCCCAATCCTCAATCCGTCTAGACCACTGATTTGTGGCCCCCCTCCCTAGGTCCTCTTCCTGTACTGGTGTCATCAGTATGCAATCTTGGCAAGCGGGACTCACCTGCTCTGACTATGGACGAACAGGTCATTGCGCTATGTAAATCTGGCCATCTTAAGCTTAGGATCCTTTGTAAGGTCCTTCCGTTCATCCCGGTCATCAACCAGGCTCCTGTGGTTGCAGCTTTGGTGCTGGGTGTGCTGTATTACTGCAACTGGCTCTATTTAGTGCAACCTGCCCACCTGATAGGACGGCTTCAGCTTCTGCAGAATGCTGCGGCTCGTTCCATTCTCCATCCACCTTTTGGTGCTCACATGACCCCTTTGTTGCGCCAGCTGCACTGGCTGCCAGTCACCCAGCAAATCCTGTTTAAATCAATGTGCATGGTGCACAGAGCCTTCTATGGCGCCGGAGCCGAATACTTGCAAGCCAAATTCACTCGCTATCTACCCACTCGTGCCCTTCGCTCTCAATGGTCCTGCCGACTGTCGGTACCTCGCTTTAGATTGGTTCGCAAAGGTGGCCATGCATTCTCGTTAGCAGCAGCTAAGGAATGGAATAATCTGCCTCTATCCCTGCGCAAGACCATCAACCATCTCATCTTCCAGCGCAACTTGAAAACGTTACTGTTTTAAACCATGCTCCTGGCTTTTAGCCGGCTTTTACGCTCCTCTTCTCTCCCAGCGCCATGATTCCTACGGGTGGGCGTGCACTTTATAAAATTCAATAATATAACATAACATAACATTCCTTCGGATTCAGATCTGAGAAATTGGGGCCTAAGGGTGGTGGGCAATCACTTTAAATATCTTGGTATATCCATAACAAAACAACTGAATGATCTATACCAGACAAATTACAAGCCGCTGTAGTCTCAAATCAAACGTGACACAGAGAACTGGGCCAAACTAAATCTTCTTGGGCAGGTAGGTTCACTGCAATGAAGATGAACGTCTTGCCGCGTCTCCTCTTTGTATTCCAGTCTCTCACGACCGTCCTGCCAAATTTGTTCTTCTCAGAAGTCAAGAGTACTTTGCTTGCATTCTTATGGGAGCGAAAACGACTGCGGATCGCATATAGCATGCTAATTCTCCCTAAGGAAAAGGGCGGCCTGGCATACCCTGACTTCCAGGAATACTACAGAGCAGTTCAGCTCCGAGTACTCATCGATCATATCCGTGAAGCCAAAAACAAACAAAGGGTCCACCTAGGAAATGTATATTTTGCCCCAGTCACCCTAGGGAAATGGCTCTGGGCCCCCCAAAAATCAATCCCACGCAAAGCACTGGAACACCCGGTTCTAGGAGTACTATGGTCGATATGGAGAAAAGGTAACCCGAGCTTGTCCAGTATCACAACCTGGCCATCACCCCTGCGTTGTATCTGGGCCCCCGATTAGAGATCTTCTCATAGACCCAATTCTCTTTCAGCCTCAATACGATCAAGGGCTTGTCAGGGTGGGCCAGGTGTTGAAGGAGGGCGTTTTTCTCTACAAAGAGGAACTAGAAGAGGCGCAGCAGGGACTCAAAATCAAACCGCTTCCCTACTTACAGCTGAAGAGAGTCCTTACAGACCCACGGTGGAGATGCCATCTGCAGCGGCCCATCAGCCCCTTTGAGAACATATTAAACAAATATCTGGGAACGAAAGGTCTGATCGCATAAATGTACTGAACCCTAATAGAGAGAGATCACCTCCCAGCCCCCCGCACCCAAGTATAATGGGAAAAAGCTCTGGGATGGGAAATTAACCAGGAAGGGTGGGAAGCAATATACCAGGCGGTTTGGAAATCATCCACAGTGGTCCAATATAAATGTACGCAGGTGCCAGTCCATATTGTTGGAGGGGGTGTACTCAAGTATGCACATATTGGCACCAGTGGTGGGACAGTCCCAGTGCACTGGAAAGAAATCCTGGGTTGGATAAGGGAAATAGAAGGCATTAACAGGGAATTGGACCTGGTCCTGGTCTTGTTCAGTGTTGAGAAAATTGAAGTGCATTACTTGGTTCTCCCCCATATGCCCAGAAACCTGCTACTAGCAGCACGAGTTTGCATGACTATGAAATGGAAAGGGGCGACTCTGCCCTCTAAAAGAGACTGGCTATGCAAGGCCAAAGACATCTACGAAATGGAGATCCTAACGACAGCCCTTATGAAAACTCAGACACACATTGATATGCAATGGCTCCCTTTCCTAGAATATTTGGAATCAAACAGCCCAGTTGTAGGCACCGCTCGTTCATGCAGATTCTCTCAAAGCTAAGCAAATACTTCTGTCTCGGAAGCGGAACCCGTCCGCACTCCACTTTGACACCACTATATCCTTGCAAACACTCTAATGCATTGAGCCTGGGACAGATTCGGAAGACGTGTGTACTGGATTTATGACAATGACCTGATGCCAATCCGTAGCTGGAATATCAATAGCTGTTAATAGATCCTCATCAGTCTACAAGTCTTGAGTCGGGAGGGGAAGAGGGAGGGAGGGTAGGGGGAAGCAGGGTTTTATTTTTTCTTGCTTTGAAGAACAAAAATGTAAAACTCGTTTGATCCGGTTTATGTCTCACTCCTTGTGAAAGAAATATTGTTTGTTAATTGTTCAACTATTGATCTCAATAAAAATATATATAGAAAAAACAGGCATGGGTCACTCCAATTCTAAAAAGAATGGTTCTTGCAATTGATGACCCCCTTAAATACATGCCCATAACGAACACACCCTTCCTGTTAAAAATTGTAGATAGTGTTGCTTACAACTAAATCTCCCAACATCTAAATCAGCACCCCATTCTTAATGGTCACAATCAGGTTTCAGAAAAGGCTTTAGCACTGAGACATCACTCTTGGAGTTGAAATCAAGAATTCTTGAACAAATGGACAATTGGCTCCCTTCTATGCTAATGCTACTAGACCTGTCGGCTGCATTTGACTTGGTTGACCATGTTATTTTGGCTCACAGGCTAGGCAAAGTAGTGAATTTCTATCCTGGAGCAATTCAATGGACCACCTTTTTTTAAAAAAAATAGAGTGAGCCATTTCTTTATTGATGAGGCAGAGGCTAATCCTTTATTAGTGTCTTTTGGAGTTCCACAGGGAGCTTGACTCTCCCCCTGTATATATAACATCTTTACGACCCCGTTCTTTGACACCTTGGAACAGGAGGGAGTGTTGTTCACCAACTACGCAGACGACACTCAGTGTGTCGTCCCAATTGTGGGCTCCCATTCTCATGATGAGGATGAACTAAATAGAGTTTACTCTATAGTTGAAAAATGGATGGTTGAGAATAACCCCACCCTTAATAGGGAGAAATTGCCTCAGCTCTTTCAGGTGTAACCTTCTTTCCTTCATGTGAGATTAACTGTCCTTTGTACAACTCCTCTTCCTGGCAATACTGCAATTTCTCTTTGTCCGCTTTACATCCTTTCTCTGCTTAAGAAATCATTAGTTGAATTTACTCTCAACTGCACATCTCTTCCGACAAGCTGCAGACTAAAATGTCATCTACGTATTGCAGCACAATACTAGGCAAATCAATATTGATTAGGTCCATCTGCAGGACCCTATTGAAAATCGATGGAGACTCACAATACCTCTGAGGCAAATGTGTAATTTTCAGCTTAGTCTGACGAAATGTAAATGACGTAAGATCTTGGCAATCCTTCTGCAACAGGATTGAGAAAAACAATTTTTTTCAAATCAATCACCGTGAAATATCGCGCCTCAACAGGAATACTACATAAGATCATCGCCAGATTTGGAACTAGAGGAAACTCTTCCTCTACAATCTGGTTAATCGGCCTCATGTCATGAATTAAACACCAAGACCCCCCTATTTATTTTTTTATAGGGTACACTCCGGTATTGCATGGTGACTCTGACATCACTAAGATGCTTTGATCCATCATGGCTGATATAGTTTTAAAAATTCCCTCATCTACCTCTCGTAAAATAGGGTACTGTCAAGCTTGAGGTAAAATTTCTCCTGGCTCCAGCTAAATCTTGACTTCTCCCACCCCTTTTAATAGGCCTACATCATAAGGGCCTGTGGTCCATAAAGAAGTTGGCACTTTTAACATATCTTCATCAAAAATGTGGGGCACTGCAGCACTATCATCTTTTTCTGTGGGATCTCTCATCTCTCTGTCCTGATCCAATATGTAATGCTCATTTCAAACACTACTTCGTTATCTGATGGGTCGCCTCAAAACATATCCTCATCAGTGACGTCAGTCAAACTATTCCCTTCCCCAATAGCAATCACTGTTCTCCATGGTCTACCATCATCATCAAAGCCTTCAAGCATGGCCAACTCCCCTCGCACTAAAGCTGCCTGTATCTCTAAGGAAAAAATATGTCCCCCCTCTTCGTCCATGGGAATCTGTGGCCTGAACAAAAATTCATCAGGTATCTTCATAACGTTTCCCACTAAAGCCAGGAACCATGTTAACAAAACCCCATAGTGAAAGACTTCTGGCTCTAGTGTCGCACATCGCATGACTATTTGTCCTGTAAATGCTACGATAAATTTGCGCACATTTAAATAATGTATTCCTGGTGTTGAACACACTATGCCTTCACCAGTGAAGGAAATTGTCATATTTATATTTAGCTTCGTCATCAACTATCTACCCAGAATATTAACCAGTGTCTGTTTAGAATACAACAATGGCACAGACATGTCACATTCTCCTATAGAGACTGGCAATTTCTCAGTAAAAGGAACTCTAATTGTAGCTCCTGAGAACCCTTGAGTATTCATGGCATTACCCGATAATGAAAATGTTCCCTCTCGTATGCATGAGAAAGTTGCCCCAGTGTCTACTAAAAAAGAAAAGGATTTGCCACCTATTGTGACGTCAGCCCTTGTTTCCTCTTGAGGATTAGGCATCACAGATGGTACTCAACACCTCAAGTCACCCAGTGAGCTGACCTATTGTGGGTACATACGTATTCCTATTCCTGTAAAATAATTTCCCACCCATAACAGTGATACCCCCTATCCTAGGAGTCAACACCTGTCCTGTGTTTGCGCGCTGCTGTATCTGCATGGGTGTGTGCTGCGACTGCCCTTGCAGCAGATTCAATGGTGTTTGCTGCTGTTGCAAAGCCTGCTGTGTTGGCGATGCCTGTGTTTGATACACTGTCTGATCTTGGGCGAACCCATCTCTGCTTTGTGGGCTATATGCTGGAGGATAAGCTGTTTCCGCCCGTTCTGTACATACCCTTGACTTCCACATATTCATGCAAAATGCCCTGTCATTCCACATGTCCAAAATACAGGAGGGAATCTGCCAACCTGCCCATCCTGCATACCTTGTTTACTACCTTGGTTATTTTGAAAACTCCCTTCATTACTCTTAGAGTTCCCCTGATAATTTTGAAAGCCTCCTCTTCTGCGGAAGCCTCCCCTGCCTCTCGGTATAAATCTGTTCCCTCCTTGATCAAACTGCCGTTGGTTATTCACCTGCGGCATACCTGATACTTGCTGTGATTCTGTCCCTTCCCCACTAGTCAGCATCGCCCCTTCAAGAGCATACTTTGACAGTTTCTTCTGCACTAACTTAGCTTCCTCGAGCTTCCTAGCATCCTCTATCTTTCGATTTTTCTCTTGCAACAATAGGCAATGATGTGCAATGGTCAGCTGTATTTCTAGCCAGGGTTTTGCTTCCATACCCACCAGCTTCTTGAGCTGTCTCTGTACCTCGCCTGGCAACCCCTGACATAAAATATGATAGAATGCAGCTTTTGGTTTCCCCCAAAGCTCTCGAGTTTCCAAAGACCACTGCTCTTGAAATTTTGAACGCAAGAAAGTGGATCTTCCCCTTCCTGCATCTTAGGTGCCATTATAGTGCCGATATCCAATGTATCAGGATATTGTACTCACAGCGCTTTCCAGATTGCCACTCCACAATTATTGAACAGTGCACCGTCATGCACTGAGTTCTGTGCTGTGACACTTGCATACCCTGCTCTAGTCCAAATGTCATCAGCCCCCTCTCCAAGGATAGCTGCTAGAAGACACTTGATATCCCCTATAGCCAATGTGTTTCCCCTTGTCATTTTTTCTATTTCATAGATCCATTTTCTGGCCTCTGAAGTCAAACTTGGGAGTTGCACCTTAGATTGTCCTTGTCCATTTGGGGCCATGGGATATACTGCGGTCTAGCCCCTCCTTTATCTAACAAGGGGAAACTTTGAAATTCCCAAATCGCAATCGGCTTCCATCGTCTGTCTATCCATAGTAGGGACAATGGTTCCTGATCGCCTTCTTGTTGGCAATGACCTTAGTCTGCTCACGTATGGTGGTGAATCCCCCCTTACACTATGGGATCATCCTTTAGGTTGATCTGGCCATGCCATACATTCTGGCATCCTCGGCTTAGGTAGATCCAGATCCGACCAGCTAACCTCTTTATCTGTCTGAAAATATCCCTTGGAACAGCATGCACCAGCTCCCTCCTCCCCACAGAAGGTTTCCCTATCTTCGTCTGACATGTCTTGTCCCCAACTCATGTGGCTGTCCTCTTTCTCATCTCTGTTTAGAGTCAGCCCGTCCAAAGACAAAGCTCTGTGTTACAAACTAAAGAAGCTTCCCTCCTTATCTGGTGACTGGGAAATCTCAAATCGATCATGTTTCCCTTTATTTTTTAATTCACCTTTTGCCTCAGCTCTTGATAAACCTTGTCAATTTGATCTTCTATATCTTGTATCTCAAACTCCTCCTCTAGATTTACTCTGCAGGGCCCTGGTATCGATTCTTGCGATGGGAAAAACTCCTCTATGTCTGTCTTCCCATGCTACTATTGGTTGTGGCTCTCTTAGCTCTTTTTCAATGCGATCAATGTTGCATGCTCTCTGCCTTCTTTTTTTTTTTTTTTCCATGCTCTCTGCTGTTACAGCAGGTGTTTATTTTATTTTATTTGTATATGGTAAAAAAACCTTTACAAATTTGGTACATAATTTATCATATAATAAAAAACAATTTGAAAAGAATCACACATTGATCAGTAAGTTTCCTGTAAGTTACTGTTACACATATAAAACAATAATTTAGAACAATTAATATCCTTTAAAGCTTATATGCATTCTATTTACCTTCTCTTTTTACATATCAAAATTCAGTTCATTTAATTTAATATCAATATTTGTTAAAATCTGTGTTAGTCTAATAATAAGTTTGGTACTATTGCCATTCATACATTTTTGCCATAGTACTTCACGAGATAGAATTATACCAGAATCCAAGAAATTACCAAACCTGTCTTGACGTAGGTCTTCAAAAAATGTGCAATATATTACTAGATGTTTTAGAGTCTCCAAAACCTTTGAATTATTGCAGAATCGACATGAGCCAGACATGAACTTTGCATCACATTTCCCCCATTGATATAACTTTTCATTGGTATGATACAAGTTAAGTTTGAAACGAAGATATAACCTTCGAGCAACAGAGGATGGAAATTGTGTAATATATTTCAACCTCTCCCCCCACTTTCTTCTATACTGGGCATATTCATAATAAGAACTATAACGCCCTATTCTATCTGCTTGACAGCACCAATAAAATAAGTGCAATTTTCGTTTACAACTTGGTAGTCCCAATATTAAGTCTTCTTTTAGAATTCCCAGTACTGACATTAGATCATTCATTTTTTCCGCATAATCAATTATTGATCTCACATTCCCTATTTCCAGCAGGTTTTTTAGGTCTTCATAAAGAGAATTGCTCGGAGGGTCAAGTATTTTAGCATAGTTGTTCAACAATCGCAGGTTTCTTTTGGCGGATAGTGGTAAGAGGCCTAATTCATGTCGAACGATGTCATTCGGTATAGCAAGAGCCAGGCCAAGTACCTTTTTCCATATTGTCCCTTGAACTTTATCCAATATATCATCGACCTCATATAGGCATATGTCAGTTAGGTAAATAATTATTGGTTCAATTTTTAGGAGATAAAACTGTATAATAGGCAAAAGTGAAAATTCACAATATTTTGCCATAATTATACGCATTTGAGATATCAATGGTTTGGTTCTAGTTTGTATTTTTTCCCGCCACCAGGATTTGGAAAAATCATCAGTCAAAGGATAACCCAGATATTTGATCTCAGATGCTATTTCGATATATCTTCCATCAATCGACCAATTATAAGAGCACTGTTTTTTTTTCCCATCACATAATACAGTAATCGATGATTTAGAATGATTTACTCTTAAGTTATGAGAGACAGCAAAGTTATTAAACGCATTAATCTTATTCTGTAGACCAAAGGGGGTTTTGTCAAAAATTAAGATATCATCGGCAAAGCCAATATAATTGATTTTAAGACATCCTAACTTAATCGGGTAGATAATTTCATTAGCCCAACAATCCTCTACATCACATATATATAGGTTAAATAGGACAGCCGCCAGTGTGCAGCCCTGTTTCAACCCAATTTTAGATGGGATAGGTTCAGTAAGAGCACCCTCCTTATTTAATCGTACTCTATAACTGGTATGTGAATGTAGTAAGATAATGAGCGCTACCAAATGACGTGGAAAACCCATCGCTAACATCTTAACCCATAGTATATCTCGCAATACAGTGTCAAATGCAGAGCTTAAATCTAACGCTGCAATATAGACAGCTCCTAAATGATGGTGTTTTGAGTTCAATTGAATATGGGATAATAGGGTGGCATTTAGTGAACAACCCATACGACATCTGAACCCGGTTTGATATTTTGACAATATGGAATTCTTAGTCATGAATTCCTGGAGTTCTTCAAGAATTAACAAACAGAAGACCTTAGAAGAGGAGTCTGTTAAAGCAATAGGTCTAAAATTAAGAGGGTCATCTATAGGACCTTTTTTATGAATAGGAATGATAATGGCCGAACACCATGATTTTGGTATTTTTTGTAAGAGAAAAATGGCATCGAATCTATACTTTAATATTATTGCCCATAGGTCGTTATCAGATCTATAAAGGCATGCAGGAATGCCATCAGGGCCAGTAGCCCGTGAAGGATTTAGTTTCATGATAGCCCTGGATATGTCGTCGTGTCTCCATGGTGAAGTTATGGGTATGTCCTTAACCATGTCCAGTGTGGGATAGGGTAGGAATTGATTTGGCATATCATATTTAGTTCTGATGAAGTGAATCCATGCATCTGCTGATATACCATTTTCCATTGGGCCATCATTGCAGGCATTCAATGTCCTCAATATTGACCATATTTTCCGTGTGTCACTCTTGAGCAGATTATGCATCATATTCCGGTTGTCTTCTAGGTATAGTTTTATTTTTAGATTTTTCACCGCAATTTTATATTTATAAAGGATATTATTTTTTAAATAATAATAATCATGCGGTTCAAGTACCAATTTCGCGAGTTGTCGAATCTTGTAATTCTTATCCTTCTTTAAACGGAACATTTCAATATTAAAGACATGTAAATGATGTTTTTGATGCACGATCACATTTTTTTTCCGTGACATTGAAGAAAGATGATATTCAATCCTTTCAGCCAACAATGTATCAACACTGCTTGGATCAAAACATAAGTCATTCACAACCCTGTTCATCACCGGGTCAGTTTTCATTCTCATTGTCAACTGATGACAGATAGATGGATTCCATCTTACAGAAAGGCCCACACGATCATTTTCAACTAACGTCAATATCTTACTGGCTTCAAAGAACCAGCTGTCTATATTCACTTTCAAAGAAATTGCATAATGATCACTAAAACCCAATTTTTTTATATTAACTCGGTCATGGGAATTCTGTAAAGACGAGGATTGAAAAAAATGATCAATGTGTGAACCCAAACCTCCTCTTGACCATGTGTGTACAGGACCTTTTTCATCAATGGGGACTACCTGAATGTCCCAGTTTTGGAAAAAGTCAACCCATTGTTTACCATTCTTTATAGTTTGATTGGTATTTAATAGATTCTGCCCCATATACTTATCATCATACAGACAGGAGGAATTAAAATCACCGCCAACCACAACTCCCAAATGTGTATGGCGAGAAAATGCATCTACAAGAATTGCATTAAGTATACCGCAAGCTGCAATAAACGTTGTCTTGCTCCTATTCCAGTATAGACACATAATTAGAAAAGAATTTTTGCTTAGTGTGTCTAGAGTTAATTCAACAGCTAATACAGAATCATCCCTGTATGTACATTTCGTAATAAATCTACAAGCATTGTGGACAAGGATTGCCAGCCCTCCTGATGGTCGGCCCTTCTCCCCTCTTAACGCAGGCTGAGTATAGCAGTCATATCCTTGCAAATTAAAATGGTTCACGTGCATAGTTTCCTGGAGTAGTATAACAGCAGGATAAGCTTTAGCATCCACTGTACCCCACCATCTATTAAAGTTGGCTAATCCACAACTATTCCAGGAAAAGCATACAAATGGTTGGTCATGCTGCGTAGAACTAGGAAGGTGCAACCAGAGCGGGTGCAGTCACCATTGTACTCTGGTTATTGTACCCCGACAGGGTTGCAGCCATAGCCAATATCTGTTTTACCAACTCTTCATTAATGTACGCTGATTGTTTCTGCTCCATGTTTTGGTTTATTGTAATAATGGCGACCGGTTTTTCCAGAAAGCTTTTTGCCTCTGATTCAGAGTGTAGAAGGAAGGGAGTTAAACCTACATATGCAAAATGTTCTCTTTGCTCCCAAACCAACTTCATAATCAGCCTAGAGTAAAAACCGCAGGTCATTCTATCACTCTGGATAGTAGGCAATCTAACCCAGTCAATATCCCCTGAGCAAATTGTTCTCAGACAAGGGATAGTGTGGAAGGCTTTCAAAAGAGAAGAGCGATTCAAGTTAGGTCTGGTATTAATTTTTGGATCGTTTTCCCAACCCAATATAAAGGGTGGATCTTTAATAAAATCAAAGTTATGAATGATGTCATTTTGTTTGTCATTTAAGTCAGTTGTTACATCATCTATTGGCGGGACCTTTATATTTGTAGATAATCCGGAGACATGAACATTATGTTTCACAGTATTAATAGATGACACTTCATTGATGATGGGTAATGCATTCATGTTATGCATTAGCCGTTTTGATTTTGCTGGATCATTTCCCAACACACCCATCATCCATGGCTCATCATCTAGAGATGTAATAATTGTATCTGCATCCACTGTCTTCAATTCAGTTTCACTTGTTTGTTGTTTAGACTTTTTACTTTTATTGTAGGAAGTTTGTTTATGAGAAATAGGGTAAAATTGAGAAAGGGACAGCTGCGACCCCCTAGCCAGAGTATCGGGTTTGATCGAATTATTAGATGTTGAGTTTATGCAGACCTTTTTCCCTCCTTTTCCATTGATAGTCTTACTATCATTCTTTTTGAGCCCTATTTCATTGGTTATCTTATTCAATTCCTGGTTGGTGTTAGGACGATTTAGATCCAGTAGAGTCTTTGATTCGTCATCCAACTGAGAGAGGTCAATAATCACCTCGTTCTCTAATAGATCAGGCGAAATTGACGCTGCCCTTGCATGTTTTTTTGTCAGTGCCAATGCTTTGGCCCTCCTTTTCGTTGCCCTCCCAGCTGATCGCTTTTCTTTGCGGGTTAAAACGATCTTATGCTTAGGTAGGGCATCATTATCTTTTAGAATGGTTTGAATAGACGAATTATTGTCTAAACACTCTTCGGAAAGATCAATCAGATCAGTCAAAGGAGAAGGACTAATCAGGTCAGTCAGAGGGGAGGGACTATTTAGTTCGATAACATTGTCACTCTCCTCCTCTGCACAGATAGAGATCTGTCTTGATGAGGATATAAGGTTAGAATTAACCTTCAATTGCTCCAGATGACATTCAATCCTTTGAACAGAATTTAAAACTTTAAATATCTCTTCATCATTCCCATCAGTCTGTGTGTGAGTGGAGTGTTGTGTAGTTGGAGTCACCACACTGGCAAAGGATCGTATTTGTTTTTGTGGAATACCATAGATCCCGTCAAATTGGTTAGCACTATCAATCATGATCTTCCTAGTAGTATGTCTTTCTGATAGAGTGGCAACAGCATCACATGCAAACAGGAGACCCTCAATTCTGTTAGTTTTGTTAGTGAGTTCTTCAATTGCTGTTCTCATGATGCCTATCTCATAATGCGAGCGCTCATGCCCTTTGTCAAGTAGATCTAAAATTCTCGCCAATACCGGGAAATCAGGACTTAGTGATGGGACATTTAGAGTAATATTCTCTGGGCGAGCCTCGTTGTCAGAGATTTCCTTATCTCTATCATTCATGCTTGATTGAAATTCTTGAATGTCTATGATCATACGTTCATTGAGTGCAATTTGAGCACTCATTGTATTTGGAGAACTTACCATGGGTTTGATGAGTGATGCATCTGAGATATAGTCAGTTTCCCATACCAATTTGGACTTTTCACCATCCAAAACTTCACAATTATAATTTGGTAGAGTATTATTAATGTTTTTTTTTTTTTCTTTTTTTTTGGCAGAAGTGGTCAACATAAATACGTCCTCCCGTCCAACCAATCGTTGGTTGGCTGGCGTGGAAGGGCCAAGTGAGAGTCGTATATGTTTACCTAGTTCTGCCTCAATTGTTGGGCCCATCAATGAGCAATCAACTATATCTTCATTAATAATTGCATTGGCATGACTATGCATATTATTTTCGCAAGTTTGTGGCAGAGTAGATTGTAAGGTGCCCATTTGGTCACTATTATTTAGGTCCTTTAGCTTGAATTTCTTGTTTGTTGAAGTACTGACTTGATTGGGACAGTGTGTTGGGATGGGCATGTGACATTTAGAACTAATACCCATTTCTTCCAGGATCCCCAGTCTTATATCTAAAGATGGAATAGCTGAGGTAACACCTATCTGTTCTTCAACATCTTGTCTCGTAACCATTGAAGGCGTGGTAGGAGTCTCAAGTAGTGGTACAACAGATAGTGCAAACTTGGTCTCAGTATTGCTGGACATTGCTCTGGTTTGTAGGTCGTTCAATTTCCTACCACTTCTTAAACCATTCACCATTCCTAAGCAAGCATAAAAATACTGATGTATTACTTATATGCAAAAAGGACATGTATAAGATGACCATGAAATTGAAAAGCAATACTTTTAGCAACCCCACAAATTAGTCATGTGCTTTAATATGTAAATGTTGGTAAGCCCGTAGCTAAATGCACACGGGTTTTATTTATTAAATGGGAAAGAAGGGGGGCTCCTTACTTCCGCCGCTCCGCCGAACAGCCCAACAGCCACACTTCCGGAGCACTTCGGATGCGCGCGCGAGATGCGCGTGCACCAGTGCTTTTGAGGAAGAGGCTGTGGGAGGAGGGCTGACAGGAGGCGGGAGGCGGGGCAATCAAGGAGGGGCTAAGTGAATTCCGGTCACTCGTTTCGCGGCAGTGCAAGCTTCCTCTTGCCGACGCCGTGAAGTTTCGGGAGTCCAACCGCTGAAATCACCAGTTTTCAAAAGTTCGAAAGCTCCCAGCCCAACAGCCACACTTCCGGAGCACTTCGGATGCGCGCGCGAGATGCGCGTGCACCAGTGCTTTTGAGGAAGAGGCTGTGGGAGGAGGGCTGACAGGAGGCGGGAGGCGGGGCAATCAAGGAGGGGCTAAGTGAATTCCGGTCACTCGTTTCGCGGCAGTGCAAGCTTCCTCTTGCCGACGCCGTGAAGTTTCATGAGTCCAACCGCTGAAATCACCAGTTTTCAAAAGTTCGAAAGCTCCCAGCCCAACAGCCACACTTCCGGAGCACTTCGGATGCTCTCTGCCTTCTCTTCCGTTCCATCTCCTCATCAAATGCCTTTTGGTTCTTGGCTTCATCTCTGACCCTCTCTTCCTCCTGTCTTTTCGTGTCTCTCCTCTCGTTTGCCCTACACACCCCTTCATCTCTTCGTATGTGCAATCTTTTCTCTCTCAATTTCTGTTCTTCCTCTGCTTCTCTCTTCTTTTCTAGCCTGTCTTTTTCTTCAATTGTTCTCTGCCTGTTATCATATTGTCTCTGCTCCTCTGCCCTTTCTTCTTTTCTTAACTGCTCTTCCTGATACAGTTGCTCTCACCTCAGTCTACTCTACTTTTTAGCCTTGTCTTCTCTTAATCTTTTCTCTCGTTCCCTGTCTTTTTATCTTGCTCATCTTGATCTTGATCATCTTGATCTTCACTTGCCGTACTTCCTAAATGCTCTTCCCATCAAGTTTGAGCAATATCTGAACACGTGAACACCCATCCATCCATTCGTTCTGTATGAGCACTATCTGGTTGTTCACTTCTCTCTTTGTCCTGTGGGACATTAGATATTACATCCCTTTCTGGAATTTTTTCTGGACTTTTGTCACTGCTATACCCAGGTGGCTCATGCGTCGGATTACTATATCCTGCCGCTGCCTTAAACTCTCTTAATGGATATACTCCTTCATCTTT
This sequence comes from Ambystoma mexicanum, assembly GCF_040938575.1. NCBI lineage: Eukaryota > Metazoa > Chordata > Amphibia > Caudata > Ambystomatidae > Ambystoma > Ambystoma mexicanum. The sequence goes on from NC_090924.1 coordinate 98,212,346, forward strand.
CATACTGTCATAATTTTTTTCAGGCGCGGAAGGTGGAGCAGGAGTCTTGTCACCCCCCTCTTTACACTTGTTAAGCATCCAGTCTTCAGGAGGCAGGTCTTCCCTTTCCTCCTGGTACATCTTCCAAAGCTTTAAACAAGCTAACCTTTTTTCTAACTTCTTTCCCGTGTACGCTGCATGCAGGTATGTGGTCATGTTTTGCAAAACTGCTTTTGCCAGTGATCCCCCTTATGGCCATGGCATGCACATCTTATTTGTTGTGCCCTTAACCCATTCTGCACTACATTGTTTAAGCTTGGATGCATGTTTTGGCAGCTGTTTGCACAGGTGCGTAAGTGGAGTAACATCTTGCATCATGACAAGTCACAATTGACTGTCAATACTTACCGTACCGTCGTTTTACACAGAAAATATATTTTCAGAAAAATAACACAATGTGAGTGTGCACCAATTGTCGCAGCTCCAATCCTCTATGTCTCACTTTACTTCAGTCTACCTGTTTTGGTCAATACCTTTTTCAGCTAAATAAATAAATAATCTATTTTACCATTTTAGCATTTTACCACAATCTATAGGTAGTCGCTCCTCGACATTTCATTATTTCTTTATCACATATAATACATACAATTACACAGAAAGACAGACAGACTTGCTGGCCCACATATTCTTCTGCCAACACTCCTCGTGGCTACTTTCACTACTTTCACCCCTAATAATGACTCAGATCGGAGTGTGAATTGTCTTCTCTCACAAATCTATTTGTACGCAGCCTAGTTTTACCCGCTCAGGTTTTAAGAGAAATTCCTTCTAGAGGTCCCTGGACGTAGGATTCTGGGCTTATCATTATGGATCGCTCCTCGTCCACACCTAAACACTTCTACGTGATGCTCTTCATCATCCCCTCAAATACATTTCCAACCATCGATTACTCTTTCCCCATTATCACTTCCCCCATTTAATACACAGATATGCTTTGCCAGCTCTCTTAATCTACTCACCATTTGGTTTTCAGCTTCTGACACTCCAGATTGTCTCCTCCTCAACCTGCCACCTTACCCTTTGGTCCTCTCAGCTGCCTGTAGAAACCGGGAGGGGAATTCCATGAAAGAGGTGCCCATCCCACTTGCTTCGTTTTCTTGCAAGATTGTGTTGTGGCCGCTATCCACAGGGAGCCATGCGGTCTTTCAGCTAAATGGCGGTGATCCGATATTTCCGAGACCCTTAAAAGGCAACTGGGTCGACGGACCTCGAGCCATCAACTCTCTGCTACCATGTGAACCCATAGACCTAGGGCCCTTTAAGACGAGGTAGCAATACTTTAAGATAAATGGGGATGCAGAAGTTACTCAAACATCAATAATCAAACCGACTCAGGAAGTTGGCAAAACTCAATGCTGTTTTCTTTGCAATTGTCTAAAACAGAGAGTTACAATGAACATCAACGAACGTTCACTCGATTTCTCTTGGCGCATCTCATAAAAACACAATTTTTATGATCAAAACTCATCATAAGTGATGTCACACTACGTGGCAAACTACAAAAACCTACTTGGGGATGTGATAGGATTACAGGGAACATCTAAGTTTATGTTTCATACTGGCGGGGAAGTGATTGGGTTTCTACTGTCAAGTGGGCAACTAAGCCCATCCCTAGTGCAAATCATCGTCCGTGTCACTCCAATACTCGACACGTCATTGGTTGTACAAACTATAGGGCTCTTTGATACATAGCCCTCAACCATTGGTTTGGCAGCTTTGCACCCTTCTGGAATATTCCACATGCTAACAGCACGCAGGCTTCCATACCAGGTGCATGGAAGGTCGACGTGATAATGCCTCCCCTTCAATTAGCCCCACATCTATCATCACTCTTGCAGTATGCCAGTCAATTAGGCTTTGAACTTGGCCTTGTAGAGTCTCTCTGTGCCTGAGAAATAAAGGGAGTATCTTCTTGATTTCGCTGTAGCTCAACCCAATGTCTATTTTGATCTGACCATGTGACTGGGAGACCACATTTTCAAGCCTTTTGCAGCATTTCATTCTATTGAATGATGAACTCTTGACGCCTTCAGTGTTTTTCCATTCCATTTAAAAAAGAAGTTTGTTTCTTTCTCACGTTCATGTAACTACTGGATGGACACCCAGGCTCACGGTGGCCCCGTCTGGGCCAGCCAAGCCTTTCTTGTATTTCTCCATCACCTTTAGTTATTTTACAACTGCGCCACACTGAAAACTCTTTCCAATCACAAGGTTTCAGCCTTGCTTAAAGTGCACTGTGGAAAATCCAGGTTCTATTAATTCATGTGTATTATACATTGGTGCATTGCACAAAACTATTCACTATTTAGCCAGCCTTAAGATTACTTTGTCTACTTGCGTTACTGCATCTCTAGAAGTGTAAACTAATTTACATATTCTTCATTGTTTTTGTAGCATGAGCATCTTCATCATGAGCCCGAAATGTTACTCATCATTACCACCTCCACTTCAGTGCTTACAGAATGTCTATGTTCACCTGCCTCTTGCATCTTTTCCGTGTGTGTCATTATTTGCTCCACATGATGTCACCAGTCTTCCCTTTCACTAATTTTCACAGTTCTTCTGGGACTGTCCAGAAGACCATTATTTCTTCATGAATGCATATAAGGTTTTCTTAATGGATACTGTGTGTACATGATTTTCTGCGGTACAGGCATCCTTACTGGTACTGCACATGTTACAATTTCCTGCTCCCAACACATACACAGCATGGGGCGGAGCTTTTGGTGGGGGTACTTGACTCTACCTCTACAGAAGCAAGTGTGAAGGACAGAAAGGACAGGACTACAACAAATGTGCAATCAAACCCCAGATGTGTATCGAAGGAGCAACATACTGGAATAAGCAATGAGTACAACGGCAATCAGTATTTAAACAGGAGGGACTGGTGGGGTATGAAGAAGATGTCATTAAAAATGTAGATGGAAGTGTGGGCATCATATATGAATAAACTAACCAATTTGCAGCCACGTAAGCAACCCGTAAAAACACAGATACTCCCTCAATCATCATTCTGTTTCAGCGGCAAAGGAATTGTGCCTGTCTGTCAGAACAATGGATGCAATTGGGCCATAACAATCTCAGCGCTAGAAGACGGCAGAGCTGCGATAATGGACCTTTTCTAGTAATGTGGGCCCAATGCCTACTCCCATTTACCACCATCCTGGAGTGGGGTATGTTCGTTCATGAACCTGCACACTGCAGTACTTTTAATACCTGAAGAACATTTGTTGATTCCCAAGAAGAAACTCCAGGCCCCCACTGTGCTCCATCAGTGCAAAGACTGAATGACTCACAGACATTGAATGACAGGAATAGGTCAGATATCTTCAGCAAGGAAGCAGACAAAGCCCTAGCAGAGGTTCTTTGTCTAATTTCTAGCCCCTGCAATAGAAGCAGCCATGAATGCAAAGTGGTTGCAGATAGTGCGCTGGAACCTGGTCCAGCTAGAAAACACAGCTGAACATGGACTCAGTGCCATAAGGGAAGAACTGAGGGCGATCTGTATTATGGCACTTCAAAATCATATGGTCCATGACCTCCTCACACGCATGCAAGGAGGAGTATGTAAGAAAATCGGCAGCTCTTGCTGCACCTATAATCTCTCAAACGACCGAGACAATGGATCCCTCACTGTCACAATAAAGTCCCAGCATCATTTAAATGTTGAAATGGAAGATGAAGGGGGAATTAAAAGAGACAGTGATTGAATGTCAGAAATGTTTTCATGGATTCCAAACTAGTTGACACACACTTGACAGATAATTTTGCCAATCTTGAAAGTCCGAATTCGGATTTGGAGCATTTATCAAATTATAAGAGCCTGTTGTGTGTCCCATGGAGATGGTATAAAATGACTTGCAGTAAAGGTAGAAGAGACCACTTCTCCTTGGAAATATGAGAACACACAAACAGATGAGGCAGAGATAACCACTGTATCCAAGATGTATCCAAGATGGTGTACCCATAGATCATTCCATACGCCCACCAGGATACCTTGCCACATCCAGACCCCAAGAATTACCTCAAGTGTTACATAGATCCCACAGGAGATGGGGATGCCAGTTTTTTAGGGTGTAGCCCCAGGGATTATTCAAAGAGGGGAGGGAATTTAAGAAATGTCAGCAAGATAAGAATCCCAAAAGATAAGTATTATTGAACACATGAACAAGAGTTAAGAGACAAAGAGTTCATGAGGGAATTAATTACGGAAGGAACGAAAGGGAGGAATGTTGGGTTGAACGTCTTACCTCCTACATGTGAGAGGAAATATAAACTAAGAAACCCCATAAAGCACGAGGCAGAACATACATCCAAGGTCAAAGGTCCAGGTCGAAAGTAGATCACCCTATCATTCTCCCACTATCTCTTCACTGAGAGATAAAGGGAGAACAGCTATACACACATGTGTTTTGAGTTTAGATGCACAGAAAGACAGCAGACACTACTAACCAGAAATTATTCATTTTATTTATATTTATTTGTTTGATTCCAAAAGAACCTTTACAAAGTTTTACGCCTATTTAACAGCACCAACAATTCAGAGAGTATCCTTCATACTGCAATTCTATTGCCTTTTTCAAATCTTACTATTGTACATTTTAAAAATACTCCCAACCGTTTCCTATGGGTTCAAGAAATCCTGAAAACTTTAAAAATTCATAGTTTAAAATGTCATGATAAAATGCGTAGTAACGGATGTACCAAACTTTCTCAACAAGAGTATAGAAAAGTACTTATTAAAATGTATCTAAGTCATCTTGTTCAGATACACTGAGATTGCTTTCCAAACTGAATATAGTGCCATATGCACAGATTCAAGGTCTGTGTTTAGGCAATAACACCAGAATTAGACACTTTTGATTGCATCAAAATCATAGTCCCCATCTTGGACACAGTGGGCCTCATTACGAGTAGGGCGGTAAGGGATAACAGGCACCGGTAAGGAGACCGGTGCCAGTAATCCCCTACCGCCCTATTCCGAGGTCCCTTGGTGGGGACCGTAAGGATCGTGTGGTCAGACCACACGTCCTTTACGGGTCCTGCTGAGGGGACCAGGGTGCTAATAACAGGCTTGCACGTCGTGAGCCCATTATTAGCACCCTCCCCATTCCCATCGAGCCCTATGTGGGCTCAAATGGGACTGTGGAATGGCATGTTCAATGGGGATTTACCGGTCCCGCCAGGGTTGGACTAGACTGGTAAGTCCCCATTGAACTACTGAGGCCCAGTGTTAATACGTGTCTGGGTGTTTCCAAGTGCTCTCCTATACACACATATGGCACATTCTCTGATCAGCCAGTATTTGAGCTCATGCAATGGCAGCTGATTTGTCCGTAGTTTCAGCATGAAGTTTAGGACTGCCAGGCTAGAGCATTCCAAAAGATATTTTTGGGTCTGAAAATAGCAGTGGGCTATCCCCCATACATATTTGAAATTGTGCAACTTTTCCAAGTGTATACCATTTCCCAGACAATCCCACTGTTTCACTTTGTTTTTAAATAATGCTTTCAGGACCTCTGATCGTGTTCCTCTGTCAAAGTCTGGGAACCAGTCTATATTTGAGAAGCATGCCTCATTCAAAGTAACGTAATGATGGTGGCTTTCCCTTTAGTACTTTGATCCTATTAATTGCTGCAATTGACACGTGGGTCGATTTCTTGCTTTCATATACAGTTTGCCGCTTTGTATGAAAGCTTGTCTCATGAGGGACACTAATCCCAGTTCTAGTCTTAGGTAGGCCATTGGCTTAGTAGGTGGAAGACCCAGGAGCTTCCTCCAAAATTGGCCCTCTACCAAATTTAGCCAAGTCAGGTCCCTGATGGCCAATGCATCGAGTTGAAAGAGTATGACAGGTGAGAAGCTCTGTTTGTAAAGCTTTTGGATCCCATCCAGCGAGTACCCTGCAGTTTGCTTTTCAAATTTGTTAATCAGACATGTTAATTGTTGAGCTTTTCTCTATTTGCTCTTGACTATGGCTCTATGATCCCCCATCAACATACTCCACCTTGTGTGAGTCGATCTGCATATGAACCCTAGCTATCTTACTACCCAAGACAACCATCATCTCGGTCTTTCCCATGTTAATGACTAAGTCATCCTGCTTAGCGTATTCTAGCAATATCTTGAATTTGTTTTTCACACCTCTTATTGTGCGATGTAGCAGGACAAGGTTGCCTGCGTACATTAAGATAGCTACGTGATTATAACAGATATTAACAGGACAACCCTCACCACCCCAATATATTGGTGGGCAGGTCAGCCAGATACAGGCAGAACAGCAGGGGTGCCAAGTTACACCCCTGTCTGAAACCTCGGTTTACTTCTACCGGGCCATCAGATCACCCATACTATTCAAACGCACTTGTATGCTATTTCCTGTGTGTAGTTGGATCAATATTGCCAATAGCCATTCCGGGCAGCCCCACATTCACAACTTTAGTCACAGACATTCCCGATTGACAGTATCAAAGGCTGCGCTGATATCCACCCAGATCAAATAAAGGGCCTGATTTCTCTTGATTGCTGCTTCGCTAATAAGGCTCTCAAGCAATCTGATTTTGTTTGTGGTTGCGGACCCCAGATGGAGGCCAGTTTGAGTATAGTGCAAGATGTTATTTTCCTTTGCCCAACCCTGTAGGGCTTGGAACACAAGACCAGAACACAGTTTACCTGTTACATCTAACAGAGATATTAATCTGTATTTTTCCGGTCTCTCTTCATCCCCCTTTTTATAAAATGGCAAAAGGATGGCCTTCAACCATGAGCCAGGGACTACACCTTCTTCACACACCTTCTCAAATAGAATTTTCAAGGCCACTGCCCATGCCTTGGGGTTGTCTTTCAACACAGCATTTGATAGCCCATTAGGTCCTGGTGTGTGCAACCCTTCTAGATTTTTTAGTGTATTGCCAAATATATGTCATCTAGTTCTTGGGCTATTGGCCATCTCCCCGTCCCACCTGACTTTATTTTCGTATCTACTTTCGTTACAAAGTTAGCCCTATAAACTCTTCCCATTTGCTCACCAGGATAGGGTTGAACATGCTACCTCTGGTATCACCCTTGGTCTTTACCAGGATCTGCCAGATGCTCCGCATATTTCCACTACAAAGTGCTACAAACATCTGCTGCCAATGGCTATTTAGCGCTGTGTACCTTCTGCTTCTCAGCCTGCACGTATATATTATCTTTTTTATTTTTCTTGTTTTGGCTTCACGAATAAGACTAGACTGCCCCACTTCTCTAACTTTCCTCAACATTCTGCGCATCCTCCTTTTGGCATCTTGTATTTCAATGTCAAAGATCTTACCCTCCTTTCCTTCCTGCATGGTGTAAGGATATTTGGCGTGTTACAGCACAGAGTACAGCACTACTGCACAGGTAGCAACCAGCACAGAGTACAGCACTACTGCACAGGTAGCAATTTTTTTTTTTGATGCAGCACCAAATGCCTATGGTGCATTGCTATATGTGTTACCAGATTAACAAGGAAAGACAGGCTATTCAGTCAAAAACGATTTTAACATATAAGATGCAAATCTATTTTTACAGTTAAAAGCACACGTGCCAATTCAAAAATGCACACTATTTTTTCACCTGAAATGCCTATGGTGCGAGAGACACATTTGAAAATTAATAACTAACATTACTTATAACTAACCTGACTAATGAACCTGAGGTTAACATAATCCACTAATAAAAATGTGTCTCCACTGCAGAATTAGGCCTATTCTGAAAGTGAACTTTTAAATGCACATCCATTTTTTTTTTGTTTTCTCTGCTGCCCTGTCCACATAACTACAGGAAGCAAAAGAGCTCGAAAGAACAGGAAATCAGTTGGTTACAAAGTATTACTATAAAAATGAGCCATTGTGTAGAAAAGGAGGAGATGGCATGATTGATTCTGATTGGAGCAGCGTCATAGCAAGTATCATGCTAGAGGGAGTGATCAGAGTTTTACTGGGGGGAGTTTGAGGAGGAAGGAGAACAGTGGAGATTTGGAGAGCTGGGAGAAGGACCTATTTTTCCTGGTTGGAGCATTTCTGCTGAAAAAGCTGAGAGTTCCAGGCAATGACCCCGGTTTGAGAAGGAAAGGCGCTCCTTTTCACTGGGGTTAATCTTCAAGGGAGCCACATTCAGAAAGAGAACAGCTGAAGAAAACTCGGGCTGAACAGATAAGGTAATTACATAAGTGAGGGAGCTGAGTGTGTACGACAATATTCAGTCAGAGTAGGAAAGGAGATTCCGGTGCCTTAATCACATGTTAATGTTGCAAATTGGGTTCTGTTCTCCGCCACTTTTTTTTTCAGTGTATCACAGACAATGCTGTTACTGTGCTATTTTATTTATTTCTGTAAAGAGTGAGATCGTGTTTAAATGCAACTTTTATAATACAGAAAAATATTTGAAATCAGACGGGTGGTGTATTTTATATTTACCAATACAGTGCTGATGATGAGGGGAGATTTTTAAACAATGCAATTGTCATTTTAAGACAGATGTGTGCATGATCATATTCAGTATGGACAGTTGAGAGTGATTGTTTGTAGCATAGCTCGTTGGAGGTACATGAGCCAACGGGAAGAGGGACTCTCTGAACATAGTTCCCTACCGTATATAAGGTAGTGGAAATAACCACAAAATTACCACATATAGCTCTCTGTCGTAAATAAGTCAGTGAGATCGCCCATGGTGGCACACTAACACTAACACTGAAAATGTGGTATTCCTAAAATGTAGGTCTGAGGTCTCTCTAGTGATTACATGAAAAATATAAGCAAAGATAAGGGATTCTGGACATTGGGGCCACAAATAAAACAAGGGAATTATGCTCACCAAAATACCACCAACCACGCATACCAACCATGCATACCAAATATGCATGTCTGGGTGCTGAAATAATGCATGTCCACAGTATTATTGTTGCACATGGCCCAATCTGAATACAAGGAGTGATTATTGCTAAGTTATTTTTCGGCGGTAATAAAATACCGTCAGGCCCCAAATCTCCACAAAATACCCTACATATTTATGGTGCGTTGCAGGCCGGGAAAGTGATCATAGAGTACCTACTGGGCGTGGCAAGCGTGTCTCACACTGCCATTTGCACATTAAAGGGAACCCATTTTATAATAGCAGTGTGCCACTAAAAACGAATTTCAGAATGTCACAAAGGGAAACCACATTCTCAGATCTAGTGCAATATTTAGAGGCAAAGTTGTTTGCACATGGGAATTGGTCGTAGAATAGCACGTTAGAATGGAGTAACCGCATTCAGGGTGAGGTGCAGAAAGAAAAACTAGACAATATTTTTGCAGAAGGCAGCATAATTCAGGTCTGCCTTACAAGATTATTGAATGCAGCCGATAAAAGTGCAGAGAAAGACTGTTTAATACGGCTATGCGGCAAAATATGGTTTATTTTAAACAAGTCCCTGCGAATGCAAAAGAAGGATACTCAGCTAATTAACAGGTTAAAGACTGAATTAGATGGGGCAAGTAAAAATCAGGAAATGTTGAGAGCAGAATTGGATGTATGCCAAAAAGACATGCAATTAAAATGCAGAGACTTTGATACTCAGTTATCCAAAAGCAAGAAACAATTTGAAGATAGTGAGCAAGAATTGGCACACTTAAAAGCCTTAGTGGATCACATTAGACGGGATAAAGATGAGGTTGTTTCAGAGATGCAGATTTTACAAAAAGAACATTGTGAAAAAGAAGGTGATCTCCAGAGTGCAGAACAAGAAATGATTAAAATGATTCAAGAAAGAGACAAGAGGAATAAAGAGTTCAATGAATGCCAAATGCAAATGTGCGACATGCAGGAGGTGATTAATAAGATGAGTGATGAAAACAACTATTTGCAAGATGAAGCCAACAGACTCCTTAAAAAGTGTAAGGACTTAGAACAGCAAATGTGCATTCCCAGGTCCCAGGAGAGGCGGCAGGGTACCACATTCAATGGAGTGGAGGTGAATTCTAGCTCTGCCCAAAGAGCTAGTGCTCCAGTGACTGGGCCGGTGACTGAACTTGGTTGCAGCGCCCTTGGGGGATTTGATACTCCCATTGGGGGCAGCCACCAATATCATACACCTGAAAACAGGATTGAATCACAAAATAGTGCAATTCCATGCATTGCAACAAGTAGCCCCATAAAAATAATGAAATCCATTAAAGCCCTGATCAAACCATTTAAAAAGGGAGGTGAATGCTGCATTGAGGATCACTTAGAAGCGGTGCATGACATTTTTAAAGCACTCCAGATACCTAAGGAACAGTACAGACAATATTTTCATTTACCTTTAGATGCCCCGACGGCCAGCATCATAAGGGGATTAAATGAACAGCAGAATATGACATGGCTGGAGTTTGAAAAAGAAATTAGGCGTCATTTTTCTCCTTTTCAGTCATTGCAGGAGGCAAAGAAAGTCGCGTACACAATTACTGCTGGACCTAATACATCTCCTCGCCAATTTTTACAAGACTTAAAAAGAGCATTTTCTCGCTTTGATGTATCTTTTGACTCAAATTCCAATGAGTTTAAAACTGCATACTTCTATGGGCTACAGAAAGACATCATATCCCAATTGGTCCGTGAATTTGACCGTGACAAGTCCCTTGAATGGATTGTACATCAAAGCACAAAACTATATGAGGTACTCTATTGTCAGGGTAGAGAAAGTGATAAAATGAAAGATACTAGACCTAAATCTAAAGAACCCTCAGCCACAGTAATGGAAATCAGGTCAGCCAAAATGTCCCTTGAGTCTGCTCAAAGCCAAGGTAAAAATAATGTGACACCTGAACAAAGGGGTAATCAACAAAGATCGCCATTTCCTGTACCAATGTTCCAATCACATGATCCTAGTAATAGAGAGAGCTACATCAGCCCTAGGTATTTAGGGGACAGACCCCGGGTAGGATACCGGCCTGATATGGCAGGTATGAACAATAACCAGAGACAAAATCAAGATCAAAGAAATGATGGTCCCTACCAGTCATTGGGGACACAGAGCAGATTTGATCCCAGCACCATGATATATGGTAATCAGGATAGGCCCCGATATGTGGATCGATTTACTGATAATGGAAATCAACCTAGGGGCCAGTACCCACAATCTGAGAGACAGGACATGAGGCAAAACGTGAACTACAATCCACGCCAGTACAATGATTCCCCACCAGGGGACTATAATCAAAGGATGGGTGCAACCCGCTCCCCTCCACAAATGAATCAAGAGTTCAGAAACCATCCCAACCGACATCAATCACCTGAGAGGTATCAGAATAGATCCAATCAGGGGGAAAACAACCAATATCGACTTAGGCCACAGAAAGAGGATCCTAGAGAGATGGAAAGGTTCCAGTGCCTTGAGGCCTAAGTGAAAATGTTAGCTGAGCAAATAGGAAAGCTCTATACAGCGCAAAAACAACCTTCCAAAGAGGGGGCTGATGGCCATAGCAATAACCGGGGGGCTTCCGAAAAGTGACTAAGTACTCATGATAACTGCAGTGCCAAAATGACAGATTGCTCTGATATAATTTTGCATAACGACTCTGAGATGCCTAATGGATTAAAAATGAAAGTACCAGTAAATGAAATTGTGACAGAAAGTGCAAATACTTCTAAAAAAGAGGTACGGTTTAACTTAGAGCTAAATAAAACAGTAAAGATTTGCACAAATGAAAAAGAAACATTAGGAATTCCAAAAGAACAAAGAGACAGATTTAAGAAAAATGATTCATGCATGGGGAATACCAGTGAACAGGGAGTAAGTGGGGATGCTATAGCTCCTTCCCTGGGCAAGCAAAACAATGACCCAACACAGACAGAAAAAGGAAATACTCAAAAGGAGGGTACAAGTCAATCACCTGAAGAATTCTTTGAGCCACATATTTTTGAAGAGGCTGAAAGGGCTGGTATTACACTAAATGATCACAAATGCACAGAATTAAAAAATGACAAATTGCTGAATGATGTTGTTACACATGTTCAGTTGGAGGATTGTATTGTGGTCTCTGATGTTACCCAGATGGATGGGCGAACAGTGGCCATACTCCAAAAAACCTCTGAACATGGAGAAATGAATAAAATCTCTCGCGCAGAAATGGGTAAAAAGGAGGGATAAATGTCTTTCCATTTACCAATGTGTTTAGCCAAAAGTGAAAAAGACCTGAGAAAGGTGAGCCCTGAAATCAGGAAGAATTCACATTTCTTATGTGTATTAGAGGAAGTTGAGGACAGATATTATGCACCCATCACTGTAGAAGAAAAATGCCACACCTTTGCTATGATTGACACTGGCGCACAGGCCACAATTATGTCCAAGGAGCAGGTAAAGAGTATCAATGAAGGGAGACCCCCACAGAGTCAGATCACAGTGAAGGAAAATCAAGGCCCAGTGCATAACTTTAATGGGGAGGAGGTGCCCATCATAGGTGTAACTGAGGTTGACATAAAAATAGGAAAGCACAGAATGAAACAAGAGGTATTGATCACCTCTATTTGTGAAATTCCATTTCTGATGGGGACAGATTGCCTGAAAAGATTGTCTCCTCTCATAGATGGGGTGAATGGAGTGCTGTGGTCCTTAACCAAAAAACCATTGAGGCCTAAGAAACTAAAATCACAAAACAGCAATATAAATGAATGTCACACCGTTGCCAAAACAAATGATGCTGTGGAGGTATATCTCCAGAATAGCTGCATACCTAGTGTCACTGCTATATTAATGTGTCAAGACAAAATGCAGAGCGACAATGAAAAACTGCCTGTACAAATATATTTGGACCCAAGGAAAAATTGGCAGACTGCCATAGATGAGCACACATTACGTTTTTATTTAAAAGAGAAAACATACAAACAGAATATTGCTCCTAAAACAGATTCAGAAAAACACATTACCACTCTGGCAGAAATACACATGGAAGATGAGCAACCATGGGTTCATGTTGGTATAAATGACTAATTTAAAACAATAAAAGCCACTTTAGCGCTTGAACATGAAAGGAGTTTCATTAATGAGAAATTGTTGCAAAAAATAATGGAAAGGGAAGAAATCCCGAGATTTAGGATTAAAAACCAATATGTTTCTGGGTTGGACAGTCCAGACTTTGAAAACCGAATTGCAGGCAGATGCATGCTTAAAATTAGCATTGGGCAGAAAACAATTTACCATAATGTATGGATAGTGAGTGGAGCACAAAATGAATTTTACATGGGCAATGACATCATGCACAGAATGTGTATGGTGTTAGATTTCATTAATCAAAAAATATGGTCACGCCTAGGTGGTCCGGCATCTGAATTTGAAGACAAAAGAAGGGCTTATCATTGTGCACAACTGGTTCCTTATGCAATCGAATTACAAATGAGGAAAGATACTATTATTCCTGCATTTACAAAACAGTTTGCAATAACACTGAAATGCAAAAATGGACAGCAGATGAAAGGCTCTGATGCATTTGTATGCCTGAATGAATCCATAAAACAGCAAGGCCTGTATTATGAATACATTCCATTGGTAGACATTGGTGAAGGATCTGTAAAAATCATGGTAAATAATAAAGGTTGTCAGGATATTCATTTATAGGAAAACTCCCTATTAGGAATGGCCATACAAAAATCACATTATACGGCAGATTTAAATAACATGGTGATTGGGAATATTCCTGAAAAATATGTAGATGCCAAGGGCGAGTTGCCAGAATACCTGGACTCTCAGCCCAAAGGAATATTTAAAATTCATTCTGTGTATCCTTATGATTCAAATGAGACAGTGTGCTGCCATCAAGAGGATTGCATAATATTTAATTTAAATGAAAATGAAACAGAAAATCAGCCCATTGAAGTGGAAGCTGATATGCCAAAATATTTAAAAGTGGCAGCTTTACAAAAAGACACAGCCACACAGTTAGAGGAAAGCGCCGAGATTCCCTTACCAGAAGATTTTCCAGAATTTTCCAAAATGGTAGAAGAGCAGATCTCCTTAGCGGATGCATGTGAAAGCAATGAAGAGAGGGACAATCTGAGGGAGATATTTATGGAGTTTAAGGATGTATTTGCAAAAGATGCTTATGATTGTGGTTTAACTGATTTACATGTGGCCACACTACCAGAAGGGTGTAGCAGAAATCCAGTGTTTGTACGCCAGTATAGACTACCGCTGGCATGTTTAGAATTTTTGGCAGAGATTATTAAAAATTTGGAATCGCGGGGAATCATCAGGCCCATTCATAGCACATCCAATACACCTATTTTAGGTGTGTTAAAGCCAAATGGTCAATGGCGGCTGTGTGCAGACTTGAGAGAGTTAAATAAAAGAGTACCAATATCTAGATGGCCACTGCCATTCATTGATCAGGGCCTAGCTCAGGTACATGGTTCAAATGTATTTACCACATTAGATCTCACCTCTGGATATTGGTGCGTGCCATTGGCAGAGGAGATACAACATTTATTTTCCTTTACATTTGACAGGACTCAATATGCCTGGCTTAGAGCTCCATTCGGGTACATCAATAGTGGAAGTGAATTTGGCATATTTTTGAGAAAGGCCATGCCTGATGCAGCGGAAAGAGGAACAATAGTTTATGTGGATGATGTCCTGATAAAAAATGAAAGCCTGAAAAGCCATTTTGATGAAATAAGACATGTACTTGGCCAATTGCAGAAAGCAGGCGCCAAAGTATCTTTGCAAAAAGCACAATGGTGCAAGAAAAAAGTGAACTTTCTAGGGCATGAAGTGACTGAACATGGGCTAAATCCACAAAAGAAGAAAATAGAGGCCATACAAAGATTAAAAGATCCTAAAAATGTGAAAGGAGTAAAAAGTTTATTAGGGATGACAGGCTATAACAGAAAGTTCATTGAAAATTATGCAGAAATCACTCAACCATTGACTAAACTGCTTAAACTGAATACTCCCTGGAAATGGGAAAAAGGGCAGTCTGATGCAGTGGCTAAATTAAAGGAATGGCTTGTAAAGGCACCATGTTTAGCATACCCCATAAAGGACAGGGATTTCTTTATAGAAATAGGTTTTTCTGAACATTGTCATCAGTGTTATCACAAAAACACGATTTGAATCACAAAACCATTGCATATGCAATAAGGCATTTTCCCAAGTTGAAATGAAATTTAATGAATGTGAAAAGGCCCTATTAACCACTGTGTGGGCGCTACAACATTTCCGCCCCATTGTTCAGGGAGAAAAGGTAATTATTGAAACAAATCATCAACCTTTGCAATTTTTAGAGAGTAAAAGAATTAGATCAGGTAATCTAGCGCAATCCAGAATCACTTCATGGACGCTAGCATTACAAGGTTTTCCCGTAGAAGTGAGATATGGACAAAATAAAACGAACCCAATTGCTCAAGGGTTAGCTGACTTACATGACTGTGCAGCTGAACAAATACCAAATGAAATGGAAGTAGAAATTAGTTTGCAGGAATTTGAACAATCACAACACAAAGCTTTTGATGAAAAAACATGCAAGGATTTGCCAACTGTATATGTAGATGGTTGTGCTTTTCACATTGAAAATGACAGTAATAAACAGTTAGTGGCAGGAATAGGAAATGTCTGGTTGAAATGTGAAGGTGTTCCCAGTATAGGGATGAGGATTGGAGATAGGAGCAGTCAGGTGGCGGAATTGGCAGCCATTTATAAAGCAATTGCTACTGCAGTTGATAAAAAGTTCAGTGAAATTGTCCTGGTGACTGATTCTGACTATGCACGGAATAGCTTTGTGGAGTATTTGCCTGGTTGGAAAGCAAGAGGCATGGTTACATATAACAAAAAGCCACTTAAGCATGGAAAAATGATACAAGCCATAGACAAATTGGTGTCAGAGAATAAGTTAACAATATACTGGAGAAAAAATTGTGGGCATTTAAAAACACCAGGAGAGGATAAGGAGGGAAATGATAAGGCAGACCACCTGGCTAAGATTGGGGCTGTGATGGGAGAATTGCTACCTATCGATTATTTAATGGGTGAAATACAAATTTATGCAGTCACACGTTCTAAAGCACCAAAGGAGGTAGATCAACCGGTGGTGCAGTGGAGTCATGACACGCCAGACCAAGATTTGATTGAGGCACAAAAGAATGATCAAATTTTGGGAATCTATTATAATCATTTGATAGATCCCGAACAAAATCCTTTAACAGAAAATGATTGTATGGGAAAAGAAGAGTTGAGGGTGCTATTAAAGAACAAAACACGAATTAGATTACAGGATGGACTCATGATTAGAGAGTCCATAACAGGACAAATACAGTGGGTAGTACCCCTTTCATTCAGAGGACTAATGCTACACCATGCACATGATGCCATAACTACAGGCCATAGAGGTTCACAAAAAACATTAGAAATACTAAAAGATTATGCTTACTGGCCACATATGTCCCAAGATGTGGAATTATATACTAGAGGATGTCTAGTATGCGCCCAATTTAAACCTGCTTCACCAATGCATAGAGCACCATTGATGAAAAGAGGCCTAACTCTCCCATGGTCAGATTTGCAAATAGACTATGTAGGTCCTTTAAAAAGGTCGAGCAGGGGACACCGTTATATTTTGAGTGTGGTATGTTTGATGTCGAAGTGGATTGAATGCATTCCTGCACCAGATTGTAGTGCGCAAACAGCAGCCACATTGCTGGTGAACCATGTGTTCTCAAGGTTTGGGTTGACACAAAGAATTGAGTCAGACAGAGGAAGTCATTTCACAAGTACTCTAATGAGTAAGGTATGGCAAATACTAGGTGTGAAAAGGAAACTACATATCGCATATCGGGCGGCGTCTTCAGGTACAGTTGAAAGAAGCAATAGGTCTGTTGTGGATATTTTAAAGAAATTTGTGGCAGAAGCAGGTTCCAGCTGGGATTTACGTTTACCGTTGGTTTTGATGGCAATCAGGTCGACTCCTGCCAAAGCAACAGGTGTTAGCCCCCATGAGGTCTTAACAGGTAGGAAAATGGTGTTACCACAACACCTACTATACAGAACACATGAGCAAACCCTTGTGAGTGCATCCACAGTTCATGAATATATTGATGAACTGAGGAGGCATTTGCAACATGCATTTGCTTTTGTGCAGAGAAATCTGGGAAGAGCTGCTGACAGTGAAAAATCTTATTATGATAAAAAGACATCAGTAAAGGAATACAGTGTAGGGGATCAGGTGTACAAGTTTCATTTTGGAAAAAGTAAACAGAAAAATTCTAAATTTCTAGCAGCCTGGCAGGGGCCATTTCGAATTATAGATAAGGTCTCTCCTGTAGTGTATAACATTTTGAAAAATGAAGGTGAAACAGCAATAGAGCAGTTTGTCCATGTAAATCAAATCAAACCATGCCATCCCAGACATGAGATCAGGCAGCTTGAGCATGTAGAAACAGATAAAGTCCCTTGAACACAAAAAGAGAAAATAAATGGGTGTAATCAGGAGGCAGTGACAAAGAAGTTAAAAAGTTGATTGTTATGATGGCACATAAACACTGTAGTATATGTAAAAATATATAATATAAAATAAATAAATAAATAAATAAATAAATACATAAATGCACATATAACGGAAGCTCATGGTTGGTGTGCAGAGAGAAAATGTATTAAATATTGAATGCTGTTTATGTGTGCTTGTTTTCTTTTAACTTGTGTTTAATTTCAGAAAAAAAAAACAAAATATTTTTACCAAGCATGTTTTATTTTTGGCAAAAGGGTGAAGTTAGTATTGTGCTATGTACTTAATTTGTTTATTTTCTATTTGATTTAGAAAATTAACATTATTTGGTCGGAGGTTCCGGGATCAGAGGCCACGGGAGACGATGGAGTCCTGGAGTCCCCTGGATGAAGACCAAAAGATGCCTGCCTCCAGGTGGTGGTGAAGACAAGATAACCAGAATGCTAAAAAAGATGACTCCTATGGATCTAAGATTGCCAAGATGAAAGTGTACTCGAATGAACCAAATAACATCGCTGGTCGGGACATATCAGAGGCAGACAAGAGTGCTGACATATGGAGTTCCACGTATTTATTATTTTAATTATTTATTTTAATTTGTTATATTCATTATTTGTTTTGGTTAGTTGTTTTATTTCATTGTTTTAATTGACTTGAAAAATCTAAACTTAGAGTAATGCCACTTCCACTGAGAAGGCAAATGTAGAACATTTTGTAAACTAATGAACTCAGATAAATACTGTATTGATTGCAACTTTTTCATTGATGCACATGAATATTCATTTTATTGGATTGATATATTGTGAAAAGAAGAAAAAGAACAAATTGTTTTTAGGAATTGGCTTGGATCGTAGCCAGATTCTAAAAACAAAAGGAGGGTATGTAAGGATATTTGGCGTGTTACAGCACAGAGTACAGCACTACTGCACAGGTAGCAAACAGCACAGAGTACAGCACTATTGCACAGGTAGCAATTTTTTTTGTATGCAGCACCACCACAAGGGTGCGGTGCATTGCTATATGTGTTACCAGATTAACAAGGAAAGACAGGCTATTCAGACAAAAACGATTTTAACATATAAGATGCAAATCTATTTTTACAGTTAAAAGCACACGTGCACATTAAAAAATGCACACTATTTTTCACCTGAAATGCCTATGGTGCGAGAGACACATTTGAAAATAATAACTAACATTACTCATAACTAACCTGACTAATGAAACTAAAGTTAACATAATCCACTAATAAAAATGTGTCTCCACTGCAGAATTAGGCCTATTCTGAAAGTGAACTTTTAAACGCACATCCATTTTTTTTTTCTCTGCTGCCCTGTCCACATAATTACAGGAAGCAAAGGAGCTTGAAAGAACAGGAAATCAGTTGGTTACAAAGTATTACTATAAAAATGAGCCATTGTGTAGAGAAGGAGGAGATGGCATGATTGATTCTGATTGGAGCAGCGTCATAGCAAGTATCATGCTAGAGGGAGTGATCAGAGTTTTGCTGGGGGGAGTTTGAGGAGAGAGAAGGGCAGTCAAGATTTGGCAGGGCTGGGAGAAGGACCTTTTTCCTGGTTGGAGCATTCCTATCTGCAAAAGCTGAGAATTCCAGGCAATGACCCCGGTTTGAGAAGGAAAGGCGCTCCTTTTCACTGGGGTTAATCTTCAAGGGAGCCACATTCAGAAAGAGAACAGCTAAAGAAAACTTGACTGAACAGATAAGGTAATTACATAAGTGTGGGAGCTGAGTGTGTACGAGAATGTTCAGTCAGAGTAGGAAAGGAGATTCCGGTGCCTTAATCACACGGTAATGTTGCAAATTGTGTTCTGTTCTCCGCCATTTTTTTTTTCAGTGTATCACAGACAATGCTGTTACTGTGCTATTTTATTTATTTCTGTAAAGAGTGAGATCGTGTTTAAATGCAACTTTTATAATACAGAAAAATATTTGAAAGCAGACGAGTGGTGTCTTATATTTACCAATACAGTGCTGATGATGAGGGGAGATTTTTAAACAATGCAGTTGTCATTTTAAGACAGATGTGTGCATGATCAAATTCAGTATGGACAGTTGAGAGTGATTGTTTGTAGCATAGCTCGTTGGAGGTACATGAGCCAACGGGAAGAGGGACTCTCTGAACATAGTTCCCTACCGTATATAAGGTAGTGGAAATTACCACAAAATTACCACATATAGCTCTCTGTCATAAATAAGTCAGTGAGATCGCCCATGGTGGCACACTAACACTAACACTGAAAATGTGGTATTCCTAAAATGTAGGTCTGAGGTCTCTCTAGTGATTACACGAAAAATCTAAGTAAAGATAAGGGATTCTGGACATTGGGGCCACAAATAAAACAAGGGAATTATGCTCACCAAAATACCACCAACCACGCATACAACCACGCATACCAAATATGCATGTCTGGGTGCTGAAATAATGCATGTCCACTGTATTATTGTTGCACGTGGCCAAATCTGAATACAAGGAGTGATTTTTTGGCGGTAATAAAATACCGTCAGGCCCCAAATCTCCACAAAATACCCCACATATTTATGAGCTGGGACTTCTTGTGATTCGTGTAACCCTGTATATTCCAGGATAACAGTGATATCTTGTTATCTACGTTTGTGCTATGTGAAGACATTGATGCCCTTTAATTACAGCAGAAATGGTTCTTGTGTCCCATCGGTAGCTCTTCACCCCACCCAGGGCTAGCCTTTAACCACTGATGGAAAGTGTGAGAGAAAAGGATTTTTGCACTCAGACTGCCATGACCCTTGCCTCCAAGTCACTCCAACTTCCCCCACGAGCCCCCAACAACACTGTCCTAACCCCCTCCAGTTAACCAACTAGAACTTAAGAACTACAAAACCTGCAGTTACAGGGTGCCGTTGGCAGCAGAACGGCTCAATGTGGCATGGGCTCATAGCCAAGTCATATGATACCTTCCCGGTAAGCGCAAGCTCCAGCACTTAAGCCTGATCACTCATGGGAAATATGAACATTAAGTCTAGAGGGGTCTGGAGGGGTCAAGGAGAGCATGGTGGTGAGTTACTTGGGTTAGGTAAGTACATTTTAAACCGCTCCGCAGCCTATGGTGTCGTAAAGAACGTGGTTTTGCCCAGGTGGAGCTTTCGGAGCTTGGCTGGGAATATCATAGCATACTAAACGTTCCACCTTAGGATGTCTTTCACCTTCTGGAAGGTTCTTCACTGCTCATGCATCTGAGGGCTGGGAATAGTGGAATCTTGTCAGACCCCCAGTGGAGTTCACCCTTTTCCCTGTCTGTCCTGAGCAAAACATCCCTGTCGCGGTAATTAAAAATATGTGCAATAATGGGGCGTTCAGGTGCACCTTACTACGAGGTCCCTTTTCGGGTTGGTACTTTAACGCCTGCTTTTTTTCTATGAGCTAGAGAAATGGTATCTGTCTGAGAATGACCACAGGGAGGAGTGTGGGGTTGCAGCTTCTTGGCCTTGTAAGGGTTACTCCTTACTCCTTACCTAGCTGACTCATTGCTAAAATCTCCTACCACCGTACACTACCCACACAAATGTCCCACATACGGCCACAGCAATCGTAACCATTAGCACATCATCAATAGCAGACCCATGGACTAGCTCTCCTTTTAGCACTATCACACTCTCCCACATCAGTGATTAACCAGACCCAAAGCAATGTAGTCCATCCGATCTTGGGTTCTTTCCTATGAATAACAAACTCCCAAGATTCTCTGACACTCCCATGAAAAGCAGATTGTCACTCAGTAACTGTGTACTTGTTTACCCAGTCCCCGAGTGACTAGAAACACTTTTGTACATCTGCGTTATAAATGCCATATCATATCATATAATACTTCCGACCTGCACCGATTAACACCACAGGTTTGTCTTCTGCCTTTCCCACTGTCCCACTAATCCTCCCACCCACCTTTTTTCTTACAGAGCCACACACGCAAGGCCACCAATAGTGGAAAAGGGGTGCTTCATGAGACCACTTACATTACAGTATATTAAATTAGATAAATAGAGTTAGCACACTTATGTTCTCTGTACATCATGAGGACGATCCTACTGTTACTCTAGGGAAAGTCACGAGAAGGGGAAAATGATAGCCTTTATTGTGACTGAAAAGCTGCCCCATTCCCACTCGCTTAATTCATCATTGATTCTATCACTTAATTTACCATTGGAAACCGACTACTGTTATTTCATAGACAGAAATTGCAAAGTGGTAATTTACTTCAGAAAAGTAGCTTCTGGTGGTAAAAGTGATATGCATATGCTGAGTGGGTAGAGGGTACACCTGGGTGGGCTAGTGAAGGGGAGAGGTGGGTAGGTAGTTGGGCCCCCATGAAAACGAAAATACATGGTAATTATAACAAAATAAATCACCACTGTGTAATTGAGTTCATTATAACACTATAGAACCTTAGAAACCTGTGAGTATGGGAACACATGTTAATATACGTTGGAACTCAAGAACAGTTGTGTCCCTCCTTCAGTATCTGAATATGTCTTCACATAATGAACTGTGGGTAGTGGCAAGAAAAGAAGATGATTCTTTTCTGGAGACGTGCCTGTGCTTAGAAAAATTAGATTTCAAGCAACATCGTGGCGCTGATTAAAAGTATGTGCACATTCTCTACTTCTGGATTCGTGTTTTAGAAACTTCATGAAAAGAATGGGTTGCAGAAATTAGATAGCAAAGTGTTTCACAGCATCTCTCAATTCAGCCCTTGCTCCTTCCTCACTTCTTGCTTGGTACTATTGAAAGTACCTTGTGACATTGTATGATGAAGGCTGCAATCACGGGGAAATATTAAGTCACCTTGTGGAGTGTTGCAATAGACTAGAGATTTTAGATGAGAAACATTCGGACTGTCTGGTTCTAAACTCACCCAAGAGGATATGTTTTCTATGCACAAAGGAGATCTTGATTTTTGGACGGGGACAGCAAGACCGCTTCTGACCAATTGGATCTTAAGGAGCTAGAGGGCCCTGTGATTTTTGATACAAGTGATTTCTCTACTCTCATTGCTAAAATTGATGACCTGAGCGAGGATGTGAAAAATGTAGCACACAAAGAGAAGCCTAAAAAGTGCACTATGTGTGTGGGCAACTTGGTGGGTATAGATAGGTGAAATATAGACATACTCGGATTCTAAGACTCGAACACAGCATGGACTCCTCAACATTAATGAAGTTTACTATCAATAATGGAGGACATTTTTATTTAATTCAATGGCATCATAAAAGGGAATTGGAATAAGTAAAAGGAAAATCAAATGTCCAAAGCAAAGAGCATTTCTACGCAGAACTGAAAAGATAATTGAGGTTGGAACAATGGGTGCATGGGTATATGCTCAATAACTGGGAGGAACAATAGAAGCTTCAAGTATTAAAAAGATTGAAGGCACCTTGGAATGATTCTGAAGTTGTTTAGAAGCAAGCAGGTCATGATTTGAATTTATATTCTGTGGCTACTAACTTGCAAGACATAAAGGTATCATTTATAAATTCCCTGGAACAAGCAGCAAGAGGCCGTTGCCCTGACGTAAAGACCGTACAGTGCAACTATTTAAACAGGTTCAAGTAGTGATAAAGAAGATTGTATGCTCTGGGGAAAAAAAAAGGTTTGCAGAGAGAAGGGTGTGGATTTGAGGTGATGGTTCAAGAGATGCTTCCCAAGCCCCCAAAAAAGCCAACGATGAGAAGGAAAATCTTTGGGACAGTTATGGAAATGTTATCATAAAGAGTGATTTTATCTGAAGATACATCATTGGGAGAATTCACTGATCACAAAAATACCACAGTGTAAAGATGCACTTCAAAACTAGGGCCATTAGTGATCTTATTATGGAGAAATCAGGGTTTGATTTACATCCTTCGGTATACATGTGTGTGGCCCATGCAAGTCCAGTAAAGAGAGGAGTTTACAACAAAAGAACTATGATTGTAGATGTTGACCTTGTTAATTATGTGTTTAAAATGTTTTTTTTTTAAACTGAGCCTAATGAAAAAGAAATAATTAGGGAAATTGGTACTTCCTCCTGTGATAAGGAGAAAATTAGAGTCTATGGTTAGTGAGAGTTTTAGAACCCAAGACACAGATACATCCCTAACAAATTGCCACAGGAAAAGTATAGAGACAGGCTAGGTTCAAGACTTAATATTACAACATGATATGATTTTAATGCAAGAAGAATGGTTATAAGTGGCACTGTCATGAACTGTGGTGCTTCTGCAATTGCTGTTGTCCTTCTATGCAAAAATATGAAGGGTAGCGGTCACAGCTCCGGGGAGACTTTCCTGCCGAGAGCCCCACTTGCAAAAATAAAGTGTGATTACGAGGCCATGGGCTCAGGTGAAAAGGCAGTAATATGTCAGGAACCAACAAGCGCTAATTCTGGATACCAAAAGACTGATTGTAGGATATAGTTTGGGGTTATAACTATTACTTTGTGGTATTATTTTATTATGGTGGCATTTGGTGGTATTTTATAATCCATGGCAATATATTGTGGTAACCTGTTGTGGTATTTTTATAGTGGTGAGACTGACTTCAGAATACTGCCTAATAATTGTTTTTACTAGGGTAACTAACAACAAACAAAATACTGTACTTGATACACTCTGGATGGATGGCTGATGCCGTCCTGTGGTACCTTATGTACAATACCACATTATGCTGTTTTTTTCTTATTTTCAACAATTGTAAAGCATGCAATTTCAAATATTGCACATTCTTTCAATCTCTCTAGAAAAACAGCTCACAGCGGCTACTTTACTTTGAGATATTTCTTACCACACATCTGTCTCCTTAAACATGTCAAATGAAATGGACTGAATGCTGAATAAATGTAAATGAGACTACGTTACTTTTGAATCTGTTTTTTTAATCATAACATAGAAATATGCAAGTTACAATGAATTACACTTATGCCCACATTGTATTTCACAGTGCAAGTATTATTTCTCCTTGCAATAGCTTTCAGTGGTTTATCAGTGCAGAGTCCTTGGCCTCGTGATATTTGGCAAGAGAATACACTTTAAAACAACATTGTACGATTTTGGGAAATATACACACAGGATTACATGCATGTTAAAAATAGACAGCACCTAAAACGAAGTGAAATATTTAATATCAACTACCTGGTCTCATTCACAACAGCAGCCCCTCACTTAACCTCATATTTTCGTAGATTTGTTGGCGGTATTTCTGATTCATTTTGGCATGGAAATCTTCCCCAATCTTTTCGCCTGCCTTGCACAGGGTCAACCCAGATAAGGATAGCTTCGGCATCAGACAGCTTGCCAGCAATTAATTTTGTCTGCCTGGCCCTCTCTGTTCCTACGTCTCCCAGTGCCCATAGATGAATGAATCCTCCTACTCTGTCTCAAGACCCTTTTTAAAAAAAACCCTTGTCACTCAAGTAAAACACCTCCCCTTCAACTGATCATTCCACTGAAATGGCACATGATTTCATTACTGGAGAGCAAAAGATACATCTTTCTTGCGCTTCCTGATCTAATACAATGCCCTGTTTTCTGTAGAACAAATCTTCACATTTTATTAATTTATCACTCAGTGCAGATTCAGCCTGCAAGTTTAAATTCCCATTTCCAGAGCATCATGCATTTTCCCAATTTGCATTCAGTTTATTTTATCATGGACCAATTTGCACTAAATGTTATTAATGGATTCAGTTACATGTTAGCTGGTTTGGGTTAAATTAGTATGTTTATTTATGTTATATATAGTGCAGCTCAATTCACTGAAATATAATCCTGAAGCAAAGTGCAATTTCAATCATGTGCTCTGTGCATTAGCATCTGTTTAATTCTGCCTGCATTGGTTTCTATTTAATTCACCTGGGACTCAGTCCAGTACTGAGTTTCACACCCTGGGCCCCAGTTGCAGTTCAAACCCACGCTAACATGTGCATGCTGATATGTTGAACCTAACTGTTAAAATTCAGAGCCCCTACTCCTACACTCCCTCTTCTTTTTACTGCTGGGATATAACCCGAAATCACTGCAGAAAAAACAAACAAAGATGTTCTAAAACACACGTGCTTCTATGTCTCAATTTGATCTGCTTTTAGTCAAAAATAAATAACACACAAATGGCAAAATTCATACATAAGAAATATTATGTATACATTTCTAGTCTTGAGCAAACAAATCATGAGTCTTGCGCATAAAGAAACAAAATCTTACAAAAAATATAAAAAACATGAAAAAAATATAAAAATCATTTTACATTTTTTTAATCTCTCTAGAACCTTTATCTTTTTCTCTTTTTCTCTTTTTTCGTTTCAATTAGTGATCTGTCTTTTTCTTTAAATTATTTTTTAAATGTTTTTTTAAAAACCTTTTTATCTCTTGACCACCTTTCTCTGTATATCTTTTTTCAGTTGGTGATCTGTTCTTTTTTTTATTTCTTTATTATTTATTTTTTACTTTTGATTTTTTTTAAACAAATGTTAAAAGAAAGTATTATCATTTTCACATAAATCGAAAAATGGTGTCATTGGCTTTAGTGAAATATAAAAACCAGCCCAAAAAAAAATCAATTTGTGGTAACCGTAGTCTGTGATAAAATGTGTCATTTTAAATAATAGTCTGTACTAAAATAGTTTGTGATAAAATAGAAATCACACAAAAAACCACTCTTGGTGGAACTCCTCCATTCCGGGACTTCATGGGACTTCTTTCGGGGTCATCATCTCCACATCTTTTGGGGTGATTATCTTTACCCCCTTCTTTTGTCCAGGGGCTTTCCAGGGGACTCCAATCCAGTGGTATTCTGCAGGGATCCAGTGCTGCAAGGATCCATCGCTGATGGGGAAAACAATTATTTTTCTAGAGTAAAAATAAAATAAAACTTAAGTATCAAGCACATCAAACCTTTTATTTTCCTTTGTCACTGGAGCATCTGAAACCAGATTTAGTTAGGCACACAAATGCAAATTATAGAAATAACATGCCATGCAGCCAAGACATTTTCCGAATGACTACTGAACACAACATGAAGTAATTACGCTAATATCAAATGTTAATTTACAGATAACTGCCTCAAGCACAACACTATTTTCTCTTCTTTGACTATTTGTATTTTTGTTCACTAACGTGATATAGAAATATATTCAAGAAAATTTTTGGATCCTATTATGGAACACTTCCAGTGCTTTGCACTGAAGAGTGGTGAGTTGGCTAGTTAGCAGCAAGGTCACGGATTGGTGGAGGTGGTGCCCTCACCTTCTTTTGAAAATAGCAAGTGGCAGAGTCTGTGAGGCGACTCAGAGAGAGCTGCAATATGCACCAACACATTTTGATAATCAGACTAACCAGGACCTTACCGCAGCCCAGACCTACACAGGGCAGACAACTTTTTACTATGGCCCATACAGGAACTGACCAGCCCAGGACCCAATTCGGGCATCAACCAAGCACAATATCATTGAAAAGGACCCTAGAGGACAATACACATGTTGGCTGACCACACAAGACTATTTGTCTTCTTTACCTCAATAAAAACAATTGTGTTTCACTCAAACAATCGTGCGGATATTCATCCTTTTAAAAAAAGCGCAAGGTATCCGGAACTCTGCCTATTACTTGAAAAAACTTGATATACGTTTGTGAACAACCACCGGGAGTGCTGCAAAACACTTTGTACCATGCTTTTCTCTGAAAGCTGATGTCATAAATAAACTGGATATTTGAAGGATTCTATGACCCTTTCTTTTGTGATTGGATTTGAGAATTTATTTACAGGCGTTCGACATTTGTGTGTGCTATCCTTTTTGGGAGAGATCAAAATACTTTCCTTTTTTCAAATATATATATAAATACATATATATATATATATTTGAAAAAAGGAAAGTATATATATATATATATATATATATATATATATATATATATATATATGTATATATATATATATAATATTTATATATATTGTTTTTACCACTTTCAATCTCCTTTTTTTATCTTCGCTCTATTTACACATATCCACCTGCTATAGCAATTCTATTTTTTTATTTTACTCCCTGCTAGTTTCAACTCACTCTAGTCTTTTCACTTCATGTTTCGGGTGAAAGGGATCAATTTGATTAACATGGACAAGCTGTTCCACTGTTAATTCTCCCTCCTTTTTAGCAATTCTCTAGACCGCATATATATGGCCCTTGACATGCTGCAAGGAATTTAGAGTTTTTATGTTTCCCCTTCCCGAAATTAAACTTGTGTACCTGGT
Source organism: Ambystoma mexicanum (assembly GCF_040938575.1). Taxonomy (NCBI): domain Eukaryota; kingdom Metazoa; phylum Chordata; class Amphibia; order Caudata; family Ambystomatidae; genus Ambystoma; species Ambystoma mexicanum. The sequence continues at coordinate 98,240,130 of NC_090924.1, forward strand.
CCCCTACTTCATATTCTCTCACAGATGCCTTCCTATCATAATATCTCTTTGCACCGTCAGCAGACTTTTCCAAATTCTGCTGCACAAATGCAAATGCATATTGCAAGTGCTTTCTCAATTCCTCCACATATTCATGAATTGTGGGTGCATGTACAAGCACCTGTTCATTTGTTCTGTAAAGTAAGTGTTGTGGCAGAACCATGTCCCTCTTTGTCAATATTTAATGGGGATTGAGGTTCGTTGATTAGAGGGTGTCAACCTGATAGTCATTAGTACCAATTGAAGCCACAAATCCCAACTAGATCCTGCTTTAGCTACAAACCTTTTCAACACATCAACTATTGATCTGTTACACTGTTCTACTGCCCATGACAAGGTTGGCCAGTAAGAAATGTGCAGCTTTCTCTTCACACCCAAGATTTGCATTTTTTTGTCATTAATGCACTAGTGAAAGGAATTCCACCTTCTGTCTCTATTCTTTGCGGTTAACCAAATCTTGAAAAAATATGATTTACAAGTAAAGCAGCCGCGGTTTGCGCACTGCAGTCTGGAGCTCGAATGCACTCCACCCATTTGGACATTAGACAAGTTACTGTCAGCATGTACCTGTTTCCCCTTGTTAATCTTCTTACAGGCCTGACATAGTTGACTTGTAAATCAGATCATGGGAGTGTCAAGCCCATTTTCATCAACGGTGCTCTGTGAGCTGGTGATGCAGGTTGAAACTGTGCACACACTTAAACACCCATTAAACACCCTCTGGTGTGGAGCTCAACATCTTGGGACATGTGCGGCCAGTAAGTACAACCTTTTAAAATGTCCAATGTTTTTTTTTTAACCTCTGTGTTCTGCAGTTACCCATTGGATTTGGCCCGTCACAGATTCTCTAATCATCAGTTTGTCTTGTAATCGAATTCTCTTTTTGTTTTGTAGTAATACTCTCAATTCCTCTTTCCCTTTGCAGTCCTCTTCAGTCAGATGATTTTGGCCTGCATATAGCAAATGGTTGTAAACTAGGCCTATAATAAGATCTTCCTTTTGCGCTTTGATCAGGTCCTGATCTAGAGTATCAAAACTGCATTTTGCCACTGGCTGCTCAACCGCTTTTGGAGACTTGGAGCGTGTTATCACATCTACCTGTATTTCACCAAGGAGGTGTTCAATAGGAAATAACTCTCCCGATGCAGCTCCAATTTTGGATAATTGATCGGCCTTGTCATTTCCCTCCTTATCCTCAAATGACCACATATTTTCCTCCAATGGATTATCAGATCATTTCCTGACACAAGCTTGTCTATAGCCTGAATCATCTTGCCATTTTTAAGTGGCTTCTTGTTATATGTGAGCATGCCTTTCACTTTCCAGCCAGGTAAATACTCTACAAAACAATTCTGTGCATAATCAGTTACTAGAACTATTTCTCTGTGTTTATTTTCTACCTCTGTAGATATTGCCTTATAAATAGCAGCCAATTCTGTCACTTGATTTCTTTTGGGGCCTATCCTCATGCTAACTCTTGGAATATTGTCACATTTAAATCATATGTTTCCTATTTGTGCTATGAGTTATTTTTCTGTATACTTCTCTACATGGTATTCACATCCATCTGCATACACAGTTGGTAAATCCTTACATGTTTCTTCGTTGAAGGCCTTGTGTGTAGATTGCTCAAATTCATTCAAACTTGTTTTTAGCTCTGTGTCATCAGTTACACAGACAGCTGCACAACCATTCACTTCTTCGAGTCCTTGAGCAACTGGGCTCTTTTTATGTTGTCCATACCTCACTTCAAGAGGAAATCCCTCAAGTGCTAATGTCCAGGAAGTAATTCTTGACTGGGCCAAATTCCCTGATCTGATTCTCATACTTTGCAAAAATTGCAGATGCTGGTGATTTATTTCAACAATCACCTGCTCTCCTTGAATTATGGGGCGGAAATGTTGTAATGCCCAGACAGTAGTCAGAAACGCTTTTTAACATGCACTAAGTTTGGTCTCTACACTTCCTTACAGAGGAGGGCCTTTCCAAGATGATGGTGGCTTGGCATATAAGGAAACTGCTTCGACTACTGAGGAGTGTGGTAGAGAATGAAAGAACAGACAAGGCAAATGTGATGATAACTGGCAGTGCTTGATCTACAATCATTTGGAGGTGGCGAGGCAGAAATGGGGCTACTGCCGGGCTTGCCTGTGGACTTCAAAGCCAAGAACTTCTCTATGATCCAAAGTTCGGGTTGTACCTCCTCTAGAGCAAGGAAATGGTTATCGCTCTCATCAGGTCATGAAAACATCAAGTGGATACTGGAAACTCTTCTTCCTCTTCATCTACTGTGCCAGTGTGATCCTTACTAAGGAAGCCTGGACATCCAGAGGAACCTCACCTTTGTGGCCTCATTGGAACTGTAGGTGACAACCACAGGAGACTAAATAGCTGCTGGATTGGGCACCCCCATAGGATGGACCACTGTCACAGGCTTGGGTGGACGAGGTAAAGGGGTGGCGGAAGAGCACTGAGCAACACTTCCTTTATAATTGTTTTTAGTGCGCCTGTTGTCTGTAGTGACCTTAACCGACCCATTTATTGACTGAAGATCCTGCCATCCCAGGCCTGGTTGGATAGCTGGGACCTACCTGATTAAGGGCTAAAACAGGCGGAAGACCATTCCATGCTGTCCCAAACAATCATGTTAAGACACACTTGTCTAATTGTGGTTCATCAATTGGCCCAGATTGTTCTTTGGGCTATGCGGTCCCTGTGACAGGGAAGACCTGCAAGAGGGGACATTTGAATCGAGGGGCTCAATGCTTGACATCGCCTCAGCCAGGGCCTAGTGCCATTTTGTGGGAGGGGGTATGATACAAATTAATACTGTCACATGGGAAACTGGCTTCTGGCATCTAGCCCTTAGACCTACTCTCTGTGGAACTGCTGGGATACATCCTGGTAATAGCCCTGGGACCGCGAGGTGAACCTTGGTAGGTGCAGCACCCTTAGAGCTTGATTCCCTTTGAGTACCCATGAGTGATGACACCGCTTTGGACATAATCCAAGTAAAAGAGCTGTGAAGTCTCTTTTCACACACCCATGTAGAAGCCCTGCGGACTGTGAGAGTTAAACCAGTGCATTAGGACGATTCTGCTCTAGACTCTGAAGGATCTATCCCACTAGAAGAACTCCCTGGGAAGAAGCTCCCCTGCTTGGTTGACTGTGAAAGCAAAAACACACGCCCTGCAGTGAAAGAAGCCAGCAGACACCAATATGCACTACGGGACAGAAGGACTGGAGATCTGGAAGTAATTTAAACAAATATTGGGGAAAGCATAAATTGTAGATTCAGATATCAGCTCCCAAGCGCATGGAGAAGAGGACTGTTGGATGGCGAAGCAGGGTGGAGGTAGTGAATAAGAGCCACTCCCATGGATGCACTCACACATGTTTTAAATATTAAAGGGCAAGGCACATTTTGTGGTACACATGTCTCCAGTCCTGTCCCTATATAGGGATGCACAACCAGTATGGAGGAAAGGGGACGGGATGACTAGTACATAAAGAATCATGTACCACTCAGATTAGGATATCCGTGTACCTTCACAAAAAATCAATTTGAGGTGAACATTCACTGAGTGAGCACAATGAAAACCTGTGTCAAATAAAACGCAGAATGGCTCATCAATGTGGGTGCAAAAAGTGCTCACATTACTTAATTGCTGTATGTAAAATATAATCATCATCACCAAAATCATTTTACAAAGGTGTGTTCTGTTTTTTCATGGATATGCCCACTGGATCAGACTTTTTGGAAGACAAATCATGCAGGATGTTTTATACTTTCCTTCGATTTGGACTGAAGCAAGTGCACACAAGTTTTCTGCACAACTATTTGCTCACTTTTTGTGGCTGATAGAAAGCCATCCAGTAGGGTGTGCAAGCCCTGGCTTTTTTGGTTTTAAATAAGATAAAATTATGCAGATAATTCTGTTTCTGAAAGGGCAGTCTACCAACCAGATCCCCCTTTAATAAACTCCATTCCAAAAGCATAATGCATACATGTGCTTTTGGTGAACCAATGTCCTGACAACTGCAGCGCCTGCTGGTCAGTGGCACAGAGTAGGTTCAAATGTCACCTGCATGTGCATTCCTGGCAGCTGATATGATCCAAAATCACTTCAGTCAGAGGCTGTAACGTAATGCCTCTACCTCTGATCCAAAAATGTAATAACTGTTGCCTTATCTATCTGGTGCTAGGGCATACTCTATGAATAAGCTATACCTGGTTATGGTTGGTCTGGTGACTGATAAGAGCACACAATTATCAAAGCTACAACAATTTCATATCATACAAAGTGGACAAATAACACCTCCCCTTAGGCATAGTAGCTCTCATCAGAAGATCTCCTGGGAACTCGGGTTCAAAGAGACACTCACATATTAAAAGTCAGCCTCACACCAGAGTGCTGCATATCAAAGGGCCTTTGAAGCTGCAGGCATGGGAAGGTGCAGGGTTCTACTGGTCCAAGCAAAAAGTAGACTTGAGAAAGGGGTCCACTATCTCAGTTTTCTGTGGGGCTCTCTTTTCTTTTTTCTCCCTACATTTCCTGCAGAATAAGGTCTGAGTATGATGCAAGAAGGCATGGGTCACTTTTGACAGCAACAGATATTGTACCTGTTTACAGCAGACTGCATTTGTGCAATCTCCAATGACAATTTGTCTTTTTAAAGAAGGGGCCCCCACTCCTTCTTTGATTCTTTCCTGGACACCAAGAACAATACATCTCTGGACTCCAGCGGGATGTGCAGACCATTTCATAGTCCTCTGGTATAGAGATAAAGAGAGGTGCTATCCTAGGTAGAGCAAAGATGTGCCCCCTAAACATCCCCAGGGCACAAAGGGGGTTAGCTGCTGTGGACCAAGGCCTGCCAGTTTGTTGACTGTACTGGAGCCATGCTTCTGCCTGGATGTGAATGGACCTCTTTAGGTGCCAGCCAAACAACCTAGACTAGGAAGGGAAAGCAAGAAGGACTCACTTTGTCAGAGAGCCCCTGGAGTGGGACTCACAACATCCTGAGAAGTCTATAGCTGCCTAGAATCCTGATTCACTACTTTGAGCTGGCTGCAAACTGCTTCAACTATGCTCGACATCTTCAAATTATCGCAGGCCTCACACTGCTGCTTTCCCAACTCTTTCTGATCACTGAACTGCTGCTTCTAATCTTCAAACCAGTTTGATGCTGCATCACTCAAGCAGTGCTCATCGCCACTTTGCCTCGAAAATAAACTCTCCACTGCAGACGTCTTCGGTTAATCTTTTCTTCAAACACCTATGGGATAAAGGCGCTATACAAATGACAAATTACTTACTTACTTACTTATCACATCAAACCAACAGGGGCTCGCCTTGTCCCGACCCAAACTTTGACTCAAACGTCTGGAAGCTATTGTGTCACACGCCAACTTGACCCAGCCACAATATCATCTCAAATTGACTTGACCATTGATCTTAACCTGTTGCAGTCTTTGCATTACATTGCTTTGAACCCTGCATCGAACCACAGTGCCGACTGGATGCCAACTCACTGTCTGACCCGACCCGACTTGCTGCTCAATCCCAGATTTACTATAAAGATTGTTCACTGAAGGCCATTTAAATGCTGTTTTGCCACCCAAGATCAAGAACAAGGAATTGTTAAGATGTCCGGTCCCTGTGATCCAATTTCTGGGACCCTACAGACTTGTAAGCTTCCCTTTGCCACCTTTTCTTGCACAGACATATCTATTAAAGTGCCATTGCTACAATTGCTTGCCTGATCACTGCTGCTCAAGACCCAGAGTGCTATTCTCTGCACATGTTTCAATGTTTGTGTTCTTTCCGCAAGGGTGGGCTTTTTGGTGATGTGTTTCTAGTTAGTTATTTGCATTCTTGAATATTTCATTAAAGTATTTATATTTTTGTAAAAACCTGACTGGGCATTCTTTTATTTTGGAGTCACTGTAGTGTTACTGTTTGGGTTACTACTATTATCATAGTAGTAATCACATTTACGATTGGTATCCAACTGGTTTAGCAGCGGAGTGGGACTAAGTAGGCTGAATTGCCTTGAATACTGTACTATATTTCTATTTTTGTTTGGTGTTTGTATTGCTTCAGCCTTGAGGAAGACCTGTGAGGGTTGAAACACATGTTGGCTGATTCACTTATTTTGCAAACTAAATTTCATATATATTCATATATCAATAATTGTTGTGATTATTAATTGGCGAAACCTTCACGAGACATCCAGGCCCAATTCTGTATAAGAACCAACATCTTTGTGAGCGAAGGGAAAGCTTTCATATTCTTTGCCATATGTGAAGAGTGATATATTCTGTATTCTGGGACTTCAGGGATATAAGGTGTGGTTGGCAGCAAGGCAACTAGTTGCTTTTTTTTTGTTACTGTCTCCAGATCCAGACAAGTCTGTTTAAAGTGACTTTGCTATTAATAAAAATGTTTGTTAAGCATTGCGCATGTTTAATGATGTTTAATTTGAAATACTTTCCTTACTCTAATTCCAGTTACATTCTGTCGCGATGAGCTGATCTCAGTTAGACATGTACTCTAACCACTTTCATATCCGCCTGATACAACGGAGCATCCCTAAAAACGGCAACAGTACAGTTCTGTGCGTGAGATCTCCTCATTTCTGTGGCTATACACCGAATTGAAGAAAGAAAACGGTGTTATCCCTGACAGCTCGAAATCTGTTTTTCATTTTTACCAGAAGTAATGATAGCAAGTTGTAAGATATAAAAAAGAGAAGGGATATTGCTTGAAAATATGCAGCGACCCCACGAGTTTATGTGCGGTAAGGATGGCGCCTCCGTGAGTGTTGTAATTGGAACTGATTATTTATAAAGCGCTTAATTCCCAGAGGTTTCCAAGCGCGGACCCGGGGATTGAACCTGCGTTGCTCGGTGTTGTCCAAGGTGAGCACGTTGCCCCTGAGCTATCGTCCGAAACGTTATATACAAAGGAGCCGAGACCAGTGTGCCTGCTATAGCCAATGAGCTCGAAAGGACACATAAATGCTAAGAGTCACAGGCCGAGGAAGAAGGGACCCTGGCATACGCTCGCCCTGGAACACACTGTGCCTGGATGCCTTTCTGTTCTCCCTCCCCTTCGAGGCCTGAGACCACGGCCTCCGAACCGGGAGCTTACTAATAGCAAAATTGCATCCCAAGTCATGTTCTCGGCTCTTGGCGAAGAGTGTGTAGTGCTTTATGAGCAGAGGCAAGCCAGACCGGCATCCCAGAGCGCCTGCGTCTGCTGTCAGCAGCGTGAATGCTCTTTTCTTCTCCAAACCCTAGAATTGGCAGGGAGGCTCTTGTGAGGGGATTATGGGGCAGACCTCATTAGTGCTTTGCTTTTTCCCCAGGACCGGCCAAGATGAACGAGACATGTCCAATGTGTTAAGGGTTTGCACAAGAGTTCTTTGCTCAAGAAGACTCTTTGTCTCTTTGGCAAAAATAACATATTTTACTTGTAATGCGAAGGTTTAATCTACAGAAAATGTATGGCACAATGTAATCTTCCTAAAATATACACTTGGGGGTATATTAACACAATCATATAGTATTACTTTCAACTGGAGAAAACTGCCTGTTTGGCTGTGCACTGCATATGCACTGTTTTGAAGCAGATCACCTACAGTTGCAGTCCCTATGCTCATTCCCTTGCTCTCCATCTCCCCTGTCAGAAACCAGGCCCAGTGTGATGGGAAAAGCTGATACAAGGTTGATTCAGACCCTGTTGATATTTTGCTGCCTCCAATAGAAATGCTCATGCCGTGAATCAGTGCTTCCATTTATTTTGCAGATGGCAATCAAGAGAGGGGAACGTAAACATTTAATTTAAGGGCCTTTAAGTTCCATCCTTGAAAATGTGCTCACTGAGACCACAGGAGTACGAGCTAATATTAGCCCACTACCCGTTGGAGTTACTTTGCTAATGCATACCTAGGTTTAGTGCACCTGAAACTTAGGGAGGGACTAGAAAAAGGTTTCACAGGAATGCTGATTTCCCACAACATAAGTGATGGTGACATTTCACATGAATGCTTTGGCCCAGTGTATTGGTTGCTCTAGAAAGTGACAGTTCTGGGGTGGCTAATGTATTCATCCAATCATTTCTGACCGTTGAGAACTGAACTAGACCACTCTCATGTATCAAAATGGTGTTTACTCCACTTTATGAAAAGGAGAAGCAGAGGCAAGTCTGTTATCCTCAGAATCTGATGGAAGAAGAACAAATCATTTTGGAGTGGGGCCAGGAGTGAGCTGTTCCCCGCTGTGACGTGTGAGGAGGGTGTGCGGAGGAGCGTCGAACCATGGTGCTGTGCTGTAACGTGCGGAAGCCATAAATGATCGCTGGCTCGCTTGAGCAGAGCAGGTCCTGGAGCGGGCTGTTCCTCGCTTTGAAGTGTGAGAAGGGTGTGTGGAGGAGCGTCAAGTCGCTGTGCCACACTGTAAAGGGGAAGCCCTAAATTATCCCTGGCTCTCTCAAGCTGAGTGGGGCCTAGAGCAGGCTGTTCCCCGCTGTGACGTGTGAGGAGGGTGTGCGGAGGAGCATCGAACCACAGTGCTATGCTGTAATTTAGGGAAGCCATACATTATAACTGACTCACTTGATCAGAGCGGGTCCTGGAGTGGGCTGTTTCCTTTTGTGACATGTGAGGAGGGTGTGTGTAGGAGCATTGAGCTGCCGTGCTACACTGTAACGTGGGGAAGCCATACATTATCCCACGCGCTCTCAAGCAGAGCGGGGCCTAGAGCGGGCTATTCCTTCAGTGGTGGTGGCACCTAGCAAAGTGAGAGTTGTCCCCTTCTTGTCCTCTTCCTGTTTCTTCTGCCTCGCTCATCTGTGGAGTAGCTGCAGGATCTACTGTTGCAATGTCTGTAAGCGAACAAGTGAAATGTAGGTAGCAATGGCAGTCACCCAGTGGTCATCTAAGATTGACTGTGAACTACGGCAGGCATCAAACGGTAAGGAAAGACTGATTGGGAAGTGTTCTGGCAGCAGATATTTATGATAATAATCCAAGAAGGTGCTTCTTTCCCACACTGCCCTGGATAGTATGTGGAAATAGCACCCAGGGTAGTAGTAATAGGGTGAGATTGAGGTGATATTGCACCATTAAACCCGAGAGGAGAGTAAAACCCGTTCCTATCTACCTTTGAACCACCGGGCACATTAGCATCAATGGGTAAAAGAAAAGTCAGCAGTTTAGTGGAGGGGACCAAGGAAAAAGTCCCAAATAATCCAAACAATCCAAACAGTCCAAATACCCTCAAACCAACCAAATCCAGTCACTTCTAGATTCATGTATACACGAAATAAGTGGCAAGCTAGATCAGAAAATGTTAATAGTGGAACAGGAAATGAGGGTCTTGGGGTCACTCCCTCCACAACCAACTCAAGCAACACAAAGGGATCCCTCCACAAGCACAGAAGTGCCCCAGCATACCACTGATATGATTATAAAGGAGGACTCTATCTAACAAGAAGTACCATCGGAAAGTCAAGAGGTACTAGAGCTACACCAGCAAAGATCCATGCTAGTGCCTAACCTGATGAGCCAAGTGCAGGCAGCAAGTGGCCAAAACTCAACAAATCTTCAGAGCCCTTCCCTGCATACCCTAGAGGCACAAGCAAAAAAGAGTGAATACACCAAATTAAAGTACACTGCCAGTTCTGGCATCACGTTGAAGCAAACATTCATCCTCAGTGTCTGAAATCGATAGAACATTTCTAAAACATCTGACGTCCATAGACAAGGTCATGGATGACAACAATGACCTAATGACCTACTTGCAGCTGCCCTCATGGAGCGGCTCCAACCAATGTGGGACTTTCTAAAGAATTTTAAATCCATGCTTTTTAATTTTGTAAAGATTAGGCCCTCATTACGAGTCTCCAGCTCTAGGAAACAGTGCCTGTAACAACTTTTACAGGTACCTTTTCCAGACCGGCAAACTGCAAGTCTGTCGGTAGGGGCTGTGGACTACCGGCAGGCTTTACCTGCTGGTAGTTCAGGCCCCTACCAGCAAATTTCTCACTGTCCCACTGTTACTAACGGTGCCGCTGCTTCAGGATTCCCATTCCCATGGAGTCCTATAATATCCTGGTGTTACCTGGATATCACGCGGCAGAAACAGTAAGGTCGAGTCTGCCGGTTACCCACCCGTAGCACCGGCGGGCTACCGGCAGACTCGTAATGGCATTCTAAGAGTAACACAAATGGATATTATTTCTTTGAAAGAAAATGTTTTATCCCCAATGATTCCATCAATGTTGAAACCAGAAGCCAGTGTAGAACAATTATTAGAAAGTGTGGTACCCCATACCAACAGAAGCCACCCAGCCATAGAAGAGGTAAGAGGCATTACAACAGAAATGCAAGAACCGTCGAGACCTTAACACCGAAGGGAAAATTGCATACAATAAAAACATTGCTCCCAAGTTACAAAACTCATTAGCTACCCTACATCTGCATCCCGCTGCAGCCTCGCTAGTAGGAATAATTGTGGGGGTTGAGCCCCTCAGAAAGGGAATTGGGATTGAACTATATTTTTAATGAACAAATATGCACACTGGATTAACACAGATGTTAGAGGCTCGAACATTAATGTACAGGATATTTTGATGGCCAAATGTATTGAATGCGTGGGACATGCAGAGAAATCAACAATAGTTAATAATTTTGCATCTAGCAATGTGACACCTACATCCTGAAACCAAATCTTGCTCATCATTTGCAGACAAATGTACCCAGGTTGCTTCCACTAGATCACTTTTAATCTCGTAACCCGAAGCAGTTAACAAACAATGTAACTGGCGAGGCAAACATTCAACAAGTAGTAAAGCAGACTGCCAGGCCACTTATGAGAAGAATTGTTGCTATGTAACGGAGTCACATCTATCTCCAGCAGGGAATGGAGAGATTCAGGACAATGGCTTATTAAGCAAACCTGGCCATACTGCAAAGCGTCTAATAACCGAAAATAGATACTCTGTCCTTTCCTCCTTGGAGGAAATTGATTGACTCAAAATATCACGATCCCAATGGGAGAATAAAAGGACGGTCTCTATCGCCCACTGGCAAATTTCCTTGAATGAAATACCTCAGATTACACAAAGTAATCAGAAGTCAATGAATCATCGTCCTCAACCCTCTCCATTCTTTCCTGGAGCATTGCTGGTGCTATGATAAAGCTCAGCAATGTAGAAATGTCAAAACAACTAAAAGAAATGGACATTATATTGCTACAGGAGACTTGGACTTAGGATTCTCTGATTTTTTATGGATATTTTGGTCTCCAGATTGAAGCCAGCAAAGAATCCTAAGGCAGAGATTTTGGGTGCCTTAGTGTTTTAAAAAATAAAATAAATAACTAGACTGCTTATGGTGCCCTTGAAATGATACTTGTTTATCACTCTTGGTTATATAAATGGAGTTTCTTGGTTTACTAAGCGCGTGGGATAAATTAATGTTCTATGAGACCCAATGAGTGAAAAGGGTTTTATTTGTGAATGATATGATATGATATGATATGATATGATATTTTATTTATATCGTGCTCATTCACAGGTGTTTCAGAGCGCGACCAGGCAAAGGGAGAGGAACAGTGGAGAGAACAAACACAACGATCTCACTAGGCCCAGTAACATTGAGAACGCGCAAGTGCATGGAGAAGGGAAAAGGGGGACAGTGCATGGGAGGGGGGAGAAATTGGAAAGTGCAGAGCATACGAGAGGACAAGATAAATAATAAGTAAATAAATAAATAAATACAGTGATCAGAAACAGTGGTAGTGCAGCCTGTGCGGGCCAAGTGCAGGATTAGTCAGATAGGGAGTATCTGATCAGTGCAGACAAACAGTGGGGGGCCTGTATGGGTACAGAAACAGGTCCCAGTGCAAGGGGTGGCCAGGGGGCAGTGCAGGAGGGCAACAGGGTGAGCACGAACCTGGGCCCAAAGGGCAGACGGTGGCCAGGTGCAGCATTACATAGAGAGAATGAAGATCAGCAGGGGAGAAGAGGTGGAAAGGCAGAGGCGAAAGGAAGGTCTTGAGGAGCTTCCGGAACCGTAGGTGGTTCTCCTCAAGTTTCAAGGTGGAAGGTAGGCAGTTCCAGAGGGGGGCCCCCACAGAAGACAAAGATCTACCACCAGCTCGTTTCTTAGAAAAATGACTGACCCTGAGGGAGTTGGAGGTAGAGGAGCGAAGGGCTCTAGAGGGGAGGTATTTACGGAGGGATAGTTGAAGGTAATTTGGACCGAGGCTCCAGCAAGCCTTGTGGACAATGCAAAGGGTTTTAAATGTAATCCTTGCAACCACAGGGAGCCAATGAAGGGATTTCAGAGCTGGAGAGATAAGATCCCAGGGCTTGAGGCCAAGGACAAGTCTCACAGTCCTGTTCTGGATTAATTTTAAAGGGCGGAGAGTGGAGGCAGGTAGATTTAGAAAGAGGCTGTTACAATAGTCCAACCTAGAGAGAATCAGAGCTTGAGAGACAAGGAGCTTCTGAGGGAAGGAGAGCAAAGGAAGAGTGCCTTTAAGGAGGTGCAGCAAGAAGTTAGACTTTTTGGAGACATCAGAGATGTGTGCAGAGAAGGAAAGTGTGGAGTCAAATATGACCCCAAGGTTCTTAGCTTCGCTGGTAGGGGCAGCAGGCGGGCCAAGAGTTGCTGGCTCGAGAGTGAGGGGAAAGGATGGAGGGGGTGTACCAATGAGGAGGATCTCAGTCTTGTTGGCGTTTAAACAAAGATCATTGGTGGCACATCAATTTTGAATGGCGATTAGGCAGTCAGAGATGAGGGAAGGAGAGGAGGTGGCCGAGGGAAGCCTGAAAATGAGCTGGGTGTCGTCAGCATAGCACTGGAAATTTGAGCAGAAAATGGAAATGCAGTAGGTGAGAGTTGCCAGATATTGATTGAAAAGCCAGGATGAGATGTTAGACCCCTGGGGAACGCCGCAGGTAGAGAGGGAGATAGAGGATAGGAAGGACCCAAGTTGTACCTGAAATGAATGAAACACACAGGTTTTGATTTTTTTGTTTTGATTCTTAATATGTCCTTATGTCCTCCTCTTTGTGTATCTTCATGTCCTCAAGATGTTTTGTTTGATTCTTGATGTGTCCTAATCATCCTCCACTTGCTGTGTCCTTATATCCTCTTGTGTCCTCTACAGATGTTTCACCTCCTCAATGTGGCTCATCAGGGGAAATAATGAATGTGATAAGGGTTCTATCAATAGCCAACACTGTTGTTGAATCAGCCGTGCAGAATGTTTTCTGACATAATTTGCACCATATGCCTTTACAGAAGCAAGTTCCAATTCAGCTCAACAATTAGTGTTTGTGTTTTGTCATAAATAGCAACATGTGCTTTTGTAGATGCAAAAATGTTATCTTTTGTGTATAGGTGCATCAAGTGATAGCCTGAAATATTCTAAATTAGGTTGCTAGATCCACATGCTGTTGTCCGTTTCTCAGAATGTATTCTTCTCTAATTCATAGGTTGGGCTACGGAAGGCATTTCACTATACATAGATAATGCACTTAAAGAACAAGTTCTATCTAGGACAGTACTCAGGTGTTGCAATTTTTATCTGATATGCATTGGCAAGAGGGCTACTTTTAGCAACTCTAGATGTAATAGCGCTTTATACAAGCATAAATCATGAGCTGGCAGTCAAAGCGGTTGAATATACTTAACGCAATTTTTCAGCATCATACCGCATGCATGTGGAAATGTTAAAAATGTTTTCTTGTTTAATGAAACATATTAGGTGCAGACAAAAGGGGTGGCCATGGGAGCCAATATGTGCCATCACTTGCTAACCTATTCATGGCACACTTTGAGGAGACTCATGCTCTTGCCAAAAAATGTGATTTTTCCAAAAACATTATTGCATTAAAGCGATATATAGATGACATTTTCATCATATGGTATTGGTCTACAGAGCACTTTGATGGATACATCTCCTATGTCAATGACAGCACTTTTGGGATTACCCTAACAGGCCATTGCAATGCAATCATTATCGATTTTCTTTATCTCCACATTGCTATAGTAGATGGTAAGATTGAAACCAGTAACTTTTGGAAAACGACCGAAGTTAACCCCACTTTACATGCTTGAAGTTGCCATTGAAAAGCCACAATCAATAACATACCAGGTGGGGAATGTTTTAGAGCACGGCGCAATTGTAGCAATGATGCAGACTTTAACAAAGAGTGTGATCTCCTAGTGAGAAGTTTTCACTTGAAGGATATGATCAGGATAGCATCTCCAAGATACAAAACAGTTGATAGAGAAACAATGTTACACCCTACTGCCAAGGAAATACAACCTACAAGGGGTATAGACATGATCACCAAATATTCGCAGGATGCAGACATCGTATCTAAACTAGTCTATAAACCCTGGAATCCTTTACTTTTGGACAAAGGTTTATGACCCTTATTGGCAGGAAAATTGAAGTTTGTGTTCACCAAAGCACAAACCATTAAGAATAAACTAAGCCCATTTTTTGGGGATACGAGGGCCATGAGGCAACCAAAGGGTAGTGATTAGCTAAAAACTGCCAAAGGATACTACAAGTGTGGCACATGCAACATATGCAGATATGCGCAAATGGACTGCGCAGAATATACTGACCTGAATGGGACAACCGTGAAAATTAAGGATTTCATCAATTGCTGATCTACTTTTGTTGTATATGTTTGATTTGTGTCTGTGGAAAACTCTATGTTGGCAGCACAATTAGAGAGTTACGTGTTAGAATTAGAGAACATCTGGCTAGCCTCAACAGCGAGGAACAGAGGGTCCCACTTGCTGTACATTGGCAAGAAAATCACCAGTTTGCAGACAAGACAGATCTACAATTTATTGGTTTGATGAAAGCGAAGAGGGGAAAGAGGGGTGGTAATGGCAAAACCAAGCTGAGGCAATTAGAATCTAAATGCATTTGTTATTTGCGCTGTATGCAAGATGGTCTAAATACAGACCATGAAATCAATGTTGTTTTATAGTCTTCATTTGACGACCATTTCCAATTTCTGACCGGGCATCCAAGGATACATGAGAGCAATCATGTCCATATCCATTTGATACCTCACTTAATTCGAATCTATTTATACTTGGTATTGGGAGCTATTGTTACACCAAAGTGGACAAGGCATACCATCTAGGGTGTATTACACAATACTGAAGTATGCTGCCTAGTTGCAGAACTCTTTTATCCTTGGCCTTTACATCATTATCTAACACACCAGGAGTTTGTGTTGAGCTGGCCGCGGCCTCTATGCGTGTGAAGTCGTGTGCATTGGGCATCTGACATCACGCGTGTCATGCGCATGATGTCACATGCAGGCCTAAATATGG
This sequence comes from Ambystoma mexicanum, assembly GCF_040938575.1. Classification (NCBI taxonomy): domain Eukaryota; kingdom Metazoa; phylum Chordata; class Amphibia; order Caudata; family Ambystomatidae; genus Ambystoma; species Ambystoma mexicanum. The sequence goes on from NC_090924.1 coordinate 98,255,553, forward strand.
TGGAGGCAGGCTATTCAACGTGTGCGGCTTCCGGGAGTCTAACCCTTCGATTTGGATAATAAGAATACAGTCTGAGGTAAGATTAGCGCACCAAATACAATCTGCATCAAAGGCCCCTGTATCTGAGGAGCAATCAATCTTCGGAATATAAGGTGTGGGTCGAGACTAAAATATTATATAAGGGATTTTTCAATCATTTTCAGGTATTGCTGACAAGAGAGGGCTCACTTTGCTGGGATTTAACCTTATTTTCTGAGGAACTTGAGCAAATATATTTAGTAAAGATTACCTTCACTTAACCGGCGTGCCACAATTAGGTAAGGCATAATAACAGGTAATGTTCAACATGCTATGGGCTGTGCAGTCTTAACTCATATATATGGTGATCTTTTCTATTTGTCCGGGACCCGCATATTTAGAAATCCAAATATAGGGTGAGTTTGGATAATCATCTTACGCAACTGCACTGTCCTCGGTTAAAGACCACACCAGGTTGAAGGGCCATCTAACAATAATATTGATTCCTCTATTAAAAGCATAGACATAAGGTTAGCCTTATGATCATAGGGGTTAACACCTAACTTTGAGAAATTCACCACTTATCCACAATTTACTCACCTGGCTGGTCCGATAGCAAAGCGAGTAGCGCACTTGCTTTGACATCTATGAAGAGCCTGCTGACGCAGTTTTGGATCCTGTCAGGGCCAAACTCAGCCTTTCAAGGTCGATAAATGAGCACCACACAACATGGGTAATATGTTTAATAATAAGTAATAATAAGCAGAGCTCAGATACCTGATGGTTCGTAGCACTATATAAATGCTAAATTATTATTATTATGACATGCATGAATCAGAAAGGATCATTATTTAAGTTAACTCACAGAGAGTTTTGCCTAGAATGGCCTTGTCAGAATGGGACACATTGCATACCCACTCTCAATTCACAATTTGGCACTAACAAGTGTGTGACATATTGGAATATTTATGATATGTTTGCTTTTGTTTGTTCTTCCCCGTTTCTGCTTACCCTTTCTCTTTGGACAAGATTTTGGGTATGTAACCCCCTTTTTTGTTTTACTTTTTCTATGTGTTAATTGTGAAATCTCTTCTTTTATTATTCCTTTTACCTTTTTTAGTATGTATACAATGCTGGTGACATGTGTATATACACGTTCTGAAGAATTGTCTACCTTTGAAGATGATTTTGTGGTTACTGTATCAGCTTTAAGGATGACTTAGGTCGAAACACGTGTTGGCTGACTTTTTGAGAAGAAATCATTAACGGATGAAGATTTGTAAAGAATTTTCAATCACCTAAAAATTAATTTTGTGAAATAACTATTACTGAGGCAATGCGCGATTTGGCAACACCTATACTTTCAATGGTTTTACTTAATTGAGGTCTTTATGGGCAGACCTCATGGAATTGGCTACTCAGCTTACTGTACCTTGATTTCAAGTGGTCATAGCGCACTCTCGAATGGTCTGGCACATACACCTTGTTACTTAGATAGGACATATATGTGCCCTTTTCACAACCAATTATCTTTTCTGTTGATGTACCCTATGTTGTTGAACCACAAAAAATGGTCTGCATAATATATATCAGAATGATATATATTATAAATAATATATATATATATAAATCATTTGTATAATATATATCAGGATGTTGTTTGGTGCATTGAGCGTTTACATATCAGTGAAAACCAGAGTATGTGTGTTAACTACAAGGATGTTTGTAAAACGAGTAAGACTTAAAAAGGATACCTGGGTGATGGACGATTGCTTGCACACTAATAGTGCTGTACTGGCCAAATATCTCAAATGTATATATAGATGTCCCTACAATTTGACTGTTGTTCGTTTTATTTGTGTACATTATATTTCTATACTTGGTATTTTTGCAATATGGTAAGATAGCGAAAACACCAAGTCAATGCACAAGCAATGGGTACATTTCAAGAACAACACAGATTCTTACTATGACAAGATAGGTTGATGCCATTAACAGGAGCCATCTGCAGTGGGAAATAGATGAGTCTTTAATTGCTACCTCAATCACAAACCTCTTGTTGAAGCAAAAAAAGAAGGATTTGTCAAAGAAAACCCCTTGATGGATTAGAGACCTGTAGAAATAGCTGAAGAGAGATCAGCCAGTGATCCAAAAATAAGAATACAAATGAATGAAAGTGAAGCAAGGAATGCCCACACAGACAAAAAAGGAGTGTGGTTCAACTTAGAGTTGAATCAGACTATTGAAGTGGGTGCTGATGAATAACAAAAATGAGAAAATGAATAAGAAAAACCTAAATAACAGAGAGATATATTTAAAAAGAGCATCCAATGTGAAAATAAAAAAAAAACAGATGGAGAGGTAGGATTGTTAGAATATCCACCCTTGATAGTCAGAATACTGTGAGATCCAGACAAAAAAAAACAGTAGCTCAAAAGTAGGGTGCAGTTCAGTCACCTGAGGAGTATTTTGAACCACAAATCTTCCAAGAGACAGAAAGGACGGTCACCATCCAAAACACAGACAAGTGTCATGCACCAGAAAATGACAGGTTGCCACGTGACACATGTGAAAATGTTCAGTCAAAAAGCAGCAGTGTAAATGCTGATAGTGCCAGATCAGAGGGACAGTCAGTGGCTACACTCCAAATGGGTTCTGAGCACAGAAACATAGACAAAGAAACCCAACATAAAATGGGCAAAAAGGAGGGAAAAATATCATTTCACATGCCCATGTGTTTAGCAAGGAGTGAAAAGGGGCTAAGAAAGGTGAGTCCTGAAATCAGCAAAAACTCACACTTTTTGTGTGTGCTAGAAGATATCCAAGGATTTGGTAAAAAGTATCAATGAAGGGAGATCCTCACAAAATTATATAAAGGTGAGACAAAATGAAGGCCCTGTGCACAACTTCAAATGTGAGGAAATACCTATCGAAGATGTCACTGAGGTTGACATAAAGATAGGGAAGCATTGGATGAGACAGGAAGTATTGATTACTTCCATCAGTGAAATACCTTTCCTAAGAGGGACAAATTGCCTGAAGAGGTTGTCGCCCCTCATTGATGGGGTAAATGGGGTCTTGTGGTCCCCAGCCAAAAAACCGTTGAGGCCTAAGAAGGTGATGTCACAAAACAATAACATGAAAGAATGCCATCCTGTTGCTAAGTCAGAAAGTGCAGTGGAAGTATATCTTCTGAAGGGCTGTGTGCCTAGTGTCACTGTCATTCTCATGTGTCAGGATGATATGTGGAGTGAAAAAGAGAAGCAGTTTCTGGAGATTTATTTGGACCCCAAGAAAAAATAGCAAACAGTAATAGATTAAAACACATTGCGTTTTTATTTAAAGGAAGAGCAATGCAAGTGCAATGTCACCCCTGCGATAAACACAGAAAAACACATTTCAACTCTTTCTGAAATACACATGGGAAATGGGCAGCCATGGATCCCTATCCATATAGATGGGCATTTTGAAATGATAGAAGCCACTTTAGCACTTGAGCAGGAAAGAAGTTTCATTAATGAGAACATACTCCAGCAGATAATTGACAGGGAGGAGATCCCAACATTCATAATAAAAAACCAACACATTTTTGGTTTGGATGACCCAGAATCAGGACAAAGGGTTGTAGGGAGATACATGTTAAAGATTACAATTGGTCCAAAGAGTTTCCATCACAATGTGTGGATAGTGAATGGAGTACAAAATACATTTTACCTTGGAAATTACATCATACACAGAATGTGAATGGTGTTAGACTTCCTTAATCAGAAGGCTTGGTCCAGATTGGGAGGGGCTGTGCCTGAATTTGAGGGCAAGAGACAAGCTTATCAGTGTGCGCAGATTGCCCCATATACTATTGAATTGCAGGTGAGAAAGGATATTACCATCCCTACATTTACCAGACAAGTTACAATAGCACTAAAACACAGGAAGGGACAACAGTTAAAAGATTGTGATGCATTTGTATGCCTAAATGAATCCATGAGGCAGCAAGGGCTAGAATGCGAATATACGCCACCGATAGAAATTGGGGATGGACCCATTAAAATCCGGGTGGACAATAAAGGATACCAGGATATTCATTTGGAGGAGAATTCAGCTATAGGAATGGCAATACAAAAATCTAATTATTCTGCAGATTTCAGTAATGCAGTGATTGGGAACATCCCTGAAAAGTATGTGACTGCGCAGGATGAGTTGCCAGAAATCTTGGACTCTCAGCCTAAAGGAATCTTTAAAGTTCAGTCGGTGTATCCTTATGAATCAAGTGAAATAGTATGCTGTCATCAAGATGATTGCATCCTATTTGATTTAAATGAAAATAAAACAGAAAAGCAGCATATTGAAATGGAAGTCAATTTTCCAAAATATTTACACGTGTTAACTCTCCAAAGTGATACAACCACATGCTTAGAGGAAAATACTGAGGTTCCTCCAATGGAGGACCTCCCAGCATTCTCTAAAATGGTAGAAGAACAGGTTCAGGCTGCAGACGCGTGCACAAATGAAGAAAAACAGGACCAATTGAGGAAAATATTTACTGAATTTAAAGATGTTTTCGCCAAAGATGCATATCATTGTGGACTAACAGATTTACATGTTGTCACATTACTAGAAGGACATGGTAGGAAACCAGTATTTGTGCGACAATATCAGTTGCCCCTGGCATGTTTGGATTCACTAACTGAAATAATTAAAAAAATAGAATGTAGAGGGATCATTAAGCCCATTTATAGCACATCAAACACTCCCATATTAGGTGTGTTAAAACCTAATGGCCAATGGCGTTTGTGTGCAGATCTACAAGAGTTAAACAAGAGAAAACCTGTGTCAAGGTGGCCACTTCCATTTATTGATCAGGGTCTCACAGAGGTTCACGAGTCAAAGGTGTTTACCACATTACATCTTACAGCTGGATACTGGTGTGTACCACTGGCTAAAGATATCCAAATGTGTTCTCATTTTCTTTTGACAAATCCCAATATGCATTGTACCGGACACCTTTTGGATATGTCAATAGTGGGAGTGAATTTTTTATATTTCTGAGCAAGGCGCTCCCAGATGCGGCAGAAAGCGGGACAATAGTTTACGTAGATGACCTGCTAATTAAAAATGATAATGTGAAAAATCATTTGAATGAGATTAGACATGTGCTTTGCCAGTTACAGAAGGCTGGAGCCAAAGTATCTCTACAGAAAGCACAATGGTGTAAAAAGAAAGTGAACTTCTTAGGTCATGAGGTGACTGAAAATGGGTTAAACCCACACAAGAAGAAGGTGGAGGCGATACAGAAATTGAAAGACCCTAATAATCTGAAGGGATTAAAGACTTTTTTAGGGATTACGGGGTATAACAGAACATGTATTGAGAATTATGCAGAGATTACACAACATTTAACAAGATTACTTATGCAGGGTGTACCCTGGAAATGGGAAAAAGAGCAATGTGATGCCGTGGTCAGGCTAAAGGAATGTCTCATAAAGGCGCCATGTCTGGCATAACCCATAAGGAATCAGCATTTCTTTGTGGAGATAGGGTTCACTGATCAGTGCATGTCAGCTATATTGTATCATAAGCATGATGTAAACAACAAAACTATTGCATAAGCTAACAAGGCCTTGTCACAGGTTAAAACTAAGTTGAGTGAATGTGAAAAAGCACTTCTAACCACAACATTTCCATCCCATAGTTCAAGGGGAAAGAGTAATTATTGAAACAAATCTCCAGCCCCTGCAGTTTCTGCAAAGTAAGAGAATTAGATCAGGGAATTTGGCTCGGTCCAGAATTACATCCTGGACATTGGCACTTCAGGGATTTCATGTTGAAGTAAGATATTGACTGAATAAAAAAGAGCCCAGTTGCCCAAGGGCTAGCAGATTTGCATGATTGTGCAGCGGAATGTGCACCCAATGAAGCAGAAATAGAATCAAGTTTGAATTAATTTGAACAATCCCCACAGAAAGCATTCAATGAAGAGATATGTAGGGATTTACCAATTGTGTATGTAGATGGTTGTGCATACCATGTGGAAAATAACACAAAAAAAGAGCTTGTGGCAAGACTTGGAAATATCTGGTTTAAATGTGACAACATTCCAAGAGTCAGCATGAAGATTGGGACTAGAAGTAGTCAAGTGGCAGAGTTGGCTGCTATTTACAAAGCGGTTACTACCGCAGTGGAAAACAAACTCAAAGAGATAGTTCTAGTAACTGATTCTGATTATGCACAAAATAGTTGTGTACAATATTTGCCTGGCTGGAAGGTAAAAGGTATGCTCACCTATAACAAAAAACCACTTAACCATGGCAAGATGACTCAAACCATAGACAAACTTGTGTCAGAAAATGATTTGGTAATACATTGGAGAAAAATCTGAGTCCAATTAAAGACGCCAGGTGAGGATAAAGAGGGGAATGACAAGGCAGATCAGTTGGCCAAAATTGGAGATGTGATGGGAGAGTTGTTTCCTGTTGAACACCTCCTTGGTGAAATACAGTTAGATGAGATAACACGATCCAAATCTCCAAAAGTAGTTGAGCAGCCTGTGTTGCAATGGAATTTTGATGCTCCAGATCAAGACATAGTCAAAGCGCAAAAAAGAGGATCCTATTTTAGGCATATTCTATAATCACTTGTTAGATGCAGAGCAAAATCCTGCGACCGAAGAAGATTGTAAAGGGAAAGAGGAGTTGAGGGTGTTGCTAAAAAACTAAAAGAGAATTAGGTAAGATGTACTGATGATCAGAGAATCTGTGACAAGTCAAATACAATGGGTAATGCCCTTGTCATTTCGGGACTGGTGTTACATCATGACCATGATGCTATAACTGCAGGACACAGGGGTTCACAGGAAACTTTGAAAATGTCCCAAGATGTTGAACTATACACAAGAGGGTGTCTAGAATGTGCACAATTCCAACCGGCTTCACCTATGCATAGAGCACCATTAATGAAAAGAGGTTTGCCACTCCCATGGTCTGATTTGCAAATCCACTATGTTGGGCCTGTACAAAGATCAGCAAAGGGAAACAAATATATGTTAAGGGTAGTTTGTTTAATGTCCAAATGGATGGAGTGCATTCCACACGGGTTTGCAGTGCACAAACACCAGCAACATTACTTGTGAATCATATTTTTTCAAGATTTGGGTTACCTCATAGGAGAGAATCAGGCCGAGGAAGTCATTTTACTAGTGCATTGATGACAAATGTATGGCAGATTTTGGGTGTGAAAAGGAAACTACAAATCTCATACTGGCTTTCCTCTTCAGGTGGGGTGGAACAGAGCAACAGGTCAATTGTGGATGTGTTGAAGAAATTTGTGGCTGAAGCAGGTTCTAGTTGGGACTTTCGGCTCTCATTGGTATTAATGGCCATTAGGTCGACTCCCACTAAATCAACAAATCTCAGCCCTCATGAAATACTTACAGGAAGAAAAATGTTGTTGCCACAGCATTTACTTTACAAGACCCATGAACAGACACTTGTAAATGCCTCCACAATTCATAAATAAGTGAAAAAGTTGAGGAAGCACTTACAACATGCATTTGTGCAGCAGAACTTGGAAAAGGCAGCTGACAGTGCAAAAGCATATTTGTTAATATTTCTCCCGGGGTACACCGGGATAAGGAGAGCGACATTAATTCCAGTTCTTAGGGAGTCTAAGATTCGCCATTACAGAGAAGCTATTTTATTCCTTTTAAGTGCAGACTCTGTTTTGGTTCCATGGGCATTACTTACCTATCTGAAAAGAGTGATATAATTCAGAAAGGGGGTACTAAGGATTCAGGGTGTGGAATGTCGTTGATCCCTATGTTGAGTGGTTTTGAATAGTGCATATTGTTTTTAAATATGTTCTTAATTCTATCAGTATGGGAAGTATATGTTGTGTTTCTTGTGGTTCTTGTGGATGCTCTTAAAGGATGGGTTTTATTCATTGTATGTATTATGTTGGTTTTATGTGTTTTATGGATTTTTGGAATCCGAAACAAACATTTTGACTCGACTTGGCTAAAACATATTATGATAGGAAGACATCTGCAAAGGGGTATGAGGTAGGAGATCAAGTTTGTGAATTTTACTTTGGAAAGGGTAGACATAAAAACTCTAAATGTATTGCAGCAGGGCAAGGGCCATACAAGATAATAGACAAGCTATTACCTGTGGTGTATAAAATAGCTAAAAAGGAGGGTGAGACAGTGGAACAGTTTGTCCATGTAAACCAAATGAAATGTTTTCCCCCAAAACATGAGGTGCAGAGGCTTGAGCAAATTTAGGCTAGTTAAAAATATTAAGTGCAGAATGGAAGGTTGTCCTATCAGGGAGTCAGTGTAAATATTAATAATACATGGAAAGTGCTAAGGAGTTCTCGTATGAAGATATATAATGTGGGGAGTGGTGTATTTTCTTATTGCTTTGGTTGCATGACATGATATGTGTGTCTCTAATTTGTATAATAATACATTTATTTTCAGGTGTCCAGCGTGGCTGACGAGTACCTATGGTTGTGCTAAATAATAATGCTATTTATTTCAGATGTTCCAGTAGAAGAGGGATGAAAAATGTATTGTGCTGGGTACTTAATGTGTCTCTTTCTTTTTACTCTAGAAAATTAATTTATTGCCTCATCAGTGCCGGATTCTTGGAGCGCTGGACCACTGGAGGATGCCACTGGATCGGCGGCCCCGGGAAAGCCCCTGGAACAAAGAGAGGGGGTGAAAATGAAGTTTCCAGAGACCGTGAAGATGATGACCAGATATGAGACTAGTTTTTCTTATAATGTTAGTTCTGAGCGTATCAGTTGCCTTGGTCACAAAGGCACAGGTTGTGATAGAGCAAGCACCGGCATCTGGGATTGCGGTAGAAGAAGCACCGGGATTTATCTTGGGGAATAGAAGGTAACTTTATCAGAACATGTATATCACCCTAAATCCTGACTTCATCATTGAAAGATTTTTTAATGAAACAGATTACGCCAGATCAGGTGAAGGAATGGGTGCAACGCAGCAAGGAGGAATCTTGGAGGACAACCAGAGAGATCATAGTGCAGTTAGAAAAAAACATTTGTGAGTTCTTCCAGTATAAAGAAAATGAGAGTGTTTTCTAGTGGCGTCTAATGTGATGACTATCATTGGTGCCCTAGTGGGCACCACAATGTCCACAGCCAATGCTGTGTCCGTAGGTGCTTTAAGTGCTAAGGCACAGGAATTAACCTATGATTTAAAAATACTACAACAAACATTAGATGGAATCAGAGGTGGGCAAAATGAGGAGATTATATATGTCAATAGACTATTTTAGTACTGAACCAACAAGCCAAAATTGTGGAGCATAGTACCAATGTCATTGTTAAACATGATAAATTGCTACATGACATTTTAAATGTAACAACCCCAATGGAGAGAGTGCTGGAGAAATATTTACGGGAAGTTCAAAGTGCGATATCTCAGTTAATGCAAGTACATATATCCTCATATTTTGTGTCATCTGATATCATCACAGATCACACAAAGAGAGTTGGAAATGATACAGCAGAAGATTGTATTTGAAATGGGAAGTGCAATGCCAATATATATAATTATGGAGAGGATGGAAATAGGTTTCCTGTTATGCGTTCCATACATTGATCCAGAGTTGATTTATCAAACCAAGTTGGTATATAATGCAGGTTTTTGGCAAGGTGCGAAATATATACAGATTAGGACTCCAGAGATGATAGTGTTTCAACCCCGGGAACCTGATGTTTATCTGATTCCAAATGTGGATACTTGTGTGAAATTCAAGGAACAAAATTATAAATGTCTGGGCAAGCCATTTATTCCTGATGGTGCAGATGCTATTTGTGGGTTGAAATCAGATCCTGGGGTATCTGGGGGGGGAGAGAGGAAGAGGGAGGGGCTGAGGTGGTCATTAGTAATCCCGGGGTTGGGAAACTGGCCCATGCTAAGTTAATTAAGGATAAGTGGTTGGTGAGTACCTCAATTAAAAATGATACATTTATTCACTTTAATCATGGATATTTTATTGTAAAACAGTTGAAGCACAGTGTGTTTTATATGTCTGTCCCAAAGGAGTATCAGTGGGTGGGCTGACTCTTTTTCATGCTAATGGCAATTTGTGAGGGGGGTAGAACATATTGAGTTTTTTCAGAAAAATACATTTCCCATTGATCAAGATGTGGAATTCTTGCTGAAGCATAAAAATGTACACACAATTAGAATGAATCTGAAGAAGGATAATATTACTGTGAGCAGTCTAGGTTTGATAGGGTGATAAATTCAATTGGGGGACGTGGGTTGAAAGAGGTTAAGTGATTTTGGCAATTCCAAAAATACTGATTGTGGGATGGTTGATTGTTCTCACCATTAAGATGACAATGTCGATCCTACTTTTGATGACAATGGGGAAGGAGAAAATTCTTTTGGGGGCGACACATACGTTTAAAAGCATTTGTTTTTGTTTTCTCCTGCAGCGATCACCAGTGGATCGCAGCAGTAGAAAAAAGGAGGGAGTATGTAGGGATAAGTGTGTAGGAGTAGAAGGTGGCAGTGAAGTGCAGGAGTTCTTGTATAGGTAGTGGTAAGGTGTTCATATAGAAAATGCAAACATCATGAATGGGCAGCACGTCCACCAGATGGAAATGCACACATCATCGCAGTGAGAACGTGTTAAAATTAGTTCATTTCAGGGAAATGTTCTATTGGACTGAATTTGCACCAAATTTAATAACTAATGTACATTAACATACTAACTTAACCTCCCATTTAACAAACTGAATCCCCTAGCATTACCTTAACATGGAGTGCAAATTGGTTCAGATCAAATAAATTGGAAATTATTTTGAAATGCCCTATTGCAATGAGTTATGAGCTGTCTGGTTTAATTAAACGTGCAGCATAGCAGAGGCTGTGAATATGAAGTATGTGCTGCTAAAAAGGCCATTGTGTTTTCACAGGAAGCAAAAGGAAAAGAGGTGATACACTTATAGTTTAACAGGCGTTGGAAAAATACTGAGCAGGTCGGGTGATGTGGACATGTTCAGGAAGAGAGCAGGTCCTTTTGAATGACAGCAGTAGCTTTTAAAAGTAGCTGAGAGGGGGGGGGGTGAGTTTAGACAGGTAGGCTGACTTGCAGGGAGACGTGCAGGGATTCTGTGCTGAAAGCCGGGCTGTAACAGGCAGTCTGAGACACTTTGCTGGCTGAGGCAGTGCTGACGAGTTGATGAGGTTGTGACATTCCTTATCAGTGGCAAGCAGAAAGAGAGGTTTTCCACACCCAGCAGCGTAGGAACCTTGCCAATTTCTAGGTGACTATGGGTCACAAGTGAGGTTTGGCTGCATGGGTGCGTGTTTAGTAGCTAGTCAGGGTTAGCAGATTGCTTTCATGTCAAATGTTCATTAATGTTTTTATCGAACAGTTTTTAAAGTTCATTAACAAAAATCGCTTTCCTGTTGTATTTATTTTTTCTCTCTCAAGCTGCATCTCCTGCCAATTTTGTTCGTGTACAAGGACCAAGGACATTGGTAAGATAAGACTGGGGGGGGGCGTTTTGATGACGGTGAACTGTGTGATGTAATATATAATCTCCTATTTTTCTCTTTTGTACACATGGCTTCTACGTGTGATGTATTTTATATGAACAATTCTGACCATCATTAGCATATAGAACCATTCTCAACTCATTATGAGGAGGCAGCACGCACGTTTTAACTCTTGTCTCTTGTTATCCTGTCCCATCCCCTGGCCCAAAACTTGAATGTTCTTGCCTCTCGGTCTGTGGCTGCTCTTACAACAGAGCAGCACATTCACACTTGACCTCATGCAGCTCCTTGACTTTGATTATCAGGACCCTGTATAGGATGTGATTGTGTGGTAAGCAACACAGACGTTGCCCCTCACCTCTGGCAGCAAGAACGTGATCATTAACATTGCTCTTTCCTCCAAAGACATTAAGTTGATGTTATTGCCAACCACCACCTCCCCCCATGTACATTTGGCGACTGCTGCCATCTAGCTTTTGCGGTCCCAGATGGAGTTAGGTGAATTAGAAAATGTCCATGTACATTCAATGTAAGACTCAAAATGTATCAATTACTACAGCAGTTTTTGTGAAGTGGACCTTATTATTGGGAACACTGCAACCATAAATATTGAAAACCACATACTCTGTGATTATGACAAGCGTAGCTATTGGACACACAGTTTCTGTTCTTTCAAGGGACAAGATTAGCACTGGCATTCCTATTGGCACATTTATGGTCACCACGTAGCTGAATGTGCCAATCTTATGTGTGATCACACCGCACACCACAGGAATCACAGACTGGAATAGCATACTTAAAATTATCAAAAGCATGCCATTGCAAACATGACGTCGCCAGATGTTTTTGAGTGCAGCTTCCATCAGAACCAGACAGCATGGTCAATGGAGAGGCCACTTGAGAGTTGAAGTAGTAGTAGTAGTAATAGTAAAATTAATGAATACATAGCCCAATATATTTCATCTATATCTATCAGAAATAGAATGAATGCATCAACACATAAATAAAATTATTAAATACACTCACACTATACACAAATAGACATAGCTTTCTTCCCCTATTCTAATTGCAATACTCATGATGTGTGCAAATATTACAGCCAATATATTCATTAGTCTTATAATGACATCTCTATGTGCAAAAAAGCAATTCAGTGCATATTCAATTATATAATAATAATAACCAGTCCATACTCAAAGTTCCGCCAGATTTTAGTTTTGGGATCCAACACCACTAGCTTTAACTACTTTAGCTCCTGTTTGCCAGGCCTGATGTATTTTGCTGGCTACAAAAATATATTACATTGATGTCATTACATGACCTGAACAACAAGATAGCTTCACTTATGTGGTGTATTCCATGTGCATTGCAGATAGTCTTCAAATATGTGTTCCTACTCCCCAATAACCAGGGCAAAAGAATATGATTCCTCTGCTGATCCACAGACTGGACATGAATAATTTCCAGTACTATCCCACAATCTAGTGCGGCATGCCGATTCAATGGGCCACACCTACATTTCAAATAAAGACTTTGTGCAAGCAGAGGATTGAGCAAGTCCAAATAACTAGTTCAGTCTTGGAAGCCTCCCGAGAAATTCTCTTGGCTTTTTCAACATCACCTTTGGTGATGCCCATGGGATTGTTGCAAAGATCTTCCAGGTTCAGTTACAAGAGGAGTATTTTTACATGTTTGACCCAGGGCAGTGATGTACCTCCCTCAGTATCAAACATATATTTTATTGACTCATGATACTAATTAAGTTCAGGGCTCAACGCAATTGATTACTCTAACACCCAATTCTAAGTAAACAGGGTTGCCTGGACATGAGGTTGACAACCCAAGCAGCCGTTTGAGGAAGCGCCTTTCGACCAACCCCAATTTATGACAGGTAGCAGTCCCCCATATCTCCACACAATATAGGCGGCTGGTTTGGCCTGAACAGTATACATGGTGAGTGCCGGCGAGATCACACCCCGGCCATGAGCTTGAAAGACCCTCCATATTGCCCCCTGTATTTTTCCAATATATTGCTAGATTTAGATATCTGCGAGGTCCAATTCCCTTGATCATTGAATCGAACCCCCAGGTAATCGTAATATTGGAATTGTTCAAGGGCCATTGCATTAATGTTCAATATTACTTTCATCTGCATTTGAGTTTTGGTCGGAAAACAAACACTTTTGTTTTCCCGATATTAATGTCAAAGTGGAGATCTACACATTTCTCAACAAATGCTTCTAGTGTAATTGCGAGTCCCCTTGCAGATGTTGACAGAAGTACTGCATAATCTGTGAATAAAAGTATTGGGATTGATTCCTGGCCAAATTTGGGCTGATCCCGGCAGTTCGATCTAACATGCCGGATTACTTCATCTATGTATAGCATGAACAATAGGGGGGCAAGGGCAAGGATGCATCCTTGCATCACCCCTCTGGTCACAGCAAATGATTTTGTTAGTTCTCCCAAACCCCATCACATTGAAGCTCTAATATCAGAGTACAATTGTATAATACAGCAGATTGGGTGGGACCCCTCGTTTGAGCAAAATGGACCACAGCATCCCCCGGGACACAGAATCAAAAGCGGTTCTGAGATCTACAAACACTGAAAACAGGTTCAAATCTCTCAGGACCATATACTTCTGTGTAACCAGATGTAATTGGAAGGCCTGGTCCATAGTGCTCGTCTTGGGCCTACACCATGCCTGTAGATGGTCAACCACCCATTCATGTAAAACCCATGCTGGTAGGTGCTCATAAATAATTCTAGCAGAAACCTTCCCCGCTCAATTCAACAATGAGATTGGTCTAAAGTTTCCAGGATCTTGTCATTTTTGTAGATGGGAACAATAGTTGCTAGAGGAGGGAACCTTGTTTAATCTAAGAACAACATTGAATAGCTGCCATAGCACCGGTACCCAGATGATCAATTCCTCCTTGGCTAAATCAATACGTAGAAGCTCTGGTCTTGGGGCTTTGTTCACTTCTTTGGGAACAGATGGCATTTGCAACTTCCTGTAGGTCAATTTAGAGTAGGTCTGAACTATCGACACTCTCCAGGACTTGAAGAGTAATACCCTGGGTACCAGATACAGTTTCTTCCCCATAAAGATTCTGGAATTGTTTCCTCCAGGTACTTGGGCTAATATTAACAGCCATTTCATTGCTGCTACCTTCTTTGTTTCCACTAACTATCACCCAGAAGAGACGAATGTCCCCCGATTCTGAAGCTACCTGCAATCTGTCCCATTCAAGCTGAGCATACTCACCTTTTTTAGTTTTGATGAGTTGCCTATAGCATGCTTTTAGGCGCCTCAGCTCAATCCTGTCAACACCCATGCCTCGGTTTAGGCATGTCAAGATGGCTAATTTAGCTATCTTGCAATCCTCATTGAACCAGATGTTATGTGTCCTTGCCCTTTTACATATAGGCTTGAAAGATCTAGTAACAAATCATTGTATAGTCTGAATCAAATTATTGTATACAGAATAAATATCTATATCTCCTGTTTACATTTTTGATAGCAGCTTTAAATCTGGCAGAATAGGTTCATAGATTTTTGGTCTCAAATGTTCTAGGTCAAGCCATTTCATCCTACATTTATCTTGTCCCTGTGTTTGACAATCATTACTATATTTGCTTTGATGACCAATCTCTTTCCTACCTAAATCAGGCAATATCAGGGAGAATGGTTTGTGATCACTTCATTCCTGTTCCAGAACCATAGAATCCTTTATGTGTCCACATTTTCAAGGATACAAATATATGATCTATAAGCGTGGTACTATTATTCTCTTGGTAACTTAGTTTTGCTGATTCAATCTTTTCCAAGGCGCTCATTACAGGCTCTTAACCCTATAGCAAATAGGATAACTGCACAACCAAGGGCCTCCAGATGGACCCTAGTCAATTTAATGGAATCCAATGGAGGGATATCCCTCAGCTCATCTACCTCATTCCGTTTCCCCTCCATATCGGGCAGAGGCTCAACTCGCAGATTCAAATCTCAACGAGTATGGATTGAGGGCCAATGCCCCTTTCAGTTCCATTCATTTCTATCAAATTCCTTGCTAGTTCGATCACATAGTTAAGACAATTT
The DNA here is from genome assembly GCF_040938575.1 of Ambystoma mexicanum. Lineage (NCBI taxonomy): Eukaryota > Metazoa > Chordata > Amphibia > Caudata > Ambystomatidae > Ambystoma > Ambystoma mexicanum. The sequence continues at coordinate 98,271,212 of NC_090924.1, forward strand.
TTTGTGACGTGATTGTAACATTAAACAAAGAAAAAACTTCAGCACCTGTTGGCTTGAGCACCAAGCACTGAACATCAGGGGATCTAGATTCAATGGCTGAAATGTGTCAGTCAAGAATGGTGCCTCCATACAATCAACCCACAAAATGGTCTTCCCCTGATCCCCTTGTTTGCCGATAACTGGAATACCTCATACCACTCAAATTAGATGAATCCCATTTCCCATGTTTCCTGGAAACATACTGGCCCTCATTACGACCCTGGCGGAAAGTGACTGACCGGACCGCAACAGCGTAAATAGCGTTTCCGCCATTGCACGAAGGAGCAAAGTGCGGCCCATTCCGACCCATCGGGCACGAGCACCACGCCATGGCGGAAGTGCAAAGTCCGCGATGGCGGAAATGACCCCAAAACGGCCCACACCGCCGCCGTACGTCGCCCTAGGTGCCATACCGCCACCCATCACAGCGGACACCGCAGAGTGCGCCTACCGGAAAGTACGGTGACCGGAAATATACGGAAACGGAAGTAAAAACATGGGCCCGGAACGGGAAACATCCCGCCGTACACCTATAAAACCACTAAAACCACACAACCACTAAAAACACTACCCCGAGACACACACCAACCCGTCATCCACCCTAGCGAAACCAAGAAAAATGGGAAAAGTAGCGAAGAAAGCGTGCGACCGCAAGCGGCAGGTCCACTTCTCCCGTGAGGAACTCACCGTGCTAACAGAGACCCTCCAGGAGAATGCTGCCGTCGTCTTCTCCACGCAAATGACCAGGACGGCACTTGCGAACAAGAAGGCCATATGGGCTCTGGTGGCACAGCGGGTAAGCGCGGTGGGGACCGCACCCCGCAACCCACAGCAATGCAGAAAGCGGTGGGACGACCTGCGGATACGCGTCCGCAGCATACTCTCTGCCAACCGCAACATTGCCACAGCCACCGGGGGAGGTCCTGAATCACCCATCAAGTTGACCCCCTGGGAAGAAATCTGTGCCTCCACCATCGGAATGGAGAGCATTGAGGGAGTCGGAGGGATGGAGAAAGGAGTGCAGACATCAGAAGAATCAGGTAGGTGGGCCAGATAAAACAATGCTAAATCCACAATGTCCAATCATGTGAAGTACCATGTGTCCACATAGTGCAACAGAAACACATGTCCAGGAGAAAGTCCACACACATCGCCCTTATAGCGCACTTTAAAACCACAATAAATACATAAATAATTAAAAACCCCTAAAACACCCACCACACGTCCAGCAGGCACACCCTAACTGCAGGCTGCCAAACAACTGCACCCTCACCCCACACACAAATGAAAGCACCTCCAAGGCCCCGACCCAAATCACCCTCATGTACCACCCCAATGCATGTGATACAATGCCATTCCAATACCCACAGACCCATTATTAACCCTCGCCCTCCTTTACTCCACCACAGGGTCCGATCCAAACGACGAGCATCAGGACACCCCTACCAGCACACCTGCAAAGAGGGCCAAGACCAACGGCCAAAGACCCTCCACCTCAGCTGCACGCATCAAGACACGGCAGCAGCACAAATCAGGTGGCAGCACAGAGGAGGGAACATCAACAGGCACCCCAGCAGCCAGCATGCCCACAACACCACCACCACAGGTCCCCCCAACGGATGCCACAGAAGGCACTGCCTCTGGTGGCAGCAGCACCATAGGTGACACCCCATTGATGGCAGCATGCTCCGACACAGAAGACGGGGATGTCGAAGTCAGATCCATCCATGACCTGTCCCAATCCCCCTGTCTGTCCCATCCCGTACAACATGAGAATACCACGCAGGGGCACCCACAAGACGACGACTGGCCATCCCCCCCAAGCCCTGTGGCAAGGCAACATGAGGTCAACAGCCCCTCTGTGACACCCCCGCAAATGTCCATGGCCCAGCAGAGGCAACAGTCCCTCGACCAGTTAATCGTGCAACAGCAGCAACTGGCCACGCTCCTCAAGGACCATGCCGATGAATGTGGGGGCACTAAGGCAGACATAGAAACATCAACTGAGACACTTAGGGCAGAAATGGAGAGAGGTACAGAGACACTAAGGGCACAAATGGAGAGTAGCACCGAGAGCCTGAGAGTCCAAATGGAGAGTAGCACCGAGAGCCTGAGAGTCCAAATGGAGAGTAGCACCGAGAGCCTGAGAGTCCAAATGGAGAGAAGCACCGAGAGCCTGAGGGGGGAACTGCATGCGACGTCCAAAGACGTATGTGCCGAACTTGCCGCAGTGCGCCGTGTGCTCACTGAGCTCTCACAAACCCTTAGGGACATGCATGGACGTGAGCAGGCAGAGACATCATCCGTTGCAAGTTCCGTCCAGGGCAGCCCCCAACGTAGATCTGGGAGGAACCTGCGCTCCACAGGCAGGGGTGCCCCTGATACCCGCAGAGGGGGCTTGCAATAGCGACAGCCCACTGACAATGAGCATCTTTGGACACTGGTGTTCGGGGGGGAGGTAGGAGGGTGGAGGGGGTGTGTTGGGCTCACTTGGGTGGCGGGTCGATAGGGTGTTCAACATGATATCACATATGCCATAAACAAGTGCACGATCAACCAATGAGATGTGTCGACAATGATCATTATGTACTAGGCCATCATAGGCGTACAGTCCATATTGTGCAGGTACCAGACACACACAGTGCCACGAGTCCCGTGTCCATGTATCAGCCACCAGGCGTGAGTGCTAGAAGCATGCATCAATGAGATGCTGACGAATGTCACGGCCCTCCGGTGCCTCGCAGACTCCTTGAGGTGCTGCCACATCCCCACCCTCATCATGACCATCATCAGGTGCTTGCAGTTCTGCGTCAGGGGGCATGGGCACATTTCTACGTACGCACATGTTGTGGAGCATGACACATGCCATGACCATCTTTGCAACCTTCTCATGGCGGTACAGGAGTGCCCCGCCAGACCTGCTGAGGCAGCGGAAACGAGTCTTCAGTAGGCCGAATGCCTGTTCAATGACCACACGGGTACGTGAGTGGGCATGGTTGTAGTCCTGCTCTTGCTGGTTCCGTGGGTTCCGGACTGGTGTGAGGAGCCATCTCTTCAGTGGATACCCAGCATCACCTGTATGTGGACGATAAACGTATGATGTGGAATGCCATTGCAACGTACGCACACCCCCCCCCCTTCCTGCCAGGTCATTGCCGCATCACATGCCCCACATCATCATGCATGAAATGAGACTCACCGAGTAGCCAGGATCTGTTCCCTGCATGTAGCTCCATGTAGCGTGGTATAGTGGAGTTCCTCAAGACCATAGAATCATGGGTTGATCCAGGGAATCTGGCACAACAATGTGTAATGATCCTGTTGGAGTCACACACCATCTGTACATTCAGGGAATGAAATTGTTTTCGGTTGCGGTACTGGGCCTCCATGGCATGTGGGACGACCAATTCCACATGGGTGCAGTCGATGGCACCAATGCAACCCGGTATGCCGGCAAGTGCATGGAATCCCACTTTGGTGTTGGTAATTTCCTGCTCCGAGCGTGGTAGAGAGATGTAGTCGTCTGCGTGCTGCAGGAGGGCATCGAGCACTTGCAATAGTGTCCGTGAGAACAGTGGCTGAGAAATGCCATGCAACTGTCCGACTGTGTGCTGGTAGGTGCCTGTGGCCAGGAAGTGGAGTACAGACACCACCTTCAGTAGGGGTGGGATGGCGGTTGGGCTATCTATCATGCTGACAAGGTCAGCCTGTGTCATGTCCACTATTGCGGCTATGGTGTCCCGGTCCAAACGGTAGAGGGTGTGGATCTGCTCATCAGTGAGGTTGAACGGATGTGCTCGGAGGCGTGGGATTGCGGGCTGCCTGCGTGGTGGTAGTGGCTGTGCTGGCGGCCCTTGCGGGCCCTGCCTTGGCCTCCTCCTCCTCCTGCGTCTCCTCCGTGCGGCCGGTTGTAGTTGGTGTTCGTCTTCTTCTTGGAGTTGGAGTACTTGCAGTGCTATCAGGTCCCCCAGGGCCAACATCGCGAGTCCTGCCGGTAGCATTTCGGAGTGGGTGTGGTTGTGGGAGGAGACTGGGTGTGCACTTTATGTGTTTTCAGGCTGTATGGCCTCCACCTGTGGTGATTCATTCCACCTGTGCAAGCTGCTCTCCCCTTTGGGCGAGCACGTCCCGCACACAACGCTGCTATTCGAGGAATGGCATCTTGCTATTGCAATCATGTATTTGTACCCGATGGCCGTGTAACATTTGTTGATATGTACATTCGGCTATGGTCCCATTGTTTCACATACAATCTTTGCAGTCGCGAACAGACTTGTGATGGGTCAGTGGAACGTAGTACTCGAGTAACGGTGGGCCCTCATGCATCACTGTACCGAGTTGCAACGACGGGCGGGGCGTCCCATTAGTGGGTGATGGCAGTTGCCATTTCCACACACAGCCGCACTAGATGGATTAATTTGTGAGTTCAAACGGCCACAGATGCCTTTTCGACGTGATGTTGCAAATGAGGAATTCGAAGGCCGGCGCTTTCGGTTTTCAGCTAGCGGAGAGGAGCTGCCCACAGGTCTGACTGCAAATATAACGTTCTATTGTTCGATGTCCTTGAGACAGAGGCCATGGCGAGGAAGCAATGATTGATATGAATAGTTTGGGATGCGCAATAGTGACGTGGCCAATGAGGCCGGACGTTCCCAAATACATGTAACTTCACAACACTGGAATTACGGGCTGGGGCACTGTGGATTTTGCAGGCAGCATAACGCACAGACTCAATGGAAAAATCGAATGTTTTGTGAGTAAATTTTCAGGCGTTTTTATAACAGGATGAGGGAATGATGAATGGATGCATGGGCAGGTGATTTGATACAGGGTTTGCCATGTACAGTGCTTCTTGGAATCTATCCGCCTCCCCTGCGCTATGTGATGCAGGGCTGCTATAGTGGGACCATCGTCTATCTGGCCTTGTTGAGCCCTCCCTGTCTCGACGCGCCTTCAGACACTTGTGTCCATGCACGTTAACATTCCCATCTGATGGAATCTGTTTTGACAGTCGCATGCACAGGTACACTCGTTTGTGATGGTGTTTACACCTCGATATAGATGGTTATGAGTCGCAAGTGGTTTTGGGGTGGTGATGATCCTTTGGAGTGGGCTAGCATGCATATGGCTGTGGATTTAGTGTGATCATTGGAGTGAGTTGTTCGAATGTACTTCTGATGGCCATTCTGTTCTTTTTCTTTTCTTTTGGTTGACAGGTATCTCCTCCCCTTTTGCCACTGCCATCTGTATGCCACTCCTGCAGATGGCGTTTACTCACGACACCTGCTGCTTCGTGTTAATCAGTGGAGCAGCATTACGATCTTATGGGACGATCGCCAATGGGCCACATGCCCTTACGCAGTACTAGTGGCTCGGAGCAACATTTCGGCCTTTCAGTTGGACTAGTGCCTCCCCATTGGGACGGGGCTGCGGTTCTGTGCGCTTCCATGTTGCCTTTTCGTACGTGAATGTGGCTCTGTGTACCATGATGGAACAGGGCGTCACACAAGTAGTAGCTGGTCATTCCTTGCGGATGCAGCCCACAATGGTGATATGTGTTTTGGAGTTCATGGACTAATGGCTGTATGAGCTTGGTGATTTAGTTGTGCATTAAATTTCTATTCTGATATGGGCCGTGTAGCGTTCTTCTTTGCGAGTGATGTGGCATATTCCTATTTGGGGTGCGATGTATTGTGAGGAGATCTGCATTGGGTTCCGGTTTCGGAGTATAGTCGCGTGGTACTGTGCTGGGCGCGTTTGCCTACGGAGCCCAGTGAGGTCAGGGATGGGGGCTGCCAATATGACTGTTTGAATGTTGTCATGCTCAGGGGCGGGGGATTGGGTTTTGTGTAACAGACGCCGGTCAGCCAGGTGGACTGGTGGAATGTTGTGATTTTCGGAATATTGCTGGTCACAGGTGCCTGTGTTTGCGTGCGTTTCGGGGGGGGGGACTGTGGTCATGTCCATTGGAATGGCTTCTGTATTCGTGCCATCTGTGCCCTACAGCTCCCATTGGCCCCTCTTGTGAGTCTTTTGTTCGTTGGCATGCATGGGTGACTTGTACATTTCAATGGTTGCATTGTGACTTCATTGCACCTACGGGGAGTTGTACTTTGTGGGCAGGGAGCGGTGTACAGGCACTCAGTGGGGCCGTTTACGGTTGATTCGCGATGCCGTACTTCTCACCATGGCGGAATGGTGCTTTCCGCCATGCTTGATGGCGTTAGGTACATGTCCGCTAGGGTCGGAATTCGCGTACCCTTGCGCCATGGTGGTATTTACGGTTTGGCATGGCGCGCGCGCGCGTACTTGGTGCAGTTAGCGTTGCCGTTCACTGCGGTGTCGCTAATGGCTTCGTACTTTGCGGTGGCGGGTCATAGTCGCACCGAGCGCTATTCGATGGCGGTATTGCATCTCCGCCATCGTTTTCCGATTTCCGCCAGGGTCGTAATGAGGGCCACTATATCATATCCCAAATGAAGCCGCACCAATCAGGGTCTGCAGGTGTTTTCTAAGGCCTGCAACGTTCCAGGAAATTATTTTAATTTCTCTCTCCCTTAGGTGTTGCATCAATCAGGGGACTGGGTCTTGTCAATCTACATCCTCCAGGTGGGTTTCCGCCTGTCTACAGGTGGCTCAAATCTGTTAGGTCCCCTTCCAACTAAACCAAGTCCACGGGATGGATAATTATTATTTTGGGGTCCCATGATCTTGGCGGTTGGCATTTATTAATCAAAGATTCCTGTGATTCATAGAACACCTTTGTGAGCTTCTGTACATGAAGCAGTGTAACAGATGGATCGATATGCTGTGCCCCCATAAAGGTGGAGTCCTTGTGATAATTGCTGTTGACTCTGTTTCGATCCCTTTCCAGCCCTCCCATCCTCCTTTTCCCCAAAGGTGTAGTGTTGGGAGCATTAATCCATGGTGGTGTTGTTTTGTATAAATTCTGATTAAGCCTCTGCTTATTTCCAGCTGGTGGACCAAAGGGACCGTTCTGCACTCTCATATTCTCTCGGTCCACACTGTTGGGCCCATCTCAACTCCCTTATGTGTCTCATACCCTCCCGATTTGGTGCTCCATCGATCAATGTGCAGGGAGTTGGTCCATTGGGGGGCCAGCCTTATCTGAAGCTCTCTTAGGATTAATTCCAATAACTTGATTGATAATAGTCCCATCACCAGTGGGTCTACAGTTTTACGTACTCAACGGTTGCCCTAACAACTTTTCCTTGATTGATGCCAAATCAATAGCAAAGGAGTGACATTGCTCCTTAATTACCTTGTCACATGACCCACGCGTAGTTTTCAACATGAGTAAACCTTGTGTCAAATGTGATGCATAACCACCTATTTCCCATTGAGGGGTATTCGTGCCATTGGAACTATCCATTTGGGTGCCTACACTGGAAACCATACAAGCACTCTCCAGACCATTTCTGCCCTGCAATGTTCTTATTGCTCCTCTGATGGATCCTGAAATTACACTACTCACATCATTATCTTGATACTGTTTGTCTCCTAATGCTTGATACCTGTTAAATATTGGAGCCATGATTTCTATTTTATCTTCAACCTCCTCTATACTTGATTGATGGAGCCCACCCCCTGTTATCTCACGTCATCGGCTCTGGATATTTCTACCATCTGATAATTTGGTTCGAGTACCCAAAGTTAATAAGTCCACAACATTTTTGCGACTCAATGACCTAGGTCCCAGGATCTCCCTCAGTCATTATCGTTAGGCCATAGTTTCCCTCCCCTCTGCCCTTAAAATTGTCCTATGTCATTGGGCTCCAATGCATCTATATTATAAATGTGTTTACATCCCTTATTGGTTCAAATAATTTGAATACCCTCTTGCCACCCCCTTGGGAGAAATAGATTGCACTGCTTTGCGTTTTGACATTTTACCGAATTAACAATGCAGCTCTTATATAATTATTGCACAATATCCCTTATGCAGTGTCCCTTACTGCACACAACTCCTATATTAATGCTGCAAAATATCCCTTATTGCATGTGTCTTATGTCAATGGTGCGCAATATCCTTTATTACATACACCACACGTGTCAGTAATGCATCGTACGTCCCTTATATCAGTAATGCACAATGTCCTTTATTGGCACACCTCTTAGATGAATATTGCAGTGTCCCTTATTGCACACACCTCGTACATCAATATTAAACATTTAAAAATAAGAAATAAAATATTAACATTATTTACAATGATTAAAACGACTATAAACTTTTAAAATGCTCCTTTAAATCAAACCAATGGTTCATTAAGCAGAAGAGTGTGCCTTATAGGGGGTCAGAGTGCTGGTCCTTGCTCAAATATGTGGGGTTACCGAAGAGATATACACTGAAAGCAGACCACCAGCTCAGGGAGCACAGTAGATCCGAGACTCCCCCTTGACACACCTGCACACCTACACAATTTCTACTGCTAATAGCCGTTCCTGAGTCCCTATTTCCGCCAGGTCAGGGTTCCAAGTCCTTCCGGGTCCCACTGTTCAAAAGGATTCTGAGGAAATCCAAATGGCAATCATTCACCAATTGTACTACAATAGCAAGATAGGCTTCTAAGGCACGCCCGCCTGCTCAGGGAGTGTGCCTATTCCGAGAGTCTGCCCTACACCTATGCTGTCTTACTTCTTCCCAAATGATCTATTTCAGCAGATCACTTTGGATGATAACAATTTCAACCCTCCTTATGAGATACTGGATTCCAAGAACTAGCCCCTAATCACTATTCAGGGCTCAAAAGTAAGTTTCCTGTGTCATTGCTTGCCAAATGTAAGAGAATAAGCTATAGGAAGCACAAAGGAGGAAAGATCAGTTCACTGCATACACACATGTATTGTCAGCCAGAATCATCTTACATCACTACTTGCCAGATGTAGAAGGGAAAGCAGAAGGAGACAATTCAGAGGACGAGCCACTTCACTGCATACACATGAGGTTGGGGCAAAGCCTACCCGTCAGTTCCAATTCAACCAATGCTATTCCGGCTATCCAACCACTGAGCTTGGACTCTCCTCAGCCTCAAACTCCCTTCAGGCTCAAACTCCCACACCCTTAGACCCCACAGGCTTCAGCCCTTGCAGGGGGAGGTGAACGTTTCTGAAAACAATGTAGGCCGGGCTACAGTACTGCTGCTCAGATGCTGGCTCAAACATGGGATCAAACTCCTGGACCCTTAATACCCTGCGGGCTTCAGCCCTTGCAGGAAGAGGTGAATGTTTTTGAGGACAATGTAGGCGGAGCTACAGTTCGGCGGCTCAGAAGCTGCTCCAGGCTCAAACACGGACTCAAACTCCTGCACCCTTAGTCCCCCTTGGGTTTCAGCACTTGTAGGGAGAGGTGGAAGTTTTTGCAGAAAACGTAGGCGGAGCTAAAGTACGGCTGCTCAGATGCTTCTCCAGGCTCAAACACAGGCTCAAACTCCCACTCCCTTAGTCCCTCGCTGCTTCAGTCCTCGCTGGGAGAGGTGAACCTTTTTGTAGACAATTTAGGCGGGCTAAATTACGGCGGCTCAGATGCTGCTCCGAGCTCAAACACAGGTATCAAACTCCCACACCCTTAGTGCCCAGCAGTTGAAGTACAAAACATTTAGAGGGATGCATGTTGCAGATATCACCTTTCATCCCTATGTGTGCTTAATGTGTAGTCCGTACATCCGGAATAGGGCTGGCATCCTGTGAAATCCTTCTTCTTCTCGGTCCCAGGGATTCATTTTAGGATTACAGATCTGGGTTCTGCCGAATACAAAGTTGTGGGTGTAGCATATGTTTATTGTTTAGGGGAAAGGGTGTAGAAGAATGTCCTACATCGTGTAAACAAATGGGAAATAATGTCCTATAACCTATTTGAATGCACACACTGTCAACAGGTCTCTCCATGTCCAATCTATTGTTGTTCTGAATCTTTAAAATGCAAAATGCTTCCTAAATATGTTTGGTACATGCCAGCTGCACGAAATAGGGTAAAGGAAGGTTGCAGTACAATGCAATACAATATCTCACCTCCCTTGCATAAGACAAAATAAAAACTCAAAGAATCTAGGCAGCCACTGTCTTCACTTGCACTTGCCCCCCCCCACCTCCCCCAAAGAAGAAAATGGTTACTACATTGGCATCCCGCACTTTGACTCTCCCACTCTAGCTGTTTTCACCTTCATTTTGTCTTTGCAAACCTGTGTAGGGTGTAGCAATTAACAGAGAAATATCTCTGTGGCTTGGACAAAGGCCAGAGTATGATTTGACACCTAGGAAATACTCAGAGATGTCGCCACTCTTATCTGTGTTTGTCTACTCCCTGACTACACCTTGCCACTCAAACTCTGCTTGAATGGACAAAGCTTGGAAGAGCAGTCCCCTACCTGAACCACAAATGCCTGCCACACCTGCTAAGGTGGCCTTGTAGAACAAGGTGCATGGAATGCAGCTAGGTACTGCACTGTACTGTCCATTCTGAAAGCTCACTCTCCTCTTTACCATGATTGTTCTGCATAATATGGTATGCTACTGTCCAGTACACACCACACACTGTTGGCGATGCCTTTCACTGCCAATGTCTGGCCTTTGCGCCTCTCTCTCACTCTCTTGCTCTCTCTTTCACTTTCACTCTTATGTAACTTCCCTCAATGGTTTCTGCTAGAATATGTGTGACCTGCCAAAATATTCAGACGTTTTCCTTAACACAGGCCCCCAAGAATTGGCATTTGTCATCCAGCAAAAACATTATGTTCTACTACTGTATAGTATTGTAAGTGACCGTGGTTTACACCACACGTCTCTCGTTCTCTCTGTACAGTATATCTCCCTTTCTTCCTCTCTCTCTCTCTCTCTCTCTCTCTCTCTCTCATCCCTCTCCCCACTCTCTCTCTCTCTCTGTCTCTCCCTTTTGCTCCCCCTTTCTTCAGTCACTTACATTAATGCAATGTTTTATGTGATATACCTGAGTTCATTATGTGATGTTAATATATATTGCACACTGAGGGTAACTTCAACCGCTGCAATGTCTGTGACTCTCTCTCTCTCTCACTCTCTCTCGCTCTGTCTGTCTCTCTCCCTCATTTTCTTTCTCCCTTTCTCCCCCCTCTTCTCCTCTTTCACTTTTTTCAGTAACTTATTTTAATGTATTCTGCTACAGTATGTGCCCAAATATTCTAAAATAACATTTTCCTTAAAAGAGGTGTTCTCCGAAGCTGTGTAGTTTGAGAAGGAGGCCCTGGACTGCACCCTGTAGTTGGATGACTAACCACACAAACTGCTAAGTGGACCACAGTTGTGTCTTTGCTGCCCATGCGCCTGACACACTTCACCCAGTATGCAACGGATGCTTTCTGTCCTGGAGGTTCACATGAGACTTTTTAAAAATATTGGCTATAGGTATTGGCAAATCAGTGATCATTTGGATATGCAGGTGGAGAGCGAAATGGGGTGCCTCCTCTCACCTTTGGAAAAGAAATTGTAAAAAAAAGACAAAAGGGTCTCCTCCAAGGCCACATCCTTATGCCCCATGCTTTCCTGTCACCCATCTTCACCCTTTGTACACACACCTTCTCTTCACCTACCCCATTGTTGTACCGCAAGCTTTCACCTAACCCATGAACCTACTGACTTTGCCTCACCTGACCCACTCTTATATCCCTGGCCTTCTCTTCATCTGCCCCCACCCTTTACCTCCTCCTTGCTCCTCACCCACACCCACACCCACCCTGACAGTCCCTCTTACTTCCTACCCCTTTACCATTTGATGCTCATTGGCAATGAGCCTCCCGCCCCATCTCACAGCTGAGAAGAAAGTAATTGGTCTCCTATTGATGGATAATGGACTAAAAATCCTTGCAGCAGAGGGTAGGTTAATACCTCTAGGCACTGTCTGGGGGATATGGCCTGCATCATATTAAAAAATGTCACTTTTGAGCAATATGATCAGTGGTGCGAGTGTCTGGACTTTGATGGATCAGTCAACAAGGCAGGCTTTCCTTTTCCTCTGAGGACCACCATCCTTGCATTAGTGCATGAACTTTTGAGGGTAAATACACCCAGCTTTGTAAAAATAAAGCAAATACAATTTTGCGGATGCAAAGACAGAACCCATGATCCCCAATGCCCTCATCATCCCAGCCAAACTGTGCCTCTTAGGCCCAATCAACCTTCCCCCGTACTCAACCCACTGCCCCCCCCTGGCCTGTGAAACTAGTGGCAGCAGCCAACAATCCCTCGTTTACTCCAGCCATTGCTCCTCCTCTTTGCCCACTAATACTAGTGGCATCCATCAATGCTCCTCTCCTGACAACTTTGACTGTTCCTCCACCTTATCTTTTTTATTTACACTGAGTAGACGGTTTGCTTTTACTTTACACTTTCATGTACTCTGCTGTACTTATGTTCTTGCTTGCAATAAATGTTTTGATGCAAACTCCAAAATCAACTCAGCACTAATGCTAGTAGAGCTTTCAGCGGCCTTTGACATAGTCCACCATACAACCCTCATCAACAGACCCCTAGAAATAGGGATCAACACCACAGCGTTCCTATGTACAAGGAAACTTTCTAACCGAAAGAATGAAACAACCTGGCTAACCCCCTTCAGCTTACCGTTTCCGCCACCTGATATCCCAGTTATACTGGGACATTACGGGCGGTGACCGGAAAAGGTGCTAGTAACCGTTGTTACAAGCACCTTTTTTTCAGACCAGCATGCTCTTAATGAGGGCCAAGGTCTCACTTGCTACCACTTCGCAGATGACACACAAATCATCTATAAACTAAATACCACAAGAGAACTAGACCCAACTTTTAACAACTGCCTCACACAAATAAATGTAAGGATGAGCACCAACAGCCTTAAACTCAACCCGGACAAAACAGAAATCATGATCATGCCCAAAAACCCATTGAATCAACATTGCATTTGAAGGCCTAAAGAAATGGGAAACTGACTGGAATCTTCCCAAGTGGTTTACAGTCCCTGACTATTAATGAATAATGACCTGACACTGGAACCACAGGTTAATGCAGTAGTAAAGAAATGTTTCTTCCATCTACACACAATCAAATACTCGCCCATCAGCTCCCTTGTCTTCCAAGAATAGACTATGCCAGTAGCATCTGTCTTGGAATGCTGGACTACCACAAGGAAAATAAAAAAAACAACGGATACATAACGCGGCAGCAAGACTACTGCTCAGACTCACTTAGAGAGAACAGATCACACCCGCACTGAGAACCGCACACTGGCTATCATAAAAAAAAAGGAATTACTTCAAAACACTTTGCATAACCCACAGAGGAATCCATGGCAGATGAGCAGAATTCATGCAAAAGCAAATCTCAATCTACACACTTAAATGACTCCTGTTATCCAGCAATGATATATGCCTTGAACCAAAGCAATATTCAAAAAAACTGAAATATGGTGGATCAGCGTTCGCATGCATCTCAGAAAGCTTTGGAACTCACTTTGCAAGGAGCTCTGAACAACAGAAGAACACCTAACATGTTGGATATTACTTAAAACCTGTCTCTTTGACTTGCCTACCTAACAGGAAGGGATCAATGCGATCACTGGTAAAAAATAATGTGAATACGAAAATGTTGATTATTTTTTCTTTTAGCACAAGTATATGCCAGGGAGGCCCCCTCCACAAACTCCCCATACTCTCCTTACCTTATTACCCTAAGCCACCCACCACACATTTGCTTGCAGTTAAAGGTGGAATAAAGGTTTTGATATTTTTGTATTCAGAATTTTCTGATTCAGAATTTTGGTATGATACCACCAGGAGGTACTATATTAGAGAAACACCCAGCCTTGATACAAGGATGAAAGCCACAGACCAAGGTACAACCATGGTAGTATAGCTCAGTGGCAACCAACTCGTCTTGGAAGCAAGACGACGCAGAGCAACACAAGTTCGAATTCCTGGTCTGTGCTTAGAACACTCTTCGGTATTAATAATGTTAAACAAAACTATTATAATTATAACCGACTGAATCAAACTGGGCAGTCCAAATAAAAGGCAACATAATCACTATCTACCATATATGGAATTTTAACCTAACCAAAATAATGTAGCCTACAAGGGCACACATACCTTTCTCACCATTAACCCTACTGAAACTCTCCATGTTCCTACAAACACACTTCCCAACCACCTAATACAACACATACACAAACCTCTAGCACAGCACCAACATGAAATCATACAGGTAACTGCACATCACACTCAATCATAACTCACTCAATCCCCAACACTACACCACAGACCAAAGTTATGCAGTCTCACACAACACCACAACAATAATCCCATGCCATCAAAAAGCAAACCCAGCACACAGTGACACGTTTTTCTGAACTGTAGCAATCAATAGCACAACAAAAGCACACTTGTGCTCCCCCGCTCCTTCCCAGTAACTAATTCTCCCCTACCCCTCTTTCCTTTTGAGATTCGCCTGGGGGCCCAGAGAACATAAAAAATAAAAGCGGTGCACTGTATAAATCTTGTTTGCATAGCATAACATATCAGTTCTCATAGTGTATGCCTGTATATTTGTTCTGTATTTACTGAGTCACTGCAGCATTAGAAAAACTGAATGGCAGAGTAAAATAACAAAATAGTAGGAGCCTTCAGAAGGGGGCACATTACAGTGCTTTTTCATATTGATCATGGCTCTGTGGCACAAAATGGTCACAAAGAGCCCATTCTCAATGTGGTTTATCATCCTTGCTCAGGATTCTGGGTTGAGGATATGCCACCAAAACATCTAGACACCCTACAAGAGTTCTGCCTTGTAGAGGTTTTTTTTTTGCGCGTACTTGAATTACCCCTTAATTTCGTCCCAGATCAACTCAATCAAATTCATCTCATGAGATTCTGAAGGAGTTTGGATCCAAGTGAACCCCTATGACCTCATAAAGGGATAAGCAAAGTAGTACTTGGGCACGTTGTCCTAAACAATATGTAATTGCTGGTGTCCTCTATGTACTTCTTTATTGGATTATGCAACAACCCCATCATAATTATCATCTTTTTAAAGATGGCTATGCCCATTATGCCCTCAAAATAAACCATGGAGATATGATGTGATATGATAGTTTATTTATATAGTGCCTATACACAATGTGTTTCAAAGCGCCTCAAGGCAATGGAGGGAACAAGGGAAAATACAATGACATTCTTACAGGCCATGAACAGTAAGGATGTGAAATTAACTATCGTACTCGGCCTGACGACATTTCTAGTAGAGCCGAAGAAAAACAAGAGGTGATGGAGAGGGGTGCAGAAAGGTAGGGGAGGAACAAAATAAGCGACTATCATACTAGGCCTGATGACATTTCAGATAGTGCTGGAGGGGGGTGAGGAGGAAAAATACAGTAAGGGTTGGGGGAGGAGACAGACGGGGTTGCTATCATACTAAGTCCAGGGACAATTCTGATAGAATAAGTGCATAGAAGAAAGTAAGGGGAGGAGATAGGAAAAGGGAGAAGGGGAAAGGAGTAGAGAACAGAGAGTTAGCAGTCAAAAGAGTGAAGAAGCAAGAGGGGAGAGTGAATACAATGGCAGAAGTCAGTAGTAACACATAATGTTGCAAGCCAGGATAGAAGATGACAGACATATAGATGATCTCCCCAGACATATGCTTTGATCTGATACTTTTTGGCTGGTCTGCTTAAAAAGCACCCTTTCCTCCTGATTGACGAACATTTTAAGGGCAGTGGTTGTCTTATATGGGAACAGGACATCCTCAAAGTCTTCAATTGTATTAATCCAGACCTTCATGTGGTCCACCTGCTTTTCCCTATTGATGTCGCAGATCACAGGGCAGAGGCGTTGGAGTGTGAAAAGCCATGGTAATAATACATTAGATGAACACTGCATTGGGTGAGGTATAGTGTGTGAGTGGGGTAAGTATGTAGCATGGGTGAGTGGGGTGAGGTAGAGTGGGGTGAGTTAGAAGGGGGTTAGGTCAAGTGGGAGAGGTTGAGTGGGTGTGTGAAGTAGAGTGGATTGGATGCAGTGGGTGAGTGTCATGTGACAGGTTGGGGTAAGGTTGAGTAGGTCAGTGGGGTGATGTACAGTAGGTGATTGTAATGAGGTGGAGTGGGTGAGGTAGAGTAGACTGAGGTAGAGTTTCTGAATGGGATGAGCTAGAGTAGGTTGAGGTAAAGTGATGTGAGGCAGAGTAGTTAATTGGGATGAGGAAGCATGGGTGAGGTAGAGTGTGTGAAGTAGAGTGGGTGACTCGGGTGAGGTAGAGTGCAGTGAGGTAGAGTGGTATGAAGTAGAGTGGGGTGAAGTAGAGTCCGTGTATGGGGCTAGTTGAAGTGGGTGAGTTCTGTGAGGTGGACTGGGCGAGGTAGAGTGGGGTGAGGAAGAATGAGTCAATGTGTAAGGTAGACTTGGTTAGTGGGGTGAACGATAGTGGGGTGAGGTAGAGTGGTATGAGTTATAGTGGGTAAGTGGCATTAGGTCATTGGAGAGAGGTGGAGTGGGTGAGTGGGGTAAGCTAGAGTAAGTATGATTGAGTGAGTAAGTGGGGAAAAGCAGAGTGTGGGTGAGCTGAGGTAATGTGTGTGTGAAGTAGAGTGGGTAGGCAGGGTGAAGATGAGTGGGTGAGTGGGGTGAGCTAGAAGGGAAGAAGGAGGTTAGAATGGGTAGGTGTGCTGAGGTAGAGTGGTTCAGTGGGCTGAGGTAGAATGGGCAGAGTGAAAGTGAGTTGAGGTAATGTGAGTGAGTGGGGTGAGGTAGACTAGGTGTGTGGGGTAAAGTGGAGTGGGCTGGCTGGAGCGGAATGGTGTTAGGCTAAGTGGGGTTAGGTAGAGTGGGGAGAAATACTATGTGAGGGAGGACGGTTGAGTGGGTAAGGTATGGTGAGTGAGAGGGATGAGGAAGAGTGGGTCAGATGGGTGAGTTGAACTGGTTTAGTGGGGTGGGTTAGAGTGGGTGAGTGTGGCGAGGTAGAATGAGCTAACACAGAATAAAGTGAGGTAGAGTACAGTACAATACATTACCTTGCATCCATCCAATGACAATCCAGAGAGTGACAAGCACAGCAGATGATACCTACTCTGCTATTGGTCACCTGATCACGCAACAAGATTGCTTTTGGCTGCCAATCACTCTTCTTGTTACAACGGATCGGCTATCATCTTGCACAGATGCTTACAGTGAAAGATACAAAAATGCAATGTTATCATACAGGACTGTAGCCTATGTTTACTCTACCTCCCTCAGGACAATCTGGTACAACCTGTACGCTATGCTTAGAGAGTAATATATGGGCTATTCACTACTTCTTATACATATACATGCATTTGTCATAGATGCCTAATAATCACAGATGCGTTGCGGAATTTAAAAGTAATATTGCAACTAGACACACCAAACCTCGTGTTACCTTCCAAGTTACTTCTCTGACCTTGGTGATTGGTTGGCAGTTTTGATGTTTCATATCTACCATATCAACCATAAAATCAAAGGCTTGCCTGCATATCTACATTGTACGTTCAAGAACAGTGCACACATCCGAGACTGCATTTATTCAGATCAATGCAAAGCAATTGAAGCATGCATTACATTGCACTTCGACCTCAGACGGTAGCAGAGTAGCCAGGAATGTAGCAGAGCAGCAATCGTACTGTAAGAGACTAACCTAAGTGCAATCTCTTTCCACAAATATAAAGGGGAAATACAATAAGAATGGAAGGTTCACAATCCAAACAATTGGAGACATGTTGCTAAAATGCAAAGATAACCATAAAGCACATGAATGTGTGTTTACAGACACTTAATAGGACCGGATGGACTCCTCCTTGCATGGACACATGATTCAATGCTTGTTTTACTAACTGGCACAGTTGCTTATGAGAAGATCTGTGTAGGAGATGCTCTGAAGAAGCACACACACATTAGGTGAATCTTTAGCCTAGGAGTGTTAAACACATATTAGCCACTGGAAAATTGATACTATTGGATGTATTGCATGATCATTTTGTTGTTATCCCAGGATCAGTTGATCAATAAGAAGACCGATTAAAGGTAGGCAAAATTAATTAAGTTAATTATTGGATTATAAAGAATTATATATTTTGTAAGAATGTTAAACGTTTTTGTTTAAACTCATTAATGGTATCAGCATTTCTAATGAGTAGTATTTTTCCAAATTAATATATTCTGGGATGTAATAGGTACACATATACCAATTTTACAATCCATTCATGAAATTCTATAGGTCATGCGCATTTAAAACACTGAAAACACGTGTCATGTAGGAGTGTATAGCACAGCCAAGCTGATAAAACCTTACTTCTCTTGATGCATTATTATACTCTTCTGTGTTAGGGCTTTCCCACGGGTGTAGTAATAAATTCCAGAGAGCATGAGGAGAATTCCAAGAGATACAAGCCAAGGCTGGATCTCCAGAATGGGATACCCAGCACCTTAAAGGTTAATATGCATTTATGCACCACTGGGATCATGCACTGAAGGTGTCGCAGGGAAGGCAATTGGTAGGTATCGCTGGTGCAGGAGCTCATAAACTGCAATGTCTAATGAATGAATCTATGTGTTTACCGCGCAACCCATAATGTCGACAATTAAATTGCTGACACCCAATATGGTGCGGTGATCACATAGATCACTGTGCCCTGCTTCTGCCGCAACCGCCTCCCCCCACCCACTTACCTTTTCGGCAGCACACCGTGAAGTGTGCCGCCATCTCACCCCCCGACCCTGCGGTGTCAGTTCTCACCCGCTAACGTGCGTCCAAACTGGCATTGCAGGGTCCTTTTTTCTGTTATCTTTTTTTACATTTTGTTTGTTGTCCCCCGCAACCCCCAGCAGCCCACTACACTGACAAAAGGGAGCAGGGGATACCCCCGCAACCTCTGCTCCCATTAGTTGGTATCGTGGTGGGTCAGCATTTTATTACTGCGCAAAGGCCCAGTAATGAAATGGTCGTAATTTTGGGGGCGTAATTTTGGTATCGTTCCTAATTAATAAGTGTAAGGTTCTCTCCAGAATGGTGCTTTTTAAATGGGGTGGTTTGGCAGCTGTCAGCCTACAGTGCCTTGAAAAGTACAGCCATGAAGGCATATTGCCTTAATCACAGTCTATTGAAATGTTTCAGCCCATGTGAAAAGGTGCACCCTCTTCCAGCTAGTGGCCAAAGGTTGAAGGGGGCTCTCAGCAGGATCTTAATATGTCCATATAAGAAGGCGGTGCCTTACTATGCAGAAACATAAATACTAGAGTGAATATTCTGTAACAGCGCCACAATGCCTCTGGGCGCTTTATACATCCAAATAAATAAATAAGGTGCTTTCCTAGAATAAGCATGCTGTGCATTTCACTGAAGAATCCAGTTCATTTAAGAAAAACGCGTGTCAGCGAACAACCGTAGGAAGCAGTATTAGACGGCAATGGGATTAGAACCCATTCCTCTCTGGGTGCAAAACACAGGGGAAAGGAGCCTTGAACCTACAAAATTTACAAGACAAGAACATCGCACCTGGACCATGGCAATTGCAAATCCCTATCAGCAAAAAACTAAACTCAGTAAATGCTGCTAGCATTGCATGGTAAGATGGCAGGAAATGTTGTGAATAACATCGAGCCTGCACTGCGATCCGTGGCTTGACTTTTCCCCCTAAAGGCCATCCATTTGGCGTGATTAGTTGCACATTTGAATAAAGAAGTCTATTTATTTTAATGCTACCGTCCTGTAACAAATAACATTAAAAAAATGCAAGCCCCTTTCCAAAAAAGGCATTGGCGGCGCTGGTATTGGAGCCCAGCACTTATGACTGTTCCTCATTCAGTGAGCCATGTCTTATCCACTTGCCAATCCAATGCTGCACAAGTGAAGCCTTCAGGAGCGCAGATGAGCGAAAAGACATTGACATGCGCCACCATGCATTTGGCTCATTCAAAACCTCCCACTGGGCAGCACAGTGCCCGTCTAGTACCACATCAAGGAGAGAGAGAAGAGGTGCAGTTACTTTCTCTCTATGCATATTGACAACAGGAAAAAAGAAAGAAAAAAACGCATAGGTCACATGACAAAACAACAAGGCACACAACAGCAAAAAGGGCTCATTCTGTATAGGCTGATATCAGGATTCTTAAGAATGGTTAATGCAGATACAACAATAATATGATCATGAAATCCTACCAGAATGTTGTTATATATTTGAGGAGTGATTTGCTTTTGCCTAAATGTAATTCTTGTGTCCAGTATTTTGACTCATAAATCCTGCTGTTTAAAAATAAAGAAATATGTGTTTATCAATGTTAAAACACTTTCCTCACAAACAAACGTTTGCCTCCAATGTTGCACATATTTTTGCTTTTATTGGGCTAATAAGAATATTTCTTTTAACACAAAAAAGTGCAGGACATAAGCATCTCTAGCTTCAGCAGAAGTATCCCACAATTTATATTAGAGTAAGAGAACGAGAGGATGCGAGTGAGAGCAGGATGTAGAGAGAAAGAGTGAGAGAGCGAGACAATGCCTGAGAGGGAGAGACAAAGAGATGGAGGCAAATCAAAGATTGCAGATATGAGAGGGATGGAAAACGATAACGAGATAGAGAGAGAGAGGTGGTGTGAGGGAAGAGACAGAGAGAAAGTGCAAGAACCATGAGGACGGCAGTAGGAAGGAGGGAGACGTTGCTGAAATAAGGTCACTGGATGGCTCAGCCTCACAGGAAAACCACTTTTCTAGTAGTGCTGCTTTTTAATTTTACACATCACTGCTACAAGGTGCAAGTTCTATTAGTTCAATTCAAGCAAATAAAAACTACAACTCCCAGAATACACTTTACAGGAAAGTAATGGCGTTGAAATAAAGTGTACCAGTAATATTAAAACCCACGCGTGTTTCGACCGGTGGTCTTCCTCAAGGCTGAGATATATCCTTATTCATTCAAATTCATTATAAACCTCTAAGTAATTTCCTCATTACTTAGTCATCCATTTTACAATGTGAACATGTAACCTTACTCTCTCTTTATATGGTTATGTTCTAAAAGAGAAAAGAGAGAGGAAAACAGAAGAGACAACATAAAGACAAAGAGAAAATATAATTGTAAATGTAAACTAACAAATCAATCCATATTGTCTATTTAAATATCCTCTTGCACCTCTTGTGCTCATCAAATTCTTATATCAACCCTATTAGCACACTTTGTGAAACGACCATGGCTCGAATTAGTACGTGTGCTCCTCCTTATTGCCAGTGTTGCATGCACATATTGTTACTCTGTTCATCTATATTGAGTGCCCATGTACATGCACTTTGTGCTGTGTGATTCAATCTTGGGTGTTAGTTGCCTTGTAACAGGATATTTATTCCATTGAATTACCCTGTGGTGTATACCCATCAACCAGATTGTAGCTAATTTATAGTATAATGACACATACCACAGTGTCAATGCAATATTCCTAATGTTCGTGCTGCTTTGTTGTGCCAAATTTAGTGGATTATTCTGAAATATATATAGTTATATAATTAATTTGTGAACTAAGTTAGTCCATAGTGATTGATCTCTGATAGAAAATTCCTTGTGTGCCATCACCGCACATAAAACAATGTTGCTATTCTCATATACCTTTGATAATGAAACTGAAAATCAAATGATATTTGATGAGCCTATTGTCGGAAAAAGAGACCAATAAGTGCTGGGAACAGGCCTCAATGGCAAATTACCTTGATAATGACAAAATACCGAGAGGATTGAGAGTGCTCATCTTCCCTAATTTTGACAATACCGAAGACTAGGATTTGGCTGCTTAATGGGAAGAGAATGTCAACTAGAGCTCTAAAGGTATGATGCAACTACTAGCAAAGCATGCCACTATGGAACACAGTAGATTTCAGGATCAAATTTGATCAATTGAAACAAGACATTTCGGATATGGATAGTGTTGAGAGCAGCAAACAAAACTACTATACAAAAATGTATGACCTTCTTACAATTTATCAGGATGAGGTTAAATTGAGAAAATTGCATAAATACTTCAGAGACAACTGTGATTATCCAGATAGCCAAGTCTCTACTTTTCAATCCACGTTGAATGAAAGACACAAGCCAACATCAACAGTGAGTACTCCAAACACCTCACCTGGTAGCGGTGATAATGACTCAGACGGGGAAGTGATACAAACATCAGGTGCCCAGTCCTCTACCACGACACCAAGCTCCACAGGACAAAGCACGTTTTTTTAGAGGAGATTTGAAGATACAGAAGATGAAATGAAAGAACTATCATCAAACATGTGAGATTCCAAGATCCGCCAGAACAAGGTATGTTAACAAGGGAGAAAGAGGAAGAGACAGATGAAGACCAAGGCGCAACAAAAAGATTGATGAGATTGAGTATGAGGAGGCAAGTGTCAAAGAGAACAGAACAAAACTAGTGATTAACTTATCAAATAGACAACTAACTGCATCTGAAAACATAGTACTGGTTAAAGGACTATCATTCGCTCCTACAGTAGGAGCCATTTTCATAGGATTTAAAATGAACTTATTTAAATTCATAAGGAAACTTAAGCTCAAAATGATTTTTTCAAACAAAGTGCAGATGTTTAAACCCCAGGAAGTACTGAGAACGCTTAGTCAACTGAATATTTTAGACATTGAATATACCCACTTACTAATGCCTCTCAAACAGGATACCAGTCCTGACTATGAAATAATTAGAGCTGAATTAGGAGTTCGCCCTAGAAATTTGGAAGTGCAAGAGCTTAAAGCCAAATTGAAAATTCATGCAACAGACAACTGGTGAAAGTGTAATCGAAACCTTTCATAAGGCAGTCATCTTAGATATCCATCAACATTTGAATAAGAAGCATAACATCAGGCATAAATCAAGATCCAATCTGACTGTCAATGAGAAAATGGCTCTATAAGCACATGTCAACAATACCACTATTGTTATAAAAGAAGCAGATAAGGGTGGCAATGTGATAATACTCAATCATGAAGACTACATCCATATGAACCTACAGCACCTGAGGACACCAGGATGCTATAGGCAACTAGCATCAAATCCCACTAGAGAAATAATTCTGTATCTGCAAAAGATTGTAGACAAATGATACTGTAAGGGGTTGTTAACAGATGATGAAAAACATGTTCTCAAGTCTACTGAGCCAACTAAGCCCAATATGTATTTCTTACCAAAGATCTACAAAACATATTGTCGAACTGGATATTAAATTATGCCTCCTATTATAATGATTTGTATGTATATTGGCCTACGCCAAGTTGCTTAAGATAGTACGCGAATAACTCTCTACGGCAAGGTCTTGACCTTAGAAATTGATGTAAGCCGCCATCTTGAATCAAGCCTCCATTTTAGGTTAGAACCGCAATTTTGGGGTTTTTGTACAAAGTCACCCTGTAATCTAAAATGGCTGTCTCGTGTGCCCTTGTTCTTGCCTTAACCTCTCCAACCTCTGTAGGAGAGAATGTCCAACCTGCCTTCAGGCTACATGTTAGGGTCATGTAGCCCTTGTCCTTTGTTGACCTCGGGAGCAGGGGATTACTTGAATTAGCAATGTTAAACTACAAGTATACAAGAACAGTAATGCTATCCGAATATAATATGTGAAACATTTGTTTTTTCTGTATTAAAACAGTATGTAAAGAATGTAAATGTTAAATTAAAAAATAATGGAATGTGTTAGTAAATGTATTCAAAAGTAAACCGCATGCACGAGATATGTAAATTAGGAAAGTGAACCTGGCGCGACCCTAGCCCAGTGTATGATTAACCTGTAAGAGGGCTGGACATCATTTTACAAATTGTATAAATGCGTCGATGTCCAGCTAGGAAATTCTGTTCACTGCTCACATTGAACCCTGCTGGTGGTCTCTGTGATGTATTGACGGCCAAATAGCTATTTGTGTACTTTGTTGAATACTGTTCAGTTTTGTAATAAAGATTTTGGGAATCGTTACAAGCCCGTGTCGATGTATTTTCCTTTGATTGGTGTAACAGCCGTAATATTGTATTTTTTCTGATTCCACAGATGGCGCCCGAATAGGGACCCTCAAGATTGACTTCGTCTCATTGAAGGTTGGCTCGGCTATCGGACCGGGATCGGACGGTGCCAACAGAAACGGCCACTCTAGACGAGAAGCGAATTCCTCGACGAAACTGCACGATCCGATCTCTGGACGGTGAGCTGTAGCCCGAGACGACGTCTTGACGAGGATCCATATATTTGAGGTGGGTAAATTTGCCGAAAATCACCAGGCACGTGGGTCCTTAGCATTGTCCTTAGTAACCCGATCGTGCCTCCCAATCCTTTGGTCAGGTCAATCAAGCCCTGATTATTAATCTAACCCTGACAATTTGAATTTGGAGCATTATACTTGCGAGCACAATTATTTAACCAGGTAACACCAGAACTTTGATATGCCTGGGAAATTGCCTGCCTGCTTTAGGGCATTATTCCGCAAAGACAGACAATCTTTGGAAGATAGCCGTCCCGCACCACAGGAGGGGTTGTCGGCATGTACTATGTACTGTAAGAAAGGCTTTGGAAGTATAGCATTTAATGACATTTGGCACAGACAAACCAGACATAATTCTAATCTTTGGTGGCCAACCAATGGTAGTTTTGATATTCCTCGTATAGAATATTTAGAGTCTGTATTAGTAAAGAAAAAGGCTAGACCTGCAGCATTTGACGCTTTGCACAGTTGGAAAACAGTAGCTTTGCAGCAACAAAAGAGTAGAGAGAAACACATGCATAGACATATGACAAGTGCCGAAAAGGCACGGTTATATGATCAAAATAAACAATTGGAGTCAGTTAGGAACACGGACAGGGCATTTTGATTAGGCATTTGGAAAATCTACCCTTAAAAGGATTTTCATACGTCAGATGAATTGATTAATAAACTTTTGCATGAACGAAGGCCCAATGCCTCAGCGCCACCTCCATACGTCCCACCTCCTGGCGCTTTGCCCCTTCCTGTTGTAGTTCTCCCTCCTATAGTTCCTCCGGTCCTCCCTGCTGTTCTTCCTGTTGTTCTTCCAGCCGTCGCCCCTTTGCCTGCCCCCTTGCCTTCACCTGTTGTTATTCAGAATGTGCCTACTCTTCCTCTTCCAAGTGATTCTGCATCGGTTGTAGTAGACCAGGGAGCAAGACCAAGGGTTGTGACTCGTAATACTGTGTCCCTAGATAAAAAGAGTGAATTGACTGCTTGGGCTAAACATTGTATGAAGAAGGGTGAACAGGCTGATGTTTTTTCCACACTTGAAAATTTAAAAGATATTCCTGAGAAAAATGTTTTTATCGAAGCATTAGAGTCTCATTTGAGTATAATGTGGAATAGACTAAATGATGTAGATTTCCCACAAGGGTTACGGGATTTGAACGCCTTAGCGTTGTCCAGAGATACTGTGAAGAAGGTATATGAGCATGTTGAGAGGATTTTTGAGTATAGGAAGGAGTTGGAAGAGTTACAGAATGAGGAAGTAGATGGTGGTAGTTTAGGTATTATGTACTTACAGAAACGGTTGTCTCCTCATCGAGAATTAAAAGGAGAGGAAGCGCGAATTTGTATAAAGGACGCGATAAGATGGATTTCGGATATGTTGATAACTCCAGATGAAGTATATGACACATATAGTCAGTATACGTTAGAAATGCAAAAGAAAGTGATGCAGGTGATGGTAGAGCACCTACAGAATGAGTGTGTAAGAAGAAAGATTTGTTGTCCCGCAGAATTGTTGAGTGTTTATAAGAGAGCTTTTTCGATTGTTACTTCTTCGACTGCCTTAGCGCTTGATTTGGCTCTGTTGCTTAGTAAGCGTTCGGAGCTGCCTACTTCTCAGTTGCCTATGAGAGAGGTCCCTCCGACATTTCTCCCGAAAGTTGAGATTGCGGCCGATGCTGGACAAGGAATAGTCGCCAGAGAAATTCCTGCACATTACGTTTCACAGTTTGTTCACGTCCCATTTTCAAGACAGGAAGTGAACACCATAAAGCAATCTATTCCCGATATAAGAAAGAATCCGACCGGATTCTATAAAGAAATAGAGTCGGTCTTACAGTCGTCGGTATTCACTTTAAGTGATATTGACCTATCATTTCCCGTACTCCTGCCAGTTGATTTGTGGAAACAGATTAGGACTATAGATGACATACCTTGGTTGGGAGATACATGGGATAACATGATTAGGCTAGACAGAGAAAAAACAGCTGGCGAACGACCACCTCAAGTGATATTAACCTTGCCTGATAGAATTATTGTAAAATTGAAAACTATGGTTCCAGAAAAAAGAATCATTTGGGACAAGTTTACGGCCCGTGTCCAAGGAAAGTCTGAGGGTGCTACCGATTTCTTCAATCGGTTCGAGCAGGTATTCTCAGATTTCAGTGGACAAGACTTAGGCACAGAGTCAGGGAAAAGGTTGTTTGTCGACAAATTTGTACGTGGATTGCTGCCTGACATCGAGTTACAGATTATGTCTTCTGAAATCGCTTGGCAGGCAAAGTCCCAATCAGAAGTACTGCATATGGCTCAGTACTATGAAAATCATGTAAATAATGAAAAGGAAAAACTTGAGAAAAAAAAGGGTGACCTGAAAACTAAAGTTTTATTACAGCAGATTGTTAGAAACCCTAGAGGGGGTAATCAATTTAGAGGTCAGTACATTCCACAGGGAAGTGCGCCCTTGGCTCCGGTAACCATTAACCAGTGTGCCTATTGCCGGCAGGAAGGCCACTGGCGCGCACAATGTCCGACTTTCCAGCAAAGGTCATTTGGGAACATGGGTAGACGATCCAGAGGTCGCCCAGGTGCAGGGGGCCTTGGCAGAGGTCAGTTTACACCAGAATCACAGCAACCTCCTTCACAAGATAAGCAAGTTTCGAATGTGGATAATAGAAACATTTTTGATCACCCTTCTGCCGTGTGATAATATTCTGTTTCGCTAGGATTGCCCGAAGCAGGATTTGGAACCTACGCCTATTCCCGTTCATCAGAAAGGCCCCTACATTGAGATGGCGGTGGGAAATAGGAAGCATCTATTTTTAGTAGATACGGGAGCACAGAAATGTTCCATTGATCATTCACAAGTTCCAAATATTCCCCTGTAAGGGCAATCCAACGTTTCCGTAGGGTTTCAGGCACACCTGTAGTTTGTCCAGTCTCTTTGCCGGTACCAATAACACTGGGTCCCTTCACGGAACAGTGTCCATTTCTACTTACCACAAACTGTGGGGAGAACTTGCTGGGGCTAAATTTGTTGAAGGCATTGCATGCAGTAATACATTGTTCTCCGGACGGAATTCGGCTAACAATTTCACCTCAGCAATCACTCGCCTCTCAGTTTTTGACTCGACCTTTACCACCAGAATTTAGTAATGTTCCAGAATGCTTATGGGCAATTGATGATAATGATGTGGGCATTCTTCAAATTGAACCTGTTAAAATTATTTTGAAACATGTAGTAAAATTGCCTCACATCCCGCAATACAAGATCTCAGTTGAAGGCGAACAAGCTTTGAAATGTATAGTTTCTGATTTTGTACATCGTGGAGTAATAGAGGAGATTACGGGTAGTATATGTAACAGCCCCATTTTGCCAGTAAACAAAAAAGGTGATAATACGATTCCCTTTCGTTTTATAATTGACTTACGCGCTATTAACAAAATTGTGGCTCCTCAATTTCCTATCGTACCTGATGTTACAACGATACTAACCATGATTCCGGTTTCTGCCACTCATTTTAGCGTTGTTGATCTTAAAAATGCGTTTTTCAGTATTCCCATACACAAGGATAGCAGGTATTTGTTTGCGTTTACCCTAAGAGGACGCTCGTTTACATTCACTCGTGCACCACAAGGGTACACTGAGAGTCCAAGTATTTATAGTAGGGCATTGAAAGAGCAGCTTGATACCCTCGAGTTGCCTACTACTTGCACGTTACTGCAGTACGTAGATGACCTCCTCATGGCTGCTGATTCTGAGAGCGCCTGTAAAGAAGGCACTGTGTTGTTGCTTTGTCATCTAGCAAAACATGGCCACAAAGCTTCACTTAAAAAATTCCAATATTGCTGCCAGGAGGTCGCCTATTTAGGCTATCTCCTGTCAAAGGAGGGAAGACGGTTGACACCTGAACGAATAAAGACCATTTCTGGCATGTCTGTCCCAAATACGCAAAAGGAAGTTAGAGCCTTGATAGGTATGGCTTCTTATTGTAGATTGTGGATCCCTAACTTTTCATTAACGATTGAACCAATGCTGGCTTTGACAAAGAAGGGCATTTCTTTGCCATTGCCATGGACTTTGGAACACCAGACAGCATTTGATTTGCTCAAATCCACGCTGTCTTCAGCGCCGGTTTTAGGAACTCCGAATTATGACAAGGCCTTTGTATTGTTTTTGCATGAACGTGATGGATGTGCTTTGGCTGTGTTAACGCAGGAACATGGAAGGAAGAATAGGCTGTGCGGCTACTATTCCTCCGCCCTTGATCCTGTAGCATGCGCTTTGCCAAGATGTTTGCGCGCTGTTGCTGCTGCGTCTGTAAAACAGAGTGAGGGAATGGTCCTGGGTCATGCGTTAACCCTAATGGTGCCTCACTCTGTAGATATTCTATTGAATAGAACTCAAACGCAACACCTCACTTCTGCACGATTGACAAGATATGAACTAATCTTGTTTGCCCCCCACATTCAAATTCAGAGGTGTTGTGTATTGAATCCGGCTGAACTTTTACCTGTCTCGCAAGATACTGTTGATGGTGACGATACGTCACACGATTGCCTTTATATGACAGAACAAGAGACTAAAGGCAGAATCGATCTGAAAGACACGCCTTTGAATAGCCCACAAGGAGAGCTATTTTGTGATGGCTCTTGTTTTAAACTTCCAGACGGTCCATCCACGGCTGCTTATGCTGTTACTACTTTAAGCACGGTTGTGGAATCTATAAGAATTATGCATAACTCTGCGCAGGCCGCAGAAATTATAGCGTTAACTCGAGCTTGTGAACTTTCTGAAGGGCTTACAGTGAATATATATACTGATAGTCAGTATGCCTTTGGGGTGGCCCACAATTTCGGTAGACTTTGGAAAGAACAAGGTTTCTTGACCTCGCACGGAACGAAAATGCAGCATGGCACTTTAATAGTACGATTACTTTCAGCACTTGAACTCCCTGTTCAGTTAGCTATCATAAAATGTTCAGCACATCAAAAGGTTACAGGTGATGTAGGAAAAGGGAATGCATTCGCCGATCAGATAGCTAAACAAACTGCCACTGATCCCAGTTCAGAAATGTATGCTGTAAAAGAAATTGAAAATGTTTGCACTTTGGGTGAAAGTATCGATGCTGTAAAAGATATTCAAGCAGATGCTACCATAGAGGAAACTAAGAGATGGATTGAGGGTGCAGGAAGGTTGGATTACGATGGATGTTGGGTAGACAATATTGAAGGTAAATGGTTACTCCCTGACGCCTACATTACAATGATGGTTATTATGGCTCATGGTCCGACACATGTTTGTGCGCGAAAATTGACAAAAATGCTACACAGTGTATGGGCCAATGATAAGATTTTCAAAACTGCAGAGCGTTTTGTCCAGAACTGCATGGTTTGCTTGCAGCACAATGTAGGAAAAGGTACCTCGACTCCTAGAGGAAGTTTCGCTCCACCTTCTGTCCCGTTTGAGGTTATTCACTTTGATTTTATTGAAATGGAACGGTGTAACAATCTTAAATATGTATTGGTTGTTATTTGTGCCGTTAGTAAGTGGGTTGAGGCCTTCCCGGTTAGAGATGCAACGGCCATAACCACGGCAAAAACTCGGTTGAAAGAGTTTTTTCCTAGGTTCGGGCTGCCGAGAGTCATCTGGTCAGATAATGGGCCACACTTTATTGCCACTGTAATCCTACAAATGTGCAAAGGATTACAGATTGACAAGCGGTTCCATTCAGCTAGACATGCCCAAAGTGCCGGATTAGTGGAAAGGCACAACGGCATTATAAAGAACAAACTTGCTAAGACGTGTGCTGGCACCAAGCTAAAATGGCCGGACGCCTTACCGATCGTGTTACTGTCGATGAGAACAACCCCTCAAACTAAGACTGGGCTCTCTCCCTTTGAGGTGGTAATGGGGAGACCTGCTAATATTTGGGGTATGCCAAAAAGTCGCTCATTACGGGGTATAGAAAATGTGCTTCTTTCAGATTACTGTAACCAGTTGACTAAAAATCTGTTTTCATTTTATCACCAGGTGCGAGAGAGGCATTACCTGTGCACTACGAGGATCCTGGTCACAGTCTTCGACCGGGGGACTGGTTCCTCACAAAGGTTTTTGAGAGGTCATCTTGCCTTGCACCTCGGTGGAGGGGTCCCTACCAAGTCCTGCTAGTCACCCAGACTGCCGTGCGGGTAGCGGGTCGTAAACACTGGATCCATGCAACACACACCAAACGGATCCCACAGCCCGTGCCATATGATACAGAAGACACAGAATCCCTTCCCACTGCTGTAACTAGCGTGCCTGAAACAGCAACAACCAAAAAGGGAGAATCGGAGACCGCTTCAGAATCCACAAGGCCGGACAAAACGGCCATCTTGTCTCTGCCCTCCCCAACAGTGGAACTTCCGGATCAATCCTTTTCTGATCCCATTTCCGTCCATTCGCCACTTCCAGGAGGAAGTGACGACACTTTGCTCTCACCAGAAACTGCAAAATATAATTTGCGCCCAAGGAAGTAAACGTACAGCACGGTCTGACTGTGCAATTGAGAAAATCATTTGAGGGCTTGCATTTTTGGCCCGACTGTGCGGGAAGATTCTGTCGGCTAAGGGTTGTGGGAAAGACATTAAGAAGACGCGCGACTGGAGTCGCCAGCAAACAAACAATTGGTGTTTTTTCGGTTGAAGATTAAAATGCCTGCACCCGCTACCGCTCCTACCGAACTTTTAGATAAACATGTGACTAGCAGAGACAATGATCAAGCATGTAGGGGGACCCTCAAAGTATATTGTTGCCTTTTTGTGATAACTACTGGATTTTTAGTAACTGTTGGGTTTGGGTTATGGTATCTGGAGGAAGCATATCCGTTAGAGGACTTTTTACCTATTGAAAATGTATCTGTTATTCCCACTCCTTCTCTGCAATTGCATACTTTGTCGCATAGGGATTCTTTGCATAGATGGAACTATCAGAACAATACCCTTTTGTTAATAATGAATGCCACTCATGCAATTTTTAATAAGACCAATTGCTGGATCTGTACAGATCTACCGCAACATGGTTATAAGGGGCTAGGTTGGTATATTTATCCCTTACCTTTGACAACTGCCTGTTACGCTTCTCTTAGAGCACTATTTTTTGGTCGATGGAATGCCAGCATCTCAGGGAACTTTGATGGTACAAATTTAAATATTTTTGAAAAGGATGTTTTGATGCCCCTGGGATGCTCGCTTTTTGCAAATAGAAGTGAGCCAAACGTTGCTTCTGTTAGGCCCTCTGATAGATTGTCTCGTCCCTTTCAGTCTTTAATTTCTTTCAAAATGGCTCCTATAGGTAATAAGGATGCCACGCCTCCATGTTATTCTGTTAATCATAGCCCTGATTCAGTATCCTTCTGCATACAGAGGAATGGAACACGGTCAATGGGTAATTTTAGAAAGTGCGCCAACGTTGCGAATTTGACTAGTGAAAACAGACCTCTGTATGTAGGCGAACCTGTCTATTTTGTTTGCGGTAATGTGGCATTTCCATGGTTGCCCAGGGATTGGCAAGGAACCTGTTATTTAGGGATTCTATTACCTGGGGTATTTATTGCCAGTACTATAGACATTTTGAAGACTCATCCACGACGAGGTGTAAAAGGGGGTACTCCAGCGCAAACTCTAGGAGATATTATGAAATCCTTTGTGCCATTTTTTGGGCAAATTACGAATTCAGAAGATATCAGGGGACTAGCGAGAGTATTGGAGAGAACCATCAACCGGACCACTGACATACTCTATAATATGACGTTAGAGCAGAGAGAGATAAGATTAGTGGCTCTTCAGAACCGGATGGCATTAGATGTCATCCTGGCAGAGCGAGGAGGAGTATGTAAATTAGTGGGGTCCGCTTGCTGCGTTTACATACCAGACTCCTCTCCAACAATCTTTAGGGCTATCCAAAATCTACATGTTCTTAGTTCAGAAGTACATGTTCCTGAGGGAAACTGGGAACTTGGCACGTGGTTTTGGGTCCTCCTACGGTCATGGGGATGGAATTTGTTTTGGGCCCTGCTGATTATCTTGGGAAGTTTTCTGTTTCTTTGTTGTTGTATACAGTGTCTCCCTGGTATATGCTCAGTGTTGGGTGGATGTTGCGCGTAAGCAACAAGTGTATTAGGACATAAAATATACGCCCCAAAGAAGGTTTCCAAAGAGTATGTGTTGAAAGAAACTCTGGTGTCAGATCTAATGGCAAAAGATATGTCCGACAATAATTCAGGGTGTATGGACGATGACGTATGGAGTTACTTGTAAGCAGATCAGAAGTAGTGTTAGCACTTGGCATAGGCCAAAAGGAGGGTTTGTCGAAACTGGATATTAAATTAAGCCTCCTATTACAACGATTTGTTTGCATATTGGCCTATGCCAAGTTGCTTAAGATTGTACGCAAATAACTCTCTACGGCAAGGTCTTGACCTTAAAAATTGATGTAAGCCGCCATCTTGAATTAAGCCTCCATTTTAGGTTAGAACTGCCATTTTGGGATTTTTGTGCAAAGTCACCCTGTAATCTAAAATGGCCGTCTCGTGTGCCCTTGTTCTTGCCTTAACCTCTCCAACCTCTGTAGGAGAGTTAATGTCCAACCTGCCTTCAGGCTACATGTTAGGGTCATGTAGACCTTGTCCTTTGTTTACCTCAGGAGCATGGGATTACTTGAATTAGCAATGTTAAACTACAAGTATACAAGAACAGTAATGCTATCTGAATATAATATGTGAAACATTTGTTTGGTCTGTATTAAAACAGTATGTAAAGAATGTAAATGTTAAATTAAAGAATAATGGAGTGTGTTAGTAAATGTATTCAAAAGTAAACCGCATGCACGAGATATGTAAATTAGGAAAGTGAACCTGGCGCACCCTAGCCCAGTGTATGATTAACCTCTAAGAGGGCTGGACATCATTTTACAAATTGTATAAATGCGTCGATGTCCAGCTAGGAAATTCTGTTCACTGCTCACATTGAACCCTGCTGGTGGTCTCTGTGATGTATTGACGGCCAAATAGCAATTTTTGCACTTTGTTGAATACTGTTCAGTTTTGTAATAAAGATTCTGGGAATCTTTACAAGCCCGTGTCGGTGTATTTTCCTTTGCTTGGTGTAACAGCCGTAATATTGTATTTTTTCTGATTCCACAATATGAAACACTCCCATATGTATGCCCAATTGTAAGTGGTATTGGTTGGGCGACTGAGAGTCTCTCTAAATATATTGACAATGCCATTAAACAAAAAGTTCTTGAACTACCATCATACATTAGGGATAGCACACAAGTGCTACAGTTCTTCAAATATATAGAGTGGCAGCCGGGTTATTTATTACCTACACTTGATGTAAAGGCACTATACACATCTATTGAGCACAAACATGCAATAAACGCAATATATTACACTTACAGGGAATATTTGCCTTCTCATGCATTACACATCAAACTGCTCAAGGATTTTTTGAGTTTCATCTTAAACCATAATGTTTGCTTTTTCAACAATGTCTATTATCAGCAGAATAAAGGGGTAGCAATGGGGGCTAAATATGCCCCATGCATTGCCAACCTCTTTATGGTCCTTTTGAAAAGATTTGTGCACTCATTAATAATGACTACAGTAACAATGTCATCATATGGAGAAGATATATAGATGGCATTATTAATTTCTGGAACGGGACCCAACAGCTATTTGAAGAATATGGCAACTTTCTTAATACCAACACATTTGGCATTGATCTTATTGGCCATATAGATTCTATATCTATTGATTTTTTAGATCTACATATACACATTGCCAATGCAAGCTGGAAACTAGTTCCTTCCATAAGGAGACAGAAATAAACTCCCCTTTATTTGCTAGCAGTTCTCACAGACATTGAACCATTGACAACATCCCTATAGGGGAATTTTATAGAGCAAGGAGCAACTGCAGTGAGGATTTGATCTTGAGCAGGAATGTAATTTACTAACACAGAGATTCAGAGCAAGGGTGTAGTCACCTACATGCGTACAGCATGCTTATGAGAAAACTAAAACTATGGACAGAACAAATTTGCTAGAACCTGCAGATCATTCAAGAGGAGAGGGGATGCCTCTAATTAACATCATCATGAAATATTCTAGAGATACGTAAATATTACTTAGAATAAAAAGACACTGGCACCTTCTGCAAATGGATAATGATTTGAAAAAATAGATTGACAATAAACCAAGGTAATTATTAAGAATAGATTGAGCCCATCCATGTTTTAAAACAACCAGAGAACCAGGGCCCAGTTGCAGTGATTGTTTAGCAACACTTGAAGGTTTCCACAAATTTGGTACCTGTAGCATGTGTCTGTATGGCATGGGTACAACGTGCATGTCTTGGAAGCAAGACAAAGCAGAGCAGCACAGGCTTGAATCCCGGGTCCATGCTCAGTCGTCTCTTTGGTATTAAGTGCATTATGAAAAAACAATTATAAGAAAAAACAATTATAATTATTATAATAATATGCACATCCTGAGTGTGTTAAATGTGTGAGCAACACAGGTATCGAAACACCTATAAAGGAGTCTATCAATTGCAAAAGCAAATATGTTGCAAATATGTTGCATATGCAATAGTTTGTGTATGTCAGAAAATCTATGTAGGGAGCATGATATAACAATTAAGAATATGGATGAGAGAGCATTGATCAACTCTTACCAACCCTGACCCAAAACTACCTCTGGCCAAACACTGACAGGAGTACCATGAAATGGATAAAAACACTAATTTGAGAATCATATGCTTATAAAAAGCTAAATGTGGCAAATGAGGAGGGGACCATAGACTAATGCTCAGGCAAATGGAAGCAAGATGCATTTGCAGATCACAAAGCACATTCACGGGTCTGAATACTGAACATGAGATTAATGTTTTCTTGTAAGAATCTTGATAGCAGCATTAAAAAGGTATAACAAGAATCTGCATTTGGGTCAATGGTGGTGCTGATATACAAGGGGTACGGGCAAGGATAATTCAATTTGTGACCTAGGGCATGTGCATACTGAGGATAGATGCTTCTGACATTAATGCAAATTTGACAATACTAATTCATTTTAACTATTACCTGGTACTGAGATATAGACCAGTTTGTCAATTTAAGAAGATGTATCAAATATCAAGCATGTTTTATAACCAACTAAAAGGGAAAGATTATATTTCTGTGCAACTATCGGAATGTGAAGATCTGCTGCCAAACATGAATAGTGTGTGTACTGGAAACATTAATAACTATAGGGCAACAGATGCATACATATTTAATGTGTAATTTGTCACTGAACATGTGCAAAAGAGAATAAATTGTCCAAGTGACAGAGATAAAGATTTGAATGGTTCTTGTAATGCTTTAACTTTGCAACCAATGAGATGATTTAAGGTCAACTGTATTATGTATAGACCCACAGTTTAGTGCGTATAAGTAATAAAGCACACAAGATTTGTACCAAAATGGAGTTAATTTAAAAAAAAAACTGAAGTTGTAGCACAGGTACTAGTTAGATGTGTAACCTGTGGTTAACAGCGCATTATGTGTGAAAATTACATCATTATGTCTGCCAGGAGAACAGCTGATGTCAACAGCACATTATTTGTATTAACATAATTACCATGTGTTACCAGTAAAATAGGCTAACTTCTCTTTTGGATACATGTATTATTTATTCCGTTAGTTTTGGAACAACCATCAGTCCTCAACATGTAAACATGTAAAGTAGGCTGAATGCAATAACCAGAATCCTGGGGAAACTAATTTTATGTAGAATAGGATGGAGCGAACATTCAAAACGTAACTCGCAATTCATTCTATTTACACTAATATACTATATTATTAATCAGGATCAACCAAATGAGCAGTCAATGCCTTTACAAATTCGGATATTGAAAAAAACATATGTTTGATCAGGTTTACAGGATCAAGCTCACAACATATTTGTTTATATTTAAAAAAAGGAGTGACGTCACACGCACAAACGTGTGATGTCACCGGGCCATATAAAACTGGCACAAACAAAATGGCACCCGTGATGTAAAACACACAGGACGCCTGACAGGTCTGAATGTTTCCATACTGGACCTCCAATTAAAAGATTGGTGATTGGAGTTAATGGTTCTTTGTATTTATGATAAATGACCATCAGTATGAGCACTTTGATAACCAAGAAAATTATGAAATATAATTGAAAAGGATCCAGTTCAATAAGTATATCTGGATTTGTAGTATAGAGGGAAAATAATCATCAGAATAGAAAAGTCTCACCAATTATCATTTGCTTTTCAGTTTCAGTGTCAAAAGTATATGAGAATGGCAACTTTGTTTTATGTACGATGAAGGCACATAAGTAATTTTCTTTAGGGTAAGCGTATAATTATGCATCTGGGAACCAGAAATTTCTATCAGACTTCAATCACTACAGACTAACTTAATTCACAAATTAATTATATAACCATGTATATTTCAGAATACTGTGCTTAATTTGGACCAGTGAAGGGCAAAGAACATTAGGAATAATACATTGAGACTTTGGTAAGTGTCATCGTACTATAAATGAGCTAAAATCTGGCTGATGGGTATACGCAATTAATAAAGCTCCAGAAAACCCAGGTGGGCATATATTTAAATAATCACAATAATCAGGGTGAGAGATCACACATTCATTTCATGCTGTATTCCTAGACAGTGTTAACGTTTCTCAGGTTGCAAAAAAGGCAATCAAAAGATGTTTTGACCTTACATGCTAAATTCACATACATTTAGTAAAGGTGGAGAGAATACAGTACCCAGAGACATTCTTCATTGGCACTTATGTGTACAATACAGGTGAGTACAACCCAGTGGACTGGATTTAGGTAAACAAACATCATGTTTTGCTTTCATTGGTCGGCATATTATGCTTTGCAAATATAATGTGAACAGAGAACAAAACAAATTTCAGTGAACAGAAAAAACGTATAGCATTGTATGGAGTCAACACTGAATCAGTAAAGGGGTTGTTGACACTATTGTGTTTCGGCCCAGAGACAAGCTGTTGAATGGAGCTTATATGTAAAGGCTTCATCAGGATCGTGTGGTAGATGGTGAATCCAAGTCCTGGGTTCTCTATCATAGACAATCCTGTGCTACGTTAAGTTTCAATTTCTACTCTTGTGTGGATAGGGAATGGTGTATTATTGAGATTATTTAAAAATGATGGGTATACACCACAGGGTAAATTAATGGAATGATAATCTTGTTCCAAGGTGATTAACACCCAACATTGAATCACACAGCACTAAGTGCATGTGCATGGGCACTCAATATAGGTGAAAGGAGTAACAATATGTGCATGCAACACTGGCAATAGGGAGGAGCATCAGTACTAATTCAAGCCAAGGTAATGGATTGTGGTTCTTTTATAAAGTTTGCTAATATTTATTTTATTTAATGGTCATTTATATAACGCCTATACACTTAACAAGAATTTTAAAGCACTCCAAGCAGGGAGGGTGAGTAGATAAGCAAACAGAATTGACATTCTTAATAGTATTGGAATATTCAGAATTGGCAAGTGCTATGTATTTGCAGGTTCAACATAGAAAAAAGAGTAATACAAACTGTTTACAACATATGTCATAATTATTGTATTTCCCTGATAGTTGTTTCAATAATGCAAGAGCTAAACTTAAAAGAAGGGACAGTGTACAGGGGAGGGGAAGGTAAGACGAGCAGTGCAATGAGTCCGTCATACTTGCCTGGCAGCGTTTCTGGTAGTGATAAGTGCATGAGACAAGTAGTAGGAGAGGGTGGAGAATTTTATAGCAGAGGCACACTAGGCAGAGAAAACGAAAG
The DNA here is from genome assembly GCF_040938575.1 of Ambystoma mexicanum. NCBI lineage: Eukaryota > Metazoa > Chordata > Amphibia > Caudata > Ambystomatidae > Ambystoma > Ambystoma mexicanum. Next base: position 98,309,388 of record NC_090924.1, read on the forward strand.
TGGCTGCAGAAGTAAAGAGGAAAAAAAAGAAAAAAGGGGCATGGACTGCAAAGCTCAGTCCTGGCCAGTCTCTAGGAGGCCTAATAGATAAGGAGGCCACAGCTATGGGGTTGATATAATAATTAGGATGAGCACAAGAGGCTGTGCAAATAGACAGTATAGATTGATGTGTTAGTTTACATTTACAATGTAATGTTCTCTTTGTCTTTTATTTGTCTCTTCTATGTTTTCCACTCTCTTTTCTATTTTACAACTTTATCATCTAAAGAGAGAGTAAGGTTAAATGTTCACATTGTAAAATGGATGACTAAGTAATGAGGTAATAATTACTTATGGGATCATAACGAATTCGAATGACTAATGATATATCTCAGCCTTGAGAAAGACCACTGGTCGTAGCACGTGTCGGCTGTTATATTATATATATATACTTATATATATATATATGTATATTGTATCTATATGCATTTTGTGATCAGGCAATGATGAGTTGTAACCAATGTTAGTTTGACATTAGCTCTATCGATTGAATATTATGTGCAGTTTCTGACCAGACCATGTTAAGTTGCATTCAACATTTATAATTTGGTAGACTGAAGTTTTTTTAAAAGTCTAAATGATTTTCTTAAATGGTTTGACAAGTGTGATCAGATAATGTAGAATCACATATGATGTATGCAATGTTATTGAATTAAATATTGAGGTTTTGACAAACTGTTGAACAATATAACGAATTTCAAACTAATTTGAAGTTATTGAGCTAATTTTCTTGGATACATTTGGTTAGCGGAGGGCTACAGTTATCTTGATGATAAAAGTATTTACTTAGGGGTCTAGGGTCAGTAACTACATAATTTACACAGCCGCTTTCCAAATGATATATTAATACAATACCAATTTCAAACTAAGCGCACTGGAGACTAATTTACCATTATTACGTTGCCAGTAATATTAATATATATGGTTAACAATCAATTGACACAAACGTCCTTCATCCAGGAAAATGTACACTGTACATCCAGAAGGGACCATGAGATGATGTACCCATTTCAGAAAACTGAAGGCATGAGGGCAAGGTGATTCGTTGTATTAATTAGCTACCTGCAGGAACCCTGAAAAAGCACATCACTCAAAGAAACATGTCTTGCTCCAAAGATGCTGTCACTTACAGTTCTTACTTTTGTCCAGATCAAAGGTGCTTATTTTATCAAACTCAGAGTGATGAAGGGCTGAGGAGACATTACTGTATTTCAAACATCTAAGTTGGGGATTTTGACACAATGGGGGTCATTCCGAGGTTGGAGGTAAGGAATTACATGCACCGGTAAGGGTGCCGATGCCGGTAATCCCTTACCTCCGTATTCTGAGGTCCCTTTGCGGGTCCTTCCTTACCTCCTGCTTTTAGCAGGAGTAAAGTACGGGTCCCGCAAAGGTACTTCGGAGGTAATTACGGTACCGTAATTTACGGTGCTGTAATTACCTCCTTCCCCATTCCCATTGAGCCCTATGGGGCAGAAATGGGAATGGGGAAGGGCAAAAGATGAATGGGGAATTACCGGTCCCTCCAACCCTGGAATGGACCGGTAATTACTCCATTCACCATGCAGGATTTGGGACGGTTTCGGAGGCAACCATGGAGCTAATTACTCCATGGTTAGCTCCAAACCCGGAATGAGGCTCAATGACTATTGGTCTGCAGGAGTACAATGATGAGTAGTGGCTAAACTGCATACTCACCCCACACTACTATTAATCCAATAGTGATCCCAATCATAAAGGTAAAACAGGCAACTCCCGACTGCTACACCTCTTTTGCCATTTGTGGTAATGTGGGCCGATGACAAGCTATCCTCTCAGGGGTGATTGAGATAATAACAGTACCTACCAAATAGCTTTAGTAAAATCAAAAGAATGTTCAATCAAGGTTCTATTAGAATATGTATGTTTTAATTAAACAACCAAAAATGCAACTAACTAACTATAAAATCGCCAACAAAAACCCACCCCTGTGGAAAAGACCACAGAAAATGGCAAATTGGTATAGAATAGCACTCTGGGTAACTGTGCAGGGGTGCTCAGGCAAGCATTTGCAGCAGTGTCACTTTTCAAAAGGGATGCCTTATAAGAAAAGGATTGAAAAGGGGTTAAAGGTCACTGTAGTCCCAAATGTGGACCGTGGGCCAGGGCCTATTGACAGTACATGATACTTGGTCTTGGTTGTCTGACAGTGTCAAACTGGCCTTCTCTGTGATTTGTCTACGGTTTAACTGGGTCCTAGATGTGGCGAATCAGTGTCATCCAGGGGCGAGTCAGCATCAAGTCAGATTTGTTAGGGGTACTTTGCCTTTCGAATCAGCGTTCAAGGTTATGTGGTTCGATATCTTGCAGTCTTGGGTCAGCAGACCAGTCATTTTGAGACGATGTTACTGCTGGCTTGAGTCAGCACATGACAAGATAGTTTCAGCAGATTAAGTCAATGTTTGAGTCAGGTCGAGGCAAGGACCTGTTGGTTTGATGCAGTGCTCGAAAATGCAATGAGACGAAGGCTTTTGCAGCAGTTAGCCGGTATGGGTCAAGGTATTGATGAGCACCACTGGTGCAAAGCAACGTTGAGCTGGTACGAAGAGGCAGGCAAGTAGTTTGAAGATTCAATGAGTGCCAAAAGCAGCACCACAGGTCCTATCAACTCGAAAGTCATCAAACACAGTTTGAAGTTGGGTAAAACTTGAGAAAAAAAGGATTGCAGGTGATCTTGGGGTTTCTGACTGATGGGAGTTCCAATTCAGGGGCTCTTGGACAAGGTGAGTCCTTTGTGCACTGCTTTCCCAGTCCAGAGAGTTATGCTGGCACTTGCTGGGTTCCATCATCTCCACTGAGGATCCTGGTTACAGTGCAGCTGTCAGAGTAGCAGGCATTGGTCCACAGCAGTTCTCCCCCACTGTTCCCAAGGGATGGTTAGGGGGCAGTGTTTTTCTGTGCATTGGATGCCTTCTGTCTTCACCTCACTGTTAGAGGACTTTGGGATGGACTGTACTCCCAATAGGGGTCCAGTAAATTGTTTTTGTCTTCTTGTTAAAATTAACCAAGGGAGGGGCGGGAGACCCCTTCCTTATGAAGGCAAATTGTCACTGGGAATTGGACAAAATCAAACCTGCTATAAGAGTTCCAATCCGTCTTGCAATGTCCCTTGCCTTATTCAATCTTACCAAGAGTGCTTTGTCCTGCAGGGAAAGGATAGGAAAGAGCCCCAACAGAAAAGTAAGATGGAACCCCTTCTGAGGTCCACCTTTCCCTCTCTGTGGCTACTCTAACTCTGCCCCTTTTGCACGTCTACTGACTTCAAAGGCCCTCTGTAGTGAAGCACCCTGCTGTGAAGATGGCATTTGTTATATGAGTGCCCCTTTAAAGCAGGCTTCCCAAGAGATCTCCTGGTGAGAATTCCTGTGGCCTGGGGAGAGGTGTTAATCTACCGCCCAGAGAATCAAAGGTAAACAGTATCTTGGCTATTGGCTCCCCTGGAGCATTGGTGACACCCAGACTAGCCATGAATATAAAGTGCCTAGACATCGCTGGCCTGGGCTCATTCAGAAACAGAATGACCTAACTCATTTTATTTATAAAAAAGCTTTGGCGTTCATACCCTTTCAGATGGCAATCTATAATAAGCCACTATAAGTTTACATAATGACTTGTAAGTGACTCAGGAAGGTATTTTTGATGTTTTTATTGCGTAAATTGTGACCAAAGTTATGCCCAGGTGCACTACCTTGGCATGTGTAACTTACTCGTAGAACAGCAAAAGCAGGCATTCCTTTGGACTTTTGGGAAGGTTGTGGATTTGTAAGGAGGTGTCAAAATGGGGAATAGCTGCACAACCCCAAAAGAATATCTTTACATGTATTCACAATGCTTTAAAGTTGTCTCAAAAACCTTTATGAACACACTTAAGGTACATGTCAACATTTGGGCTGTAAGTGTTGGATGTGAGGTGTGAAAGTGAATGAAAATATGCTGTACAAGAGATGTAGAGTAAAAAGAGATATAAGGTGAAAATATTTTGCAAAACAACCATTTATAAAAGGTGTTTGCACTTTGTTCCTATCTGGCTTTGAGCTTGCAATAGATGTTTTGCAAGGCCAGCCTTTCTAACTCAGGGCATTTTCCATTCATGTACAATACCTGTTGTTTTATTTCCAATCACAAATATAGGACTACAAGTACCAGAATGCAAAGTAAGAAGGCTATGACCGAAGGCAGTCCTATCTACTTAGCATTCATTAACTTCACTGTCGCTTTTCACAGCATAGATAGAACACTTCTATGGCTGAAATTGAGAACTTGGGCTTGCCCGCTAGGTTTGCTGGAAATTATTATGCAGCTTTATAGTAACACGTCTCTCTATGTAAGACTAAACCAGCAAGGTAAACTATCTGAGAGAATTCCGACATTCAGAGGGCTAAAGCAGGGGTGCATCCTTGCCCCTTCTTTGTTTAATCTGTTTGTCTCGGTTTTAACTGAAACAATGAATTCTGCCAGGGCATATCCCCCTAGAATTATGGGCCAGGGGATTCACTGGCTGTTTTAAGCAGACAATTTAGTATTACTCAACCAGTCTCCCATTGGGTGGCGAAGAATGCTAGGTGTTCTCCGAAATTATGCCTTGAGTGATAACACGATGATAAATGTTTCAAATTCAAATATAATGGTTATAAATCCCCCCAAGAAGCAGAAAGGAGGTGAGCTTTAACTTGTGTCTTTCAGATAGTCTTTTGTCAAAAGTGAATTTCTATCGATATTTAGGATTTAACTTTAATAATGATCTCAGAGGGCTGAACAATATTGAGTTGTTATGCTGGTTGAAGGTGGAGGCACTAGCTAACCAGGGATTATGGAGTTTACAGAAATGTGGTACCTCGCTTCCAGTGCTCCAATTTTACAAATTGAAAGAAGTTGCTATTATAACATATGAATCCTAAATTCTCATGTGTACCTCGATAATGAAACAGAACATCATTGAAGGTCTTTATTTGGAAGAAAGACCTGGGCCTCCCAAAAAGTACACCAATTCAACTGATTCTATATGAGATGGGACTGCTTTTATTAGAGTTCATGGTACATTGGAAAAGGTTGGGGTTTTATCAAAAAGGCCTGATAGCTGATGGCTCTGCTCTTCTTCTGACTTTGGTCAGGGCCTTAATGTCAGAGAAAGATGGGATTTTAGCAAAATAGCAGAAGGAATACCTTGAGGTTTTGAGGGAAGCAGATTGTTATGAGGGGAGCCTATTAAGCCTTTGATCATTTTCAAAAGTGAGATAAAACCTGTAAATCAACTGCCAAACTATTTATGTTTCCAGATGTCCATCATAGAAGAGTATTTATGGAAATGCATTTTAATCTATTGGGAACTAAAGACGTTTTGGGTTTAAGAGCCAGTTGGGGAGAACAGGTGCGATTTTGCCGATTCTTTGGGAATCCTTAACAGTTAGAGACTATAAGGCATATTTTAGTTGATTGTGTAACTCTAACATAGAGGAGAAGTCATCTTTTTGACAGATTTATAAAGCACTACAGATTATTGACGCCGGATGCATGGTGGGAGATCATATTTGGTGGTCAATACCTTAGTCTCTCCCAACTGTAGGCAGGTGCTGTTCCCTATTCTGAGTTTCGACACGGTAGCTCTGCATTTCATCATCCACACTTTAGCAAAGGTTTGAATTTTAACTAGGATCAAGGGTCTGAGGCTCATATGTGTGCTGAGGCTCATATGTGTGACTACAGGGTATGAGACTCAGGCCGAATCTAAATAGATGCCAAGGTTTTGAATGCACAAAACACATGCTAGAAAATAATCACTTTGCTCCACGATACCACAGTTGTGGGCTGAGTTGCACTCAAATAAAACGAACATGAAACTAACATACTAATCAGATTCCCATAATAACATTTAGTGCAAACCAGTCCATGATATAAACTGGGCGCAGATTGATGGAAATGCATGGTGGTCTGGGGATGAAATAAACAAAATGTGCAGGCTTAAAGCTGAGCTGTGTCTTAAAGTTTGGAATGTCAGATCCATTCTGCTAAATGGCTTGTTTGTTACATTGTTTCAGAGGAGGAAGAGTGCCAGATGAATGTAACATTTCCTCTTCAGAGCTGCAGTTTGAATCCTGGTCAAAGGAAATCACATGCTATTTTAATGCGCTGATTTGTCAAGGTGAGGTTCCCTTTGTGTGACACATGAGTTTGAGAAAAAGTTTCGAAGCAGAGAGCGCTGGGTCATTCACTCACTCACTGGAGAAGGAAATAGAAGCACTGTCAGAGAGGGCTGCAACCTGGGCAGGCTGAGTCTTCAGTGTCCTTTGAAGAGCGGCAATCTCGAGCACCCTTATCTGTGGCTGACCCTGAGTGGCGCAGCAAGCAGAAGGGCTGAATCGGGCAATGTTGCCAGCTGAACCTAGGTAATTATGCTGTAATTGAGGAGCGTGTTAAAGTGGATGCTTGATACATTTTATTAAATTAATGTAATTATTGTATATAATTGTGTATTTTACTAAATGGAAGTGTAACTATTTTGTGTAACTTGATAAAGTTTTGCCAGGTGCAAGCTAACAGCTAATAAAATAAACAAATAATTAATTTAAAAAGTCAAGTGTGCAAAAAAAGCCTGCACGGAATCGTTTTCTCACATCTGATACAGTGTACTTGAGATCACTGTACAATGTCTTCTGTTTTACCACTGCAATTGCAACATAAGAAGAAATATATAAATGGAACTGACAGGTCCCCTTCGTGTAGTCATTGCTTGACGGGTATGTCACTAGTGTGTCCTTCAAAAACACTTTCTCATCAGATTTCAGGATACTTTTTATGAATGGATTTTCCCCTATATTTCTGGATGCTACTTCTCAATCCTATGGAGTTACAGTACCTCCTGTGCCATCCTCCTATCAGTGGGAGTTCCTAAGAAATCAGTTCCTGGTGCCCTTCTTTTCACCCTGTACTCCTCTCTCAGCAAACTGATTTCCTACTGGGGCTTCTCCTTCCGCCACTTTGTCAGTGATACCCAAATCCTGTCCCCTTCTCATTCATCCTGCAGCTATCAACAAGCTTCTTCAGCAGTCTCTGTGATACCCATCACTGGAAGAAATGATCCGCTCTGGTGCTTAGCTCTTTGAAAATCAAATGTATCTATAATCTGTTCCTAACATCCCACTACCTGTCTCTTCTTCTATGTCATGGCCAGTGCCGGATTATCCATTAGGCCAAGTAGGCACCGGCCTATGTGCCCCACTCCATTTAGGGGCCCCGTGACAACTGAGCAAAATAAAGCAGTGCAAAACATTAAAAACGTACTAGGAGATCATTTGCGTGGGGGCACTGACCTTTTGACTGCCTTGGGGCCTCCACAGGGTTTGAGCGGGCACTGGTCGTGGCTGCATGAACTTGGTATCCCATACCCTGAGGTTCACAACCTGTGACATCTCTTTCATAGTGAGGTTAAAACTTCAATAGTGAACAACCACCACAACCACCGCAGCCAGTGTTAACCTACTAAAGACCTGAAGAACTGTGCCCCGTCTTCACCTTTTCTTCTGCTATAACTCTAATTTCCACTTTGGCCCCCAGCAGGCTTGACTTCCACTGGTGTACCCAGGATTTCCTGAAACAATATCTAGATAGGCCTAACGAGGGTGCCCCGGAAAAGAAAGGAGATATGTTTATTTTATTGCAGCATTTTCTTCATTATGCTCTTGTGGACCAGGTAGAGTTTTTAGCACATGTAGCACATGACATCATTTTAACTCAAACATAACTTTATTCAGCTGTTGGAAACCATCAAAGCATTACGTTGTCACAAACATACATACAGTAATAATCTATGTTGTCTCCCACCAAAGAGAATACCAACAAATAAAAATAGACCATAAAACTAGGAGCTCTTGATAGGCACAGAATATAAAGATAAAAAAGAACCATATTATACAGATATAACTCATTTCTCAGTTTCACAAACCCAGGTCCCCATAAATGTCATGTTGGTCCCCAGGGGTATAAGATTCGCTCCTGATAAAACATGGTTAAATAGGGCAACACAATGTCCTTTTCTGTTGTACTAGAACACAAACTGGTGTAAGATCCAAAACAATTCATCAGGGTTTTCAGTACACACAACTAAAGTGTTAATGGTGCCTGATTATAGTTATTACTTGACAGAGGCATGCAGGATGTTGTGTGTGAAGTGAAACAAAGAATGAAAGTGCGACAAAAAAGCAAATAATGTTTTAATCTCTGCCAAGCAAACATTATGGAAATAAAAAAAGTAGTGTAAAAAGAAAAGGGTTCTAATTTGTGATTCAGTTTGTTGCTCGGAAAGATTAGATTACTAACTGGGGCTATGTGTGAGCTTTTAGCCCAGATGCAACCATTGCAGTGAGAATCACTCAAACATTCATGCTTAATAGGAAGGCTTGCAACATGTGGCCGTTTCTCCAATGGCCCATTTTCCACCCATGCGTGTCTCGTCCGGATGCAAATACCCCTCCAAGTGCAACCTGTCAGAGGGGATTATCTAAAATGGCTGGTGTGAGGGGCAAACCATATAAAATGTCCTATTTTAATGTGATTAAGGGTCTCCTACTTTCTAACCATCCACATATGCTCACAAGCTCTTTTATGGCAACACATCTACAGTAAAAAGGCTACCTGCCACACACTGTATGCTTCATTGCATCACAGTGTGTACTAATAGATTCACAATCTTTTAATATTTTAAACAGCACATTAGCAGTATCTGGCATATTATACACCGATCTATCAGTCTTCTGCTTTCTCTCTCTCTCTCTCTCTCTCTCTCTCTCTCTTTCTCCCCCTCTTTCTCTCTCTCTCACACACACACTCTCGCTTTCTCTCTCTCGCTTTCTCTCTCCCTGCCTCTTTCTGAGTGAGTGAGAGTTGTGTTGTCAGGTTCGCGTTTAATATAGACACCCCATCCATTTCTGAAAGCTGTGCAATCAGAGAGAAAATACAGGGGGGTGAGGGCTGTGATTTTTATGCACAATTACCTATTTAAAAAATAAAAAAGTAAAATTGTTTAATTGTACTAATATTGCAAACAGTCTATTTTTAAAATGTTACAATGTTCATTTCTAAAGATCACCTATATATATATATATATATATTAAGGAAACAAAGAGGAAATAGGGAACCGCACTCTCCGCGGGCCAGATGGAGAACCAATATCAGAAAAAATAGCACAGCTCACAACAAAGTATTGGTCAAAAATGTAATGTATAATATAAAAAAACATAGGTAAAAAACACGGCTGGTAAGGCAGCAGCAATTACAGAGGCAGGACGCCCGTAAGCACGACCCGCACACAATGTGTTTCACGCTCAACTGAGCGCTTGATCACGTGAAGAAACAAAGGACCGGAGCACAAATGTAGTCCTTTTGCTATTTCAGTGGAACTGGGTAGGTGCCTGGGGAGGTAGAATAGGCAGCAGCCATGATGGAATGGAGAGACACAAGTGGCCAACAATGTGAGCCAAATGACAAAGCAGTGCATAGTGCATTGAATACAGGTCGTAACAAGGGGTCCATGCATGTATTGTCGAAACCGGACATTCCATGCCAAGTAAACCCACAGTTCCACAGTTCTACAATTATGATTTACAGGTTTAAAAGAAAAAGGTCATAATACGCATACATTTGAATGAGTGGAGTATTCCACATACAATTGAAAAATTAAGAAAAACCCATCAATGACAGTAAATTAAGACATGGGTGCACCATATCCCAGCCCCATGTTAGGATAAAAACATCTTAAATGTGTGAATCATAACTAGACAGTAATAGGGTATTCTGGCACCAAAGACAGATGGAATAAAGTGCAAGCAATTATAGCAGCATGATGATGTGCAAATATGCAAGACCAAGGTGGCGATATTTACATGTGCAAAAATGCAAGAGACGGCAATCTGACACAAATAACAGATGAAGTAAAGTGCAAGTGCAAGCACAAATAGCAACATAGTTATGTGCAAATATGCTGGACCAAAATGGCAGTATCTACATGTGCAAAAATGCATCTACATGTATCTATATGTGCAAAAATGTAAAGTACCACTCTCGTTAGAAAAGTACAGAGCAGCAGCAAAGTGTGCAAACTTGCAAGGTCAAAATAGCAGCACGGACATGTGTAAAATAGCAATGTCCGTCTTTTTATACTAAAAAGTATAAAAAATACCAATAGTCATGATTCTAACATAGGCTGGGGAAAACTGGATATCAAATATAAAGGGGAAATGGCAGCATCTGTTGATATAAATATACAGAGCAAAGAGGGCAACTGGATGACAGCGAGGAAAAGGGATAGAACCACAAAGATTAATAATGCAAAAGGACTACAAAAAATAATAAGAAAAAACAATAAAGAGCTCAGATCCCACAAAATCGTGCGTCAACAGCTCAAACATTAGACAGAAATAAGTCAAAAACAGAAAAACAAAAACACCAATGAAATAAGGTGAAAAATGATACAGACAGGCCAAGGATAAAACAAAAATGAATGCCAACGAAAAACACCTAAACCAAAAAAGAAATCAAGAAACATCAAAGAAAGAGAAAACACGGCAAGAATTATGCATATGGGTAACGTTTAGGTGTCCGAGAACGTGTAAAGCTCCTCATCCAGATTATGTCCATTTATATATATAAATCAATGATGTTACACTTGTCTTATTGAGCAGGCCACATTACCAGCCATTACCAGCACCCAGAATAACCATATACAATATTTCCTTAATAATGGCATCATTCCGTGATGGACAGTCTGCTATACTCCTATTGCACTCTTTCGAAATCAACCAATCGAAGGGCAATAAATAGCACCAGTGAGGGTTTCATCCAAGTTTGCATAACATCAAAGAGCATGTTGGGAACATAATAATGGCCACATATCTTTATATTCAAGAAATATGACTGTGATCAAAGGGTTCTATTCTTGAATCACTAAGTACATGATGCACTGTGGACTTAAAGTTCGTTTCATTTTTCACAACTCTCACCTTAACATTAACATGTGTGTTACATTGAACCATATGTACTAATTCATACTGCCTTGGTATTTGAATACAAAGATACAGTGGCTGCAACATCAGTCACTCCACTGCGCATTTACTCAGTTCCCTCGTGTAAAGACAACCTAATAGATTAGTTCATATATCAGCTGGGGTGATAATATTACCCATCTAAATGGTATGCATGCTATCAATTGCTTACAGATGAAAGAAATAACCTGTCAGAATTCTAAAATGTATGCAACCAGGATGCACACATATCTCTGTGGATCTACATATGTATGTTCCCACTAAATTGGCTGAAATAAATGTTTGCTCCTCTGTCACACAACAATAACCTGCATGAAAAGTTACTGCGGAATATGAACATTCTAAGGCGTGCTAAAACTAGTCATGTGAAAGAAAACAGTATCCACTTTACTTACCTAATATCACTTTATGAACACCCTTGTTTCTAAGCAATATGATGAAACAAAGCCCTCAAATCATGTTAATTGAGACCTGCTATTTGTAGGAAATGCCATGTTGCATTTCTCAACACATTTCAAACTCAGGACTACATGTGCCTGAATGAAATATGGGCTGAGCCTTAAAAGCCACTACTGGTTTATTACTTCTTAGTTGACATGGCACAGCTTCAGATCTCTGTAAATGACCCTAGGAAGTGTCCTACCTCTAGACTTAAACATGCCCCGGAAAAGCTGGGGTCAAATCACCTGCTTGCAGTCATTCTTTGAAACATCTCAGAGCATTGGTTCTATGCATAATGTACATGACATTTGCAAATCCACAAATACATGTTTTAATATACCTTTTAACAGATTTCCAGTCGGACCATGGGTCTGAGCTGGGAATATTAGGTTATCCCTCGACTCAATTTGAGTTTGTTTTAAGCAGCAGAATCTTTTGGCATATGTTTCCAGTGCTCTCCTTTATGGCAGAGTTCTCTGTGTGTAGAAGAGCTCTTCATGTATATGTGTAACTCCACTGAATACTTCTATATACCTGGAAGAACATCGGACATCCTGTAACCCGAGAAGGTAACTAATGGCCAAAAAGACATGCCTAGTTAATCCTGTGGCCAGGCTCCAATTCCATCCAAGGCGCAAAAATAGGTCTGATATTTGAATTTTGTCTAAGGGATTGATCCGAGTTGCAGGCAGAGCACAGGATCG